>NW_022103904.1:7126480-7155433 GCF_000313985.2 Echinops telfairi
GATGTAGCAATGATGAAAAATACTTGTTCCTTTTTCATGCTTCTGCAACAGCAAACTTCTTAATAATCAATATTTGACATTTGCTTTGTTGTGTTTTCAAAATATCCTAAATTATATAATACCCTGTTAAAGACTCAGAATTACTTCTGAATCTTGGGGAGCTTGAATTGTCTGATGAAAATGCTGTAAACTATTATTTCACATCTCACTCAGAAAAACTCACTGTCATCAAGTCAAAGCTGACTTGTAAGACCCTCTATGACAATGTGGAAACCCTGTGAGTTTCTGAAACTGTAATTCTTTATGGGAGCTGAAGGGCCCCATCATTCTCCCAATGAGCGACTGGTGGTTTCAAACTATGGACCTTGAGGTTAGTAGTCCAACCTGTAACCACTATGCCAGCAGGGATCCATTCTTTCACATAACCAGTATAAATATGTCCTCTAGTCTCTGTAAATTGTTGGCAAATTTTTCCTTTATCATTTAATATCGCCTTTTAGCTTCTGACCTTTGGCAATATTTTCTAACACATCTAAAATCTGAGTGTACAATTCCAGGTTTGCACTCATTGCTATAGTATGCACCTCCCAAAAGTATTAGAAAGGCACCTGAAGACATGACCATTGCCTAAATATGTTTTAAGAACTGACCATTGATGAGTAGAAGTAGCAAGGTGGAGTATAACTGAACAGTAGAAAAAATATACACTACTTCTGTGTAAAAACCTATGTCATGCCCTACAAGATTAAGTGAATGCTGAATACATGATATGAAAATGGCATAATCACTACATTTTACAATTTTCTGTTAACTGATTTTATAGTGCCCTGACAAATTGGCAGCTTTGCCTATGATTGGCCGCTGCACATAGAAAAATCAATTTTTCACACTTCACTTTAACAATGAGGTAGTTGATTTTCTATTTTTAGTTAGTATGAAGTCCCTTTGCAGGTCATCCCTCTGTGAGAGATACAGATCCTAAAATAATATGTAGCCAAACTGGATGTGAAATATCAGGAATGAAATCTGCAAACAAATTGGAATACTGAATTATATTATTTTACTTAAATTAGTTTGTCTAAGTTTGTCATTTATCATTTATGTGTTATTTTAGACATATAAAGGATTGTTCTTTTCTGTATGACCAAATTTTGACATGTAATCTTTTAACTATGGATCAAACTCAGCAGCAATTTCAAGTGACCTTCAATTTCCACTGTGGGGATGCATTTATTTCAATTCTTCCTAGAAAAGATATATTCATACTTGTTATGACAGCAACAACCTGTTTCAAAAAGTCTTTCCAGCAATGGCATTCCTCATTAATATGCACTTCCAATTCATGATTTAAACTCAAACCTTATCTTCTGTTTAAGTATCACAAGATACTACCTGTCAATTGACCAGTCTTCATAATCATAATCGAACTGCACCAATCATTAAATTCATCAGTGGTAAATCAAGAATTAAACAATTTAAGACTGAATAACTTGTAAACAAATGCTATACAAAACTGATTGATAGAGAACACAATAGCCATTAACTCTTATCATTTCCACCATTAATTCTCCACCACAGAAATATATTCTGACTACAGAATCTGTTTTGCTTATAATCTAGAAATTTTTGACATGCATTTTCAAATTGTCCACTGTGCTGTTGACAGTCTCTTGGCTCATTTTTGGTCCAATAATTTACATCATTAGAAGAAAAAATGTTCTTCAAAGCAGAATCTATAGTTGTGTTATTTATGGTGTCTGAGGATGTGACAATTTCTGATTCTAAAATAGTTTTACTTTTCACACCATTATCATTATGATTATTATTATTACAGCAAGGAATGGAAGCACATTTTAGACTAATTTGATGATATTCCTGATAATGGTGTGCACACATTAAACTCAAGCATTCAACAGAATTTTCTTCTGATTTATTATGTTGTTTTTTTTAAATAAAGTTGATTTTGGAATTTTCATTAGGGATTCACAAATGCTTTTCTTTTAATCTCCAGTGAGCCTTCAATTTTATATTCCACTTAGTCATTTCTGATGCATTTGACCTGGATATAAAATGATGTCACTTTTGAAATTTAGTTTTATTACAGAAAGTAAATTTGACTAATTTAAAATAAATAAGTTCATGAAGCAAGTAAATTTTATCATTTTTACTTTAACACAAAAATTATTAAGAAAAAATGTATAACATATTTTTGGCTTTGAGGGGCTAGTTTAACAGAATAGTACTTATAAGGCAGCCAGAAAGAGATTAATTTGTTTTGCTTTGTATGATGTTTGCTGGTGAGAACCTCAAGAAAGTTTTTCATTTGGAAATAATAATATACACTGACCTTCAGTTCTTTGAGGCTACACCTTCCGGGTCATTGGACTACAACTCAATTGCAAAGAACACATTACCAAGATAAGGTTATGATCAACTAAAAGATGCATGTTGGTTGTCTTTGCATGGAGCAAGACATGGCACAAGTCACATGATCTTAGTGCCCTGCATGTTCTTACATAGTGAGATGGTTGATGAAAGTTGAATGTAAAGTAAGATAGTTAAAGTTTATTTTGCCAACCTGGCCAATAAACACCTGTGGGGTTAATTGAAGGGCAGAGAGATAAATGGCTCAGTGAGCCTCACCTTTCTAGTTCTCAGGTCTCTTTCTTTGTGATGGTCGCACCAGGGTGCAGCTGCCTTAGCAGTTCCCAGCTTCAGCTGGAAAAGCTCACTTCCTTAAAGGCATCCCCAAGGAGAAGCCACATGGACCTATCCTGATGCAGCCCTGGGTGCTGGAGCAGCTGTGTGGAGACCCTGCCAGCGCTGAGATGTTTACACATTCACTGACCCGGCTTTTCTCCTGCAGTCGGCATCATAGTGTGTTTTGTGAGATGGAGGAAGACTTTGTGGATTGGTGTCGGACATATGGGCTAATGTTGGGCTAATGTGGGCTGGGCAGCACTGTGTTGGGATGTTTTCTTGATGTGCATTTAACCTTTATATAAAACTCTCTTGTACATATGAGTTTCTGTGGATTTGTTTCTCTAATGTACCCAGACTAACACATGCAGTTCTACTCAGTGGCCCTGAGAAGGATGTCATGGCAGTCAGAGACTATGTTTAGTGCTGTCCGTCCCTTTCCACTGCGGTGCCCACTCTCCTTCTGTCATGTCTGCTTGGCATGCATGTGTCTCCGTTTTGAATTGCTTGTACCTTTGTTTCATTGAGGCACTAAGTAAGAGCTTTCCTTGCTTCTTGGGGATCCATCCTTGTCCAGTGTCCAACTGTTCCTTGTGACCAGAAATATTCTAATGACTTAACCCCCCTGCCCTCCCTCTCTCCTGGAATGGTGACCCCGCTTCATTATCAGTGAAAGAATCACCCTCCCCAGTGCTCCGGCTTAAGCAAGGACCCAGGATTTATATGTTTTCAACTGGCTTGTTCCAGGAAAAGAGCTTCTTGTTTCCTTTCCCTTTGATAACCCTCTAGACCTCATATTAGTAAAAAGGAGCCTCAAACATACCTCATTCAGTGTTAGTCCAAGTCCAGAACAAGGCACTGTCCCTATCCTTTCTATGTGGACAAAACTCCCTCCCTAAACCAGGGAACCAGGAACTTCAGAATTAAGTAACCACCACAGAATTGAGGCCCAGCTGAGACAGGCACAGCCCTTGGCACATACCCAGCAGGTTGAGGGTTACTTAAGATATGAACTCTTCAAATAGTCTCCCGTTGGGAATGCTTTGACAAGCCAGTCAAAGTGCCTCCCTTCCTTTGCCCCTCCTCATCCCGACCAATGACAAAGTAGAGGTTGTTGCCTCCAGGTGAGCACCGTTCTGGGGAAACAAGGAAAGCAAACAAATACTCCTATGCGGTTGAATGGTTCCCAGGCTCCATTTCAAAGGCAGTCCCTTATGGCTTTGTTTGCTCCTGTTTTTCCCAGCATAGGTGTTTGATATCACACAGACCTATTCTGAGATTTCCAAGGAGAGACGTATTTAGTTTACAGTGGGTAGCCAAGAGTTTCCTGGCTTGAAAAAGGGAATAGGTTACCTGTTCACTGGGTATATTTAAAAGGCTCCAATTGTCCTGATATCAACATACCGATGGGACATGAGAAAGTTCAAATCGGGCATCTGAAGGAGAGCACCTATTGCAATGACCTTTGCTGAGACAACTCCGCAGCACTGCTTGTCTTTGGTTCTGGGCAGCCTACTCAGTGGACACTGCTGTCCCCTTTCCCAGCGTCAGCTTTGGCAGGAAAAGGTCGGGCCATCAGGTGACTTGCCTGGATAGGTAAATTTGGAAGAGACTAAACTGTGGAGTAAAGAGAAGGCATGAGATTCCTACAGTACTCCTTGTTTCACTGAGACACACAGACAGCTTGAACTCAAAGTGATTCTCTTTTTGCTTCTGGTGTATGTGTGATTCAAATCTCAGGGAGACTTCTGGTTTGCTTCCTTTTCACTCGAGGCTGAGCAAATATCCCAAGGAGCCAGTTTCAACCATTATGAAAGAGACAAGATAAAGTGAAGGGTGCATACGAACTTCCCGAATGCTTGCCATGGGCCACCGAGGTACAGAGATGACAGAAATGAGGCCCACAGGATGGACGGGTGCCAGGGCAGAGTGAGCTCCACCACTGTGCCCTGGGCCCAGACCAAGCAGCCACGCTGGCCACTGCAATCTTTCACTGCCACCCTCCTTGCTGGTGCTCCTCATCCTCGCTTCACCCTTTCGTTCTAGAGTCCAGCACCTTTACCCATAAGGCCCTCACCACAGGCAGGTCTGCTCTCAAAAAATCTCCTGAAGAAGTAATGCTCAGATGGAGTCCCTCATTGGGGTGGCTAAGTTGCTAACTGGGAAGTTGGAAGTGGCTTGGGAAAAAGACTTGGCAATCTACTTCTGAACCAATAAAATCCACTATTGGAAAACTGTATGGGGTAAATTGCTACTCTGATACACCTGTGCCAACTATGACTTAGAATTGTTGTCAATGGCAGCTGATTGAAGTAGACATAATGTTGTTGTTGTTGTTGTTGTTAGGTACCCTTGAGTTAGTTCTGACTCATGGCAACTCTATATAAAACAGAATGAAACACTGCCTGGTTCTGTAAAATCGTCACAATTGTTATGATTGAACCCATTTTTGCAGCCCACTGGATCAATCCATCTCCTTGACAATCTTCCTTGTTCCTCACTGGCCCTCTACTTTATCAAGTATAGGGTCCTTTTCCCGGGACCGGTCCCTCCTAATAACTGAAGCACATGAGAGGGAGTCCTGCCATCTTGCTCACAAGGAGAATTCTGGTTGTGTTTCTTCCAAGACAATTTTCTTTTGTTCTTTTGAAAAGTAGGGAGTGTACTCTATATCATCCCTTGGATATTTGCATTCTAATAAAGTCCTTTTAATATCTAAATTATAGAAAATGGTGGCTCAATTTGATACTTTAAAGGGGGCTTATGGAAAAATAAATAGGTCCTGGGCAAAGACGGCTGCTTAAAGATTAGCTTAATGTAGACTCTTGGTTCCTGGAACATTAGGTATCATTGCTAGCAAAAGCCAATTAGAGAGCATGACTAAAGTCTTTCCCTTTGTCCCCACAGTATGACCTGTAAGGTCATTTTGAAGCATGACTGATGATGGTCAATGAAGAATGAATTGTGTTTCCTTCCACTGAACTTGTACTTGAATGACAGACAATACCTGTGCATCAAGCGTGGGAATTCTTTACCTACCAATGCATGATTCACATTCCTACAAAGGAATACCTTATAACCGTGTGCAAACCATCAGAGCAGCTTGGACTTCTGCCCTGGGTGTGTCTTGCTTGTGTTCTTCTGGAGTGGAACACAGCTTGGCAGAGAGGTAGGTGATCTGGGACTTGGGCCCAGCCACAGAATTGGCACTACATCCCTCCTGTTTCTGTGACCAGCAGTGCAGCTCTGCAGTGAGCCAGGGAAGCCAATGAGAATCAACAGAGTACATGACTATCATGCTTACGGTGTGCCAGACACTCTTCTGGAGATTTTATATGAATGGTTTGACAAAGCGACCACTTTACAGAAACAGAGAATTAGAAAGGTTAAATTACTTAAAAATGCATCTGCACATATATCTAAATCACCAGTTAGTATTGCTCACTGTACCAGGCACTGTGAGAGAGTTAAAATAGAAGTAATGCAAATTTTCAAATTCACTACTCTTTCATTTTCCCCTTAATATTTATTAAGTATGGCTACAAAGTGTTCTGTGGAATAACAGTGATTCCCAGCCTGCTGCTCCATACAGTTTAGATGGTAAGAGTAATAATAAATTAATACTCATCTAGATGTCATGGGCCTATCTCAAAGTATGTCATTTCCCTGGTGTCCGGTATCAAGCTCAACAGTTCAAAACCACTCCATGAAAGAAAGATGAGGTTCTCTGCTCACATAGAGTTACAGTCTTGGAAGCACAGAAGGGCAGTCCTTTGGCCTGTAAAGTCACTATGAGTTGGAATTGATTCAATGGCAGTTAATTTGGAGAATTTTGGATATCTCAAAGCACACCTCTGAAACACTAATTTAATTTGAGGGTTACCCTAGGAAAAAATATGTAGCACTAAAACCACAGTTATCTGTATGTGGAGTAAATTTAATTTACTGAATCAAAGCATGCGATATCATAAAAGTTTGCATGTTGATAGAAATACAGTGCAGAATTTGGAAATAAAATCTTGAAAGTTTGGGCTAACATATTGATAGGATACTGTATAAAATGACTAACTATAAATTTCTCTTCATATTTTCCTTTATGAATTTTATTTTTTAAAGGCAACAAACAAGCAAAAATAACTTTTAAATTCATACTGGCTATTGTAGAAAAGGCAAAATTTACAAAAGGAGCTAATAAAATAGTCTAGGCATGTGACCATATGGATCATAATAAACTATGGATAGCTTTGACAAGAGTGGGAATTCCAGGACACTTGATTGTACTCATTTGGAATTTGTACATGGATCAAGAGGCAGTTGTAGTAAATGAACAAGGGAATACTGCATGCTTAAAAATCAGGAAATGTGTCCACAGAGTTGTATCCTCTCACCATACTTATTCAATCTGTATGCTGAGCAAATCCTCAATGACAATGAATTATATGAAGAAGAATATGGATGGTATCAGATTCGGAGGAAGGTTTATTAATTACCTGCAATATGTAGATGACACATCTTGCTTACTGAAAATGAGGAGGAATGGAAGCTTGCTGATGAGGACCATGGATTGCGGCCTTCAATTTGGATTACAACGTCATGTAAAGAAGATTACAATCTTCACACCTGGACTAATAGGTAATATCATGATAAATGAAGAAAAGGTGGAAGCTGTCAAGGATTTTGTCTTGGTTGTATCCATAAACAATGTTCATGGAAGCAGCAGTCAAGGGATCAAAAGATCAGTTGAATCAGGTAAATCTGTTGCACATGATCTCTTTAGACTATTGAAAAGTAAGGAGTTTACTTTGAGGACTAAGGTGTGCATACTGTCTTTTCGCCACAAACTGGCACACTGAGATAGACACAAATCAGGCCTTTTTTATTGCAATATTTTCAAAACCTTGATTAACAGTCTGACCTAGTGGAACAAACTCCAAATGCATTATCCCCCACATCAAAACAACAAATGAGCATTGTCTTGATCTTAATATCTGACAAAATTGATCTCAAGGTACAGGTCATAACAAGAGACAAGGAAGGGCACTATATAATGCTCAAGGGAACAGTAGACCAAGAACCAGTGAGCATAATAAAAATATATGCCTGCCCAACGAGAGACCCGTGAAATTCATAAATCAAACACTCCAAAAGATGAAAAAAGAAATCACAGGCATACTTCAAGTGTACGAGTGGTTTTCTCATTTCTTAAAAAGGTGAAATGTTGATTGATGACAAACCTCATTCTGGACATCCATCAACTTTCTGAACAACGAAAATGTCAACAAAATTTGTGCACCTGTGCTCAAAGACCAAAGATGTACCATTGAAGAGATCGGGAGCTCTTGGAGCTGAGATCTTGGAGCTCAGTTCAGCAAATTTTAATGGAAGATTTGGGAGAAGGATTGCTGTGAAATTTGTTTCTCAGGTTCTGACTGACCAGCAAAAAAAGCATCACCTGGAAACATGCCATGCTTTGAAAGAACAGCTCCAAAGAGACCCAGACTGTTATTCCAATGTCATTACTGGTCACAAGACATGGTGCTATTCTTACAAACCCGAAAGCAAACATCAGTCAAGCCAGTGGAAGAAGCCATCATCACTGCATTAGAAAAAGCTCATCAAATGAAATCCAAAGATCAAGAAAATGCTCATTTGGTTGTTTTTTTTTTTATGTTTGGGGATAGTGCATTTGGAGTTTGTTCCACTAGGTCAGACTGTTAATTAAGCTTCCTATTCAGAGGTTTTGAAAATATTGAGATAAAAAAGGTCTGATTTGTGGCAGAGGGGGGACAGGTTTTACCACCACAACAATGCACCTGTTCATACAGCCACCTCAGTGTGCCTCTCTTGCCCCATGCACCTTAGCCACCCAAACTCGTTCTATGCGACTTCTTTTTGTTTCTGCAAATGAAGAGGGACATGAAAGGACAGTGATTTGACAACAAAGAAGAGGTGAAGAAAGAAACGAAGGAGTTGCTCTCAGCCATCCAAACAGATGAGCTTGAAAAATGTTTCTAAGAATGGAATAGTAGATTCAACAAATGTATTAAGTGTAACAGAGAGTACTTTGAAGATGATAAGGTTGTTCTGTAAAAAAATTTAAATGCATAGCTCTGAAAAAAAAATCCATTTTGGTGTTTTTTTGGGGGGTACCTCCTCATACAGTTGTCATTTATGCTGATGAACACAAGGTACTTAAAGAGAAGAAGTTTTGGCCTTGGGAAAGTCTGTAGTGTGGTCTCCAGCTTTGTTTCTATCATGAAGGCTGTTTTACCAATTGATCCCTCTTCTTTGTTTCCAACTCTTGCATTCTCATTGCCAATAATTATTGATGCATTTTTATTTCAGGTTTGATTAATTTCAGACTGAAAAATTTGATAAAATCATTCAATTTCTTCATCACTCATATTTGGGTTTGATGTGTAAATTTGAATAATTTGTACTACCTAGACTTCCTCATTGGGATGCTAACTGCAAGGTCAGCGGTTTGAAACCACCAACCCCTCCGGGGTAGAAAAATAGGACGCACTACTTCCATAAGGAGTCACAGTCACAGAAGCCCACAGGGGCAGTGTTATTCTGATCTATAAGGTCACTGGGAAGCAGAATTGACTGGATCAAAGAGCTTTTTTGAGACTTCCTTTGATGCATGTAAATATTGTCCTATTACAGACAGTCGTATTTCACTTCAAGATAGATCTTAAAATGTTATCTTTGAAGATGAATTATACATTCCTCTTGAATTTGGATATTTGTTGCTGTTTCTTCTCAATTTTTAGTAGAGTCCTATCAGCAACAAAAGGTCTCAAATGCTTTCCTCTATCCATGCCATTAAGGTTGACTCTTCTTTGAGGAGGTACATCTTCCTCGGTCATATTTTGAATGCCCTCTAATTGGATTGGGCTCATTTCCTGGCACTGTATCTTACAATGTTCAGCTGCTATTTAAGTTTTCTAGTGGCCATTCCCTCAGAAATATAGAACCTATACCTTTTTCCTATTCTGTTCTTAGTCTAGAAGCTTCGTGTAAACCATCTACTGTGAATTTCTTTTAGGGCATTTCTGAGAATTCGAAGAGAACTACACTCAAGGCTAAGTGGGAAACACCTCCAGCTACCTCTAAGACATGAATAAATCAATAGAAGAAAGTATGTCGATTCTTCCTACCTCACTCAAATGTTGGGGGGAAAAACCTTATGATTTATAAGATAAATAAGCTTTGCTAGTAAAATACATAAAGAAATAAAAGTCTGAAAGGCACAGGAGCATAGCATGTTAAAATTGCCCGTGGAAAGAAATTGGAGTGTAATTAATGACCAGTGATGACACCGTGCAGGACTTGTTGCCAGTGAAATGGCAAATGGGAGAATGCCGCTTTGTGTGGCTTGGGGGAGGCCTGAGGTCAGCTGCTCAGAGGCAATTTAATGTGTGGAGGTTGTGGGTGGGGGAGGGGTGCAGAAGCTGGGTGGAGTAAGTGGGAGGACAACGTTGCCAATGTTCCCAACAAGGTTCAGCTGCTCAGGCCAAGACTGCTTCAGTCTGGTTCTGCTCAAACCCATGCTGAGAGAAGCAGGAGTTCGACCTGGTGAAGCTGCTTTTCTTGCATTGAAACCAAGAAATGGATTTGGTGCCTCGTGTCAGCTAGGAAATTAGTAAATATTCTTTATGACATTTTTCTTCTTTCATCTTTTCTTTTTCTGAAAATGTGCTATCTCATAATCTACTATATTGGAAGGATGATTTAAGGCTGTAGACACACAACTGCTGGTGTTTCTGACTCTAAATGGATAGTGGGAAAAAGGAACCTCTCTATACCAAACTCCGAAGGAGCCCTCGTGGTGTAGTGGTTATGCTCTTGGCTGCTAACTGCCAGGTAAGCAGTTTGAAACCACCAGCCTCTCTGTGGGAGAAAGATGGAGCTTTCTACGCCCATACGCAGTTACAGTCTCAGAAATTCATCAGGGTAGTTCTACCCTGTCCTGTGGGGTCACTGTGAGTCAGCATCACTCAATGGTAGTGAAAGAGTGATGCCAATCTCCATCTCTGGTGGTGGTATAGTGGCAATTTGGACCAACAAGCTGCTCCAGAAGAGAAAGATGAGGGTCTGTCTTCCATAAAGATTTAAAGCTATTGAAGCCCAAAGAGACAGTTCCACCCGCACATAGAAGGTCACTGAGCCAGATTCAACTCCTTGGCAGTGAGTTTCGTGGAGTTTGTATGCCAAGCTCCACCTACAGACAAGAACAACTTGAGTTGGTTCTAAAGCTGTATTGAGTTTACTGTTCATGTGAAAAGGATATGGGTAGTCCTAGCCTCTCAAGGGGCAGGCGTGGGTGGAAATGCAATGGTTTTTTTCTGCACGAGATAGAAGCTTTTCGACATTTGACCTCAAATCTTATGGACTTCTAAAGATAGTTATATAATATTTTACAGTGTTGTCCAATTCCCAATATGTGTTTAAATGATAGAATGTATAACTGCCAAGGTATGTAGCCTTAAAGACGGAAGGCCTTAGCAAACAGTAGCCAAAGTCGTCTGAACCCTCCAGTGCGGGGCTGTCCATTGCCGCACAGAATCAATAATTGTGGAAAATTGAGAATTCAGTGTGCCTGGCCCTGCATCCCCTCTAACATATCACTCTGTACTGCTCTCTCCCCTCTCGCTTTCTATAATACGAGAATGTGAAGATAGCAAGCGTGCCAAAGGCTTCTCTCTTTTTTTTTTTTTTTTAACATTTTATTAGGGGCTCATACAACTGTTATCCCAATCCATACACACATCAATTGTGTAAAGCACATTTGTACATCGTTTCTCAAAACATTTTCCAAAGGCTTCTCTTATACCTGAAATGTATTTGGTTATTAGAGACCCTTGGATGCTGTGAGACATCTAAACTGATGTGGAACTGGACCATGAATTGCCTATTCTTTCCTTCTGGAAACTCCGCAGGCAAGGTGTTACAATACAAAGCAAATGAAAGTCATATATTGCCCTGAAGGAAAAAAAGGCGTTTTCCCTGGGACACACAAAAAGCATATAGAAGCCAGTGGTCTTAAAACTTATCATTAAATCCAGAAAATGAATAAATATGTGGGGTATGTGCTTTAATGCTACTTACATGTAGATACTTAAAAAAATTATTCTAAGCAGTGAACTTAACAGTGTTTTGTTGTTGTTGTTGTTGTTGTCTGGTTTTTTGTTTTTAAACCAGTGGGACACACTCTCCTAGGAAGAGATGGAAGAATCTCAAAAAAAAGAATAGGTACAATTTGAAAAAAGTATATTTAGTGTAATAATATTACATTATGTTGGGGAAAATGCTGTTTTAGCAGTATATACTTAAGAAAGTAAAACCCACAATCTCCAACCTTGTCCAGATACTCAGAAGATACAAGGATTGTCAGCCTGCGGCTTAACAGAGTCCCAAGTACTCTGGTGTGTATGAGAGAAAAAATGAGAGAAGAGATAATGAGAGGCAAAGAAAAGAAAATGAAAGAGGATTCATCTGAACTTTAAAAGAGGTCAACGTAAGTTAAAGTATATGTTTCCTTTTTAGAGACACTGAGTTTTGTGGGATTATGCTGAAAAAATCATGTTAATTCTCTAGGAAAGGAAATATATATATATATATATATGTTTGTGTTCCACATGTACTTACGTCTACCCCATGCAGTCACAAATACATCATTTTAACATAAAAGTATATTAGTGCAAATTATTGCTCTAGAATTATTGATTGACAATACTCTGAACTTGAAGGCTTTTGTTGTTCCTTGTGTAGGTGATGAACCCTGGGATATCAAATTTCCGGTGGACTATCGTCCCATGAACCTCCTTGATTCCAATTAGCATGGAGTTTAGCAATTCTTGATGGGTCATGTTTATGAGTTAAGTCTAAATGAATCCAAAACATGTGGATTAAATTTCCCATGAAATTCTGAATTCAAAATGGACAATGCTTCAAAGAATGCATCAGGGACCCTGCTGTTCCTTAGGCCAATTTTGAAGTTGGAACTATTGTTTCCCCTGAGGAATAAGATCTCCAGGTTTGTCCAGGCTTCCTGACATGTGTAAGCAACCTTTCATGGCTACTGCTATCCCAGAACAGACACATCTTGGTATGACCCAAACAGTGACCCACCCAAGATTCAAAGTACCATATATCAGGCTAAACATAGATTATTGATTGAGTGGTGCGGCTTAATGCCTCTTCTGGGTACCAGGCTCATCCAAACCCTTATTGTATAGGAAAAAACGAACTCTAGCACATCATTCAGATTGTATTTTGACATGGAACTAGATTTATATTTACTTTCCTTCCCACAGGCCAAATTCATAGTAGCTATAGGGACTATTTTGTAAAGGTAACCAAAAAACAAGAGAACCCATTTAGCCATCATTGTTTATTTACAGGAAAGCCAATCTCTCGTGACTTTTGAAACATTTTATGGTTGTTGCATTTTATCCTATGTTCTTGCACATGTCATCTTGAATTGTAATAGTAATAACTTCGCAGGATGGAGCTTCAAATATGTTCTGAACTTGTGCTCCTTTAACCTTTTTAGCGGTGTTTGGCTTTGTACATACTAAGTATGTTTCTCCTGAGGATCTCAAATCATTTTGCAGCACTTGGGGTACATATCTGTTTGTCTGCCTACACTTAAAAATACTTATTTTGAATTTTCATATAATTACAATGAATACATTGTTTTTAAGAGGTTGTAATGGTTTCCTCTTTGACATTTGGCTTTAATGGAAATATTCTGATGAGGAGAAGGCCTCGTGGAGTTGAGAGCTGAAATGAGTTAAATTGGAAATCCACATGGGAAACTTGGTTTGTGGGAGATCAAGCAAAAAGGTTTGTTTTTGAACATTTTTATTAGGAGCTCTCTTATATATAATTACAATTCATAGTTGATTAGATCAATCATAGCTGTACAATTGCTGCCATCATCATTTTCAATACATTTTCTTTCTTCTTGAATTCCTTGATATCAGCTCCCCTTTATCCCCCTCCCTCACCCTACCACCCACTGAACATTTATTGTATTGTATTGTATTATATATTATTATTATTTTGCCATAACTTACACCATCCAATGTATCCAATCACTAAAATTCTGATGTTTGCTCCCCTCGAATGGGGTTATACAGTCATTGTTTTTATCAGCTCTCCCTTCCCCACTTTCCCCCGACTCTTCCTGTACCCTCGGGGAATCATCACTCCCATTACTCTTTCTGAGGGATTTCTCTATCTTGGAATAGAGAATGAATCAAAAGACCATAATGGTACCGATGTACATATGCGGTCTAGCAAGATTAGTAAGGTAAAACCAAGGCGATAACAGTGGGAGGAGGAAATTTTAAGAAACGTAAGGATAGTTGGGTGGTTCATCAGTGCTGTACCGTGCCCTGGATTTTTCATCATCTTCCGTGTGGCCCTTCTGTGAGGGACTGTCCAATGATCTTACAGGTGGGTTTGGGTCTCCCTCCACTTTGCCTGTGCTCCTTCACATCAATTTGATTGCTTGCTTTTCAACTTTTGATACCTAATCCTGTAAACAACTCATGATCACGCAAGCTGGTGTGCTCTTCCATATGGGCTTTATTGTTTCCCTGCTAGATAGCCGATTGTTTAACATCAAGCCTTTAAGATGCCAGATGCTATATCTCTTTATAGGTGGGCACCATCAGCTTTCTTCACCACATTTGCTTATGCACCCATTTTGTCTTCAGCGTTCATGTCAGGAAGGCATCATACAATGCCACGTTATTAGAACAAACTTTTCTTGTACTGAGGTAGGATTTAAGTAGAGGCCCAAAGGGCATCTGCCTCCTTGTTGTATTTACATATTTATACATATATAGATAAATACATCTATCCTTATATATTTACATATATACATATCTATATTCATACATATAATTTTTACTTCCATGCTGTTTCCTCTATTTTTTCTTTCCTCCTGCCCACTATCATGTTCACCCATCATTTGCCTCTCAGTAATTCTTTTTCAGTACATCTCAATTGATCAAACATCACCAGGGACCCTGTATCCTCCTCCTCATCGATTTTAGATCCTTTGCTATTCCTCTGTCCCTGGTGTATTGGCTCACCATTCCCCTCCCCACATCTCCTCCTTTTCTATATCCCCCACACCCAAACCTTCAGCCCCATTGCTGTCTCCTTGAGATTGCTTTTCTTGTCTATCTTATATAGACAGACATTAATGAAGAAGAAGAAGAAGAAGAAGAAGAAGAAGAAGAAGAAGAAGAAGAAGAAGAAGAAGAAGGAGAAGGAGAAGGAGAAGGAGAAGGAGAAGGAGAAGGAGAAGGAGAAGGAGAAGGAGAAGGAGAAGGAGAAGAAGAAGGAGAAGAAGAAGAAGTAGAAGAAGAAAAACCAACATATAAATAGTTTCAGGTCTACTTGCTGACCAGTTCAGATAATGTGACAAATTCTGCCCCCTGAATCAGAAGTCACCTTTCTGGATTCATCTGGTACTTTGTGGCTTTGTTCCCATTGCTGATCTGTTGTACACCCCTCTTTGTTGACACCCATATGGGGAGGTCAAACCGGCCACACTCCCTACACTGTGTCTTCAGTGCTGTCTTCTATAGCACTGTGATCTAGGGAGGAGGCATCATATCTCAAGCCAGGGACAGAATTCGCTTCCTCTCCAAAATAGCTGCTCTGTAAGAGGAACATCACCTTAAAGTCTTGGTGTGCCAGAATATGGTCTACTCTTCCTCTCTCTTTCTCTCTTAGTTTGTTCTCATGTGACCAGCCACTCTCCCTGGACTGTATCTTCAGTACTGTCCTCTGTATCACTGTTGTCTGAGAGGGGAACGTCATAACTCAAGCTGGGGCTGGGCTGGCAGTCCTCTCTGTTAGTAGGCTGCTCCATGCAGGTACGTCACCCTCAAGGATTGGTGCACCAGAATGAGGTCTACTCTCTCTCTTCCTTTCCTGTGGAGACATAAATAATACCCTCCTCATGGGTAGATTAATGCCCTCCTCCCCCAATGCCAACTGTTTTCTCCCCTCCTCCCTCTGTGGGTCTTAAAGGCATGAGGGAGAAGGGAAAGATGTCTTTCAGCCCCAGTGTTATCTACACCTTTTTGCTTTTTAGTTCTTTTTATTTTTTATGCCACGTATACCATTGGGTTTGGTCTGACTCCTGCCAGAGTACCTGGTCCTTAGCTCAAAGACTATGCGATATGTTCATTTTCTCTATACCTGTTGTGCTGTTTGAACTTACCTCAGTAGACTCATGTTGCACTTGTCCTTTGTGATTGGCTAACTTCACTCAACATAATTTCTCCCAACTCTTTCCACGAGATGATATGCTTCGTGTTTTCATCACTGCTTTTTAGGGATGCATAATGCTCCTTACATCATGTACCAGATTCTTTTAATCCATTTGTCTATTGATGGAAATTTAGGTTGTTTCCAATTATTTTTTTATTATGAACTGTGCTATTATGAATATTAGTGCGCACATGTCTGCTCAAGGTCTATTTCTTACTTCTTCTGGGTATATGCCCTGTAGGGGGATTGCTGGACTGTAAAATAACTTGATGTTCATTTATTTTAGGTATCACCAAATTGCTTTCCACAGTAGAAACCACCAGCAGTGGAATGAGAATTCCAGTCTCACCACACCCCCTCCATTTGTTGCTTTCTGACTTCTTGAATTGGGCTAACTTTGAGGGTGTTAGATAATATCTCATTGTTGTTTTAATTTGCGTTTTCCAGCTAATGATGGGGAACATTTTCTCATATATTTTTTGGCCACTTGGTTTCGTCACTTGTGAATTGTCTGCACAGGTTTTTGCCTACTTCTTCAGTGGACAATTCATTTTTTTTCATATTATAGGGTTGCAACGTTTTGTAGATTTTAGTAATAAGCCATTTGTCTGATATGTCATTGCTAAATATCTTTTCCTAGTCTATGGGCTTTCTTATTACTCTCTTGTTGAAGTCTTCTGATGAAGACAGGTATGTTACCTTTTGTATGTTGCACTGTACATTTTGGTTTCCTCAGTGTGTGCATCATTCCCTATTTCTGGTAGCTTATGTCTTTCCTGCACCAAAGCTTTTGTTTGTTCCAATTTTCTCATTGATGATCTTAATAGTTTGTGGTTGGACCTCAAGTTCTGTGATCCACCTTGAATTTTTCTTGTTTATGGAGTGAGGTAAGGGTCTGGCTACATTTTTCTGAAGATAGATATCCAGTTCTTCCAGCACCATTTGTTAAAAAGGGCGTCCACTTTCCAGTTGATGCTTTTTGTGCCTTTATAAAAGATCAGTTGCATGTATGCTGCTGATTTTATTTCTGGATTTCTCTGTTCCTTTCCATTGGTCTGAGTATCTGTCATTATACTAGCACCATGGTGTTTTGACAACTGTGGCTGTTTGATAGGTTTTAAAGTCAGGTAATGTAAGCCCTCCAACTCTCTTCTTCTTAGAAGTTCTTTGGTAATTCTGGGCTACTTCCCTCTCTACATGAAGGTCTTCTGATCCATGAGCATGGAATATTCTTCCATTTGTAAAGGTCACTTTTGGTTTCTTATAATAATGTTCTGTAGTTTTGCTCATAGAGATCTTTTGGGGTTTTTTTGGTTAGGTATATCCTTAGATATCTCAATTTTTGCTTGGCTACTGGATGCTACCTTCTTGATCTCCATTTCTGTGATCTTATCTAATGGCTATAGCAATCCAAGTGACTTCTGTTTATTGATCTTGTATCCTGCCACTCCACCAAATTCCTCTATTGCTTCCAGCACTCCCTGTGTGAAGCCTTTGGAGTTTTCAATATATAGAATCATAATATCTGCAAATAACGATAATTTCACTTCTTCTTTCCCCAGACAAATACTTTTGATGTCCTTTCATTGCCTTATATTATTAGCTAGGACTTCCAGAAAGTTGTTGAATAGAAGTGGGGACAAGAGACAACCTTGTCTGGTCCCCTTTTTCAGTGGGATTTTATTTTGTCTTTTCTCCACTGACTATCATGTTGGCTGTTGGTTTTTCATATATAGCTTGTATTATATTGAGGTAGTTTCCTCCCAATCCTATCTTCTTGAGTATCTTCATTAAGAATGGGTTGAATGTTGTCAAATGCTTTTTCTGCATCTATTGATATTATCAGGTGGCTCGTGTCCTTTTTCTTGTCAATGTGATGGATAATGTTAATGGACTTTCAGGTGTTGAACCATCTCTGCATCCCTGGAATGAAGTCGCCTACTATGATTGTTGAACCTGTGATCTCTTTTTTCAACTTTTGAAGAATTTTATTGACTAATTTCATGGGTATGTCATTGGTACATATATATTATGTTCACTGGATCTTGATTTGCTGATACCTTAAGCATTATATAGTACCTATCCATATCTCTTGTTATGACTTACAATTTAAGGTCAATTATGTCAGGGATTAGGATTGCAATTCCTACTATTTTTATATTGCTGTTTACTTGGTAAACTTTTCATCAGCATCTGATTCTCAACCTATTTTTGTCTGAGAGCTTACAATGTGTTTCTTGCAGACAATAGATTGATGATTATGTGTTCTAGTCCAGTCTGCTAGCCTTTGTCTTTTAATGGGTGATTTCAGACCATTGGCATTTCAAGCTATATCCATCTGTGGATTCTTTGTTGTCCTCTCCTACATTTTGTGTTAGGTATTTTCCTACCTCACTACTTATCAGTGTGTTGTGTGCAAGTAGGGGGTAGAGGGATTCATTCTGACCTTCTTTTCACCTTTGGGCCAATGTTATCTTGGGGGTTGTTTTCACTGTGTTGACTTTTGGATGGAGTTGAGGTATGTGGTGGTCTCCTGTCTGTCCTTGGTAATTGTTGGTCACCTGTCCAAAGTGAGTTGGTGAGAACTTTTTGTAGAGCTGGGCTTCTTTTAAAGTATTCTCTGAAATTTTCTTTGTCTGGGAAAACTCTTACCTCTCCACCTATTTTGATGGATAGTTTGGCAGATAGTGTATTCTTGGGTTGGCATTATTCTCTTTCAACTTTCAGAAAATGCTACTCCACTCTCTCTTTTTTTGTAATCTCTGATGATTCATCTGAGTATATCCTTATCTGAGCACCCACAGAGGTGAATGCCTCTTTTTCTCTAGCTGCTCTTATGATATTCTCTTTTTCCTCAAAATTGCATAACTTGACTACACTATGCCTTGGTGAATTCTTCCTTGGATTCAATCTAATTGGTGTCCTCTCTGCTTCCTAAATGATTGTCTGATTCTCATTCATGGAGATAAGGACTTAAATAGCTCACTTTCGGTGGGACACACATTGACTCCCTGTGAGACATCCCTGTGGAGAAGACACATGGAAAGAGGTTGATGTAGCTAGAGCTTGGGAGCCGTAGGAGCTACGTGGAGAGCCCTGCCAGTATTGAGATGCTTCCAACACTACTGGATCCACAAGACTTCCCACCCACTGGCCTGTGATCTTCCTGAATTCGGCATCATTGCATGTGTTTTGTGGGTGTGAATAGGAACTTATAGATTGGTATCAGACGTATGAGCTATCAGACTTGTGGACTAGATCTGGACTGGGCTGGCATGTTTTCTCAATATTTAATTCTTCTTATATATAAAGCTCTGTCTTACACACATATAAGTGTCTATGAATTTGTCCTTGTAGTCTACCCAGGCTAATACATTCAGCTTCTTTGATTGTCTTGTTTGACTACCTTTCCCATCTGTCAAAGTCTGCATGACTATCTTCTAGATCACTGATATGGTTCTCCACTTTTCTAGTCTGTTGGTGAATCTCTTAGCTTGTTCTTTGATTCTGTGGCCTCGTCTCTTAACCTGTGTATTTTCTTTTGGTGTGTGGACTTCATCTTTTTTCTAAATTGATTATGAAATCAATCCTGTATGACATATAAGCAGCATTCTGAAGATTTCTTTCTGTGGCAGATCAACGCCTGCTTCTTCTATTCTGTATGGTGTTAGGTTCAGGACTTCCTCCGACATTACATTCTGTTTCTCTTATTTTCTTATAGAGGTTGTTGGTGTGAGTTTCTATCTGCATGTCATTTTGGAATAACTTGCGCTATTTTCCCGGGCATCAGGGAGCCCTGAGTTTTCTCTCTGGGAGGCTAATGAGAATGAATCTAAGGGCTACTTGTAGCCAACTGAGCTGGGGAAATTGGGCTACTTCTTTAACCAACTATGGTTTTACCCTTTCCTTAGACAATCGGAATTACCTATTTGGAGGGCAGGTCAGGAAGCCTTTTCTGGGACCGCAGGCAGGGTGGTTGCAGGCAGCAAGGGTAGTGCTGTGCAGGGCATTCACACAGCAAGATGCAGCAGCATGGGGGCCAGCAGTGATGGGGAACCATGGAAGGTAGGCTGGCGCCGGCAAAGTTAGGCAAGCCACAGGGCCAGGCCTGGGTGGGTCAGCAGGATACCTGTGCATCCGGGCCGGGCAAGCAGGGGAGCAGTGGGTCTGGGCTGTCCATCATAGGGGTTTCTTTCTGGGCTGGGTTGACAGGGGGAAGCTTCAGGGACAGGGTTAGTTGGCGGGGAAAGTGGGGAGGTGGTCTTGCGGTTCTGGATCTGTCAGCAGGGGTGTATTGAGTCCAGGGGTGACCAGCAGTGGTGGGAGTTCCAGGCAAGACTAACAGATTAGCAGCATGACTAGGGTGGGTTGGTGGCTAGAACTGCGGGTTGACAGTGGGCAAGGTCTGGCCATGGTGGCAGGAACCATAGACTGATGGTGGGCAAGCTCTGAATTGTAAGTGGCCCAAAACAAGTGAATATCATTTTACCATACTTGAAAAAATATATTTTTCTCCATTTCTCCAAGCATAAATGAGATAGAGATACAGAAAAATTAAAATATTTAAAAGCTCATTACAAATCATTTGAATTTCATTATTTTATACTAATTACTAGTTACCATAGTAAACATCCACATCAAAGTAAACCTGAAATAACTAAGCTCCAGTTAGCCAGCATTATAAAATTGCCATTGTTTAACTGTTTAAAAAATTTAGCTCTAAACTTAACACTCAAACTTTAGATTGATCACACACATGAATTTGGAAAATAATTGGATGAATTTTTTGTGTGGTAGCTATATGGGTAACAAAACACTTTACATTTCCATAATATTTACCTGTATTGTTCAGTAATATTCACTATATTCATTTTTCCCCAACAATCCCCGTTAACTGTTCCCATCATTTTCCACTACTTTTAATAGATGTAAATATTCCTTAGGGAAAGGAAGACTCAAGAATTTGATTTTGAACTCATAATATGGTAGAGAAAATAGATTTAGAACATTTAGATCCAAAGGCATGTTTGGATCTAACATGGCCAAAACAATCTGAAAGTGTTGTTTATATCCAAATGAATGAATCAGGAAATATCTGGATGTTCCCTCTTTATGCTGTTATTGTTGTCTTTCTCTTTAGACTTTATCCATGTCAACATTATGAAAGCAAGGAACTACTGATGCCCTTGTAATGTTTTCTCAATGGCAATCCAGTTATAGTTCAAATTTTGATCTGGAAAAAAGCAATACTGCTTCTGAGCCTATTAGTGTCTCCCAGGAGAGTGAGTGTTTTACTAAGAAATTGTCCCAAATTTAGATATTCAATGTTTTATGACTGTTTTAGGATATATCTCTTCTGTCACACACTTCCTCCAACCTGCCATCATTCTCTTGTCTCCCAGACCCAACCTCTCTGTGCTTTCACCCCGCGGCTTTTCCCCATAGGCTTTAAATCTCGTTCAATCTTATCCTTTGCCTAGAGGGAGCACTGGGCTTCTCCATGAGGATATAAAGACTTCACATTTAGCTTGTCTTTCAATTTTTTCTATTCAAGCTATTGGAAGCCAACTTTTGATGGCAACCTCTTTTCAGAGAGAATACTGGTATCACACTGATTTTTCTTGTCACACAATATATGCTACTCTTTAGAGACTGGAAGCAAGATAAAAGTTAAATTTTTTAAAAACTTACTAAACGGTTTTCCTACCTTTTTCCATGCTGTGATGATTGTGAAGAACAGTGAAATCTGTATTTTCACAACTTGACCTTGATTCCAGTACATGGCGAGTGTGTATATGTTCAATGTGTCCATTCACCTATGGATTAACTTAATTTTTTCCCTCTTTTAACCAAAAAAACTTAGATTAATTTGAACATTTGAGTGATTAATTTTATTTACAGCAATAAAGTTTATGAAGTGAAATCACATGGAGAGAGATAATATAGGTGAAGTTATCAATGAATGTAATTTATTTATTTTCATTCTAAAATGTTATTAGACCTCAAGTAGTCATGTGTGCCTTATGTGTAGACTTCCATAAGAGAATATCCATGTGAAGACAATGAGACATACTTGGGGCATGACAAAAAATAACAGTATTTGTCTTGGCCATTTTGGTTGCCTTCATAATAATTTATTAATGAGTTAGTGAAAATGAGGTGGTAAACTTAATTGTCCTGGTCCTCTGCCATTAAAGTTAGCAATTATGATTTAATGAAAACTAAATTCAGGGGACCTGGCTTATTGATATATTTAAACGAGTGGACTCAAATATATCAATGATCAAAAATATGATGCAAGAACAGGCAATGTTTCCTTCCATTATACATATCCAAGCCAAATTATTCCACAGAGTCAGTGCTGACTCACAGCACCCTCCTGTGGGTTTCTGAGACTGTGACTATTTTCCAGAGTAGAAACCCCACTCTTTCTCCTGAGGGCATTCTGATGGTTTCAAATTGCCAACCATGTGGATCTCAGCCCAACGTGTAACCACTATGCCACCAGGGTTCATTCTGAAAATTATTGTAATTTCCAGTTCTTGAAAAATTATGGAATAATAAAAATATTTTAAAGACACTTGGATTCAATTTTTCCCTGTAGCCTTTAGTAATTTTATGACCTGTGGTAAATGTCATCATTTCTCTGTCTCCTGTTTATATATCTGTCAAATGAAGTTCATGATTGCTGTATATCAAGGTTATCAGGATGATTTAATGAGACAAGATGTGTCTCATTAGGACTTGACCCAGAATAGGTTGAAGCTGGATAATGAATAAGGAAAACACAGCAGAATCTAGTTATGATGTTGGCAAACAGTATTAAATATTCCACATGCTTTAGGCCAGGTTGACTAAAGAAACAGATCCAGTGGCACTCATATATGTACAAGAAAGAGCTTTATATCAAAAAGTAATTCTATGAAAGCATGCTAGCCCTGTCCAACTTAAGTCCATAAGTCTGATAAGAGTCCATAAGTCCCTCTTTAAACTCATGTAGCCACATGCAATGATGCAGAATTCAGGAAGATCACAGGCCAGTGGGTGCTGTGTTCTGTAGACCCAAGGTTGGTGAAAATGTGGCAGAGCATCAGCATCTTTCAAGGTGGCCAGCAAGCAGGAAAGTGAAGAGGGATAGAGAGAAGGAAGTTCATGGGGTCCTTCTTATGACAGAGCCACACCCCCAAGGGAACAGCATCAGTCTGTGACCTGATTGACAAGTCTGACTAGCCAGGAGTGTCTAGTTTACACAATGTAATTAACCGCAACAGATTGCCAGAAGAAAGAGCAAATCTCTCTCACAAGAAGTATGACCAAGATGCTCCCCAGAAGGCAGTATGGTGAGAATTCTCCTGTATTTTAGGCAAGTCATTGGTAGGAATCCAGTCCTTGGAGAAGGACATTGAGCTTGTACAGCAAAAAATACCAAGACCTCAATGAGATGTATTAAAATAGTGTATGTAATAATTGGCCGAAGTATAATGATTGTGAGAGAACTGGCAAATGATTTGTTTTGTTGAACAGGGGTTGCTGTGAGTGAAAACCAACTACAAAACCAAAACAAAGTAACACAAAAAGCACCAAACTCACTGTCACTGAGTCAATTCTAACTCACTACAGGGTAGAAATTCCCCTGTGGGTTTCTGAGACTAACTCTTTGGGGGAGGAGCAAACCTCGTCTTATTCCTGCAGAGCAGCTGGTGGTTTTGAACTGCTCAACTTGCTGTTAGCAACCCAATGGATAACCATTACACCACAAACTAAATGTCACCAATTACAACTCTCCTTGCAAAAGCAGAGTGTTTTATCTTTCTTCCATCGAGTGACTAGTCGGTTCAGACCACTATCCCTTTGTGTAGTTTCAAAACACTTTAACCATTACACCATTAAGACTCTGTAAAGGGGATGCTATTGCTTTTTGTTAAGTGCTGTCGATATGGTTCTTACAAATAATGACCCTATGTACAACAAAGGGAAATACTGCTTGATCCTGTGGAATCCTCACAGATATTTTTTGACTGAACCCATTGTTGCAGCTACTGTATCAATATACCCTTTTGAAGAGCATGATCTCTTTTTCAGGGACTGATCCCTTCTGATGACATGTCCAAGGAAATTGAAGTGAAGGCTTAGTATCCTTGCTTTTAGGAAGTATTCTAATTGTCTTATTTATAAGAGATTTGCTTGCTCTCCTTGAAGTTCATGGTACTTTCAAAATCCTGCACTGACATAATTCAGAGGCATCAGTTCTTCTACACTCTTCCTACTAGGAGCTAATTATATAAGGTTCTGAGGGTCCATCCTAAATGTTACATATGACAGGATTTTTTTCCTGCTGAAGAAGATAATACTTCCATTATAAAAGTATGTCCTGAATCAGGTGACATAAATTCTAGTGCATTTCCCTTAATTAAATTGTTATAGGGAGAACAAAGATCAGATCCTCCAAGAAAAACTGCTTATTGGTGTAGAGATTACGTGTTGGTTTATGACCTGCATCCTCACAAGCAAACAGCACTGGGCTTTCTACTCCTGTAAACAGTTACAGTCTTAGAAAGCCACAGGGGCTCACTATGAGTCAGCATTGGCTTGATGCCAGTGAGATAAGTATATTATATATAGGTAATCTATCTTAGCCATATACTACATGTTCTCTATTTAATAAAAAGCCATCACCATGTTAATGATGAAGCACTAGACACAATCTATTTGAGATATAGAGAATGATTTCCTCTATAACTACTAATTTATGATCTCTATAACTGTTTGCTCTGAAAGTACTAGACAATGCAATGCAACTAAGGAACACATATAAATAAATTTTAATAATTAGAATATACATGCGAAATGTATCATTTGTTTAAAACTTGAGTGAGTACCTAAAAACCCAAAAGCAATTGAAAAATTATTATAAAATTATGTAGTTTAATAACCTATAGTGTAAGAACATACTCAGATACATTTTCCCATTGTAAATAAAATATGTTATATGTCTGGCAGGGCAATAGGTATGCATATAAGTGATGTTAGATACATATAGTGTGTGTGGGAAGCTGTTGCATTAACTATAACCCCTCTTTGATCAGAATTTATAAGCTCTATTGTAACCTTATGAACCATGGATACATATATAGTTGGATGTTGCCCTAAAGGATATTATGCAGCACATAGCTCATCTATCTATCTACAAAAGTGCAAAATACCTTTATTAAATAGTTCTTCAAATCAGGAAACTATTGTAGTAAATATTAAGCAATTAATTAAAAAACTAATGTGCCTAACTCATATTAACCCTGTAGAACAGTATAGAACTGGCCAGAAGGTCTGGAATTCTACAATCTTCATGGAAGAATAATGGCTAGTGGGTCAAAATGGTCAACCTTTCAGTCAGCAGCTGAGCTCTTAAACATGGCACCCTAACCATGGCACACAGGATTGTAAAACTCATGTCTAGTAAAAATTCTCAAAAGCAAAATTAAAGGGCAAACTTGAAAATATTAAAGCACACATTATTTATTAGAAACTAATATACTTGAAATAGAAAGAACATTTAACAATAAATATGAAAACAGTAACAACCTGATAGAAGCCGAGTTATAAATGGAAAATGAATATGGTCAAACATGTTCAACTTAACTTTGTGACAAATATTCAAATCAAGAGAAACAAAATATTATTTTTCATGTAGTAGGCCAAAATAATTAGGACTAACCGATGAGACCTAAAGCTGAGAGGAGGTGGGACAATAAACATTATACATTGATCCAATTTTTCCATAGGACACCTTGGCAGATGCAGTTGCCATTTGATGCATTTGATAAATTGAAAGTATTATAGAAGAATAGACAATAAAGAATAAAAATTAAAAAGATATCCAGCACTTAATGGATAACAAATAGACTTTCAATTCCGTGAAGAAAGGAAATAATGCTTTATTCAATATAGATATTTACATGAAAAGCTCAATTGCCAGTCAATAGGGGTCTAGGTAAATTTTCAAGCTGTACATCCATATAATAAAATGCTATGCATGTACTGGAAAAACTTGGGCAGATCTGTTTTAACATAGAGTAACTTTTCACTTAGTTTAAAAAGAGAGAGCAAAATTAAAACCAGTGTGTTTGGTATGTTTGCATTTGTATAAAAATGTTTTGTTATGCATAAATAAATAACCTGTATTTATAAGAAAACTCTGCATGTTTTAATTATCTCTATGTGCAGAGGATGATTGTAAAAGTTTTTCATGCATTACCTCAACACAACTCTAAAAGTTACTATCAATAGTACCCCTGCAGCTCAGAAAGCAAAAATAAATTGTCCATGGTTCTAGTAATTGTGGCACCAGGATTCAAACACAAGCAGTTGGACTTGACATCCTGGATTATCTAAAACCACTATGGTGTGGACACACACACACGCACACACGCACACTGGATTGTTTTTTGTATATGAAGTAAGTCTTAGTTATAGTTACCTAGGGTGGAAGAAGAAGAGCTGGGTACTAAAGTATGGGGACACATCACAGTTTATAACTTCCTGTACCTGTCTGAAGTTTTCTGCCCACCATGCACAGGTTTTATTTTCTTGATTAAACAAGTAAACTTGAAAGAAAGAAAACTAAAAAAAAAAAAAAAACCAAAAGAAAAAAAAACGGAGGAAGGGATCCCAGGAGTCCTCAAGAACGTCCAAGAAAAATGACCCCAGCTGACATAAAGATCTCTTTATGGCACCGAGTGATGAAACCTGAGGTCCCTGAACCTGAGAGCAGCAGGCTCTTTGCCTTTGCACCCTGTCATCCCCTTCCTGACTGGGTGCCTGGGACGGACTCGCTGGAGCAGAACCACATGGGCGCCACTGTGTTGCATGTCCTATCAGCAAGGAGATCAGAGAAGGATGCTGCCCTCTTTATCATGTCTCTCCTATCTATTGATCACATTCTCTCCTTTTCTCTGGGCCTGACACCATGATACCTGGAGCTCAGGCGGTGCTGCTGGACTCAGAACAAACAACGATGTCGGCTGGATGCTCACTTATCATCCCCTGGGAAGGCAGGCCTGAGAGCCAGCACTGGCTGGCGAAGTCCCTGGCACAGGGGCTTGGTTTCTTTGGCAGGGAAGGCATCACCATATGTCTCCAGGCACCAGCTAGTTCTCCACCTCCAAAGGAGGAGTTAATTGTATCCATCACTAGAGGACTCAGGTGTCAAGCATGCTGGCAAGCTCCTGGATGCTACCTGAAACCTCCAAAACTCTACATTGTTCTTTCCAGGTTCTGAGAGAGAGGTTAAGAGAGGGGACCAGGCCATTAGTGTTGGGCCACAGAGAAATAAAATCAGCCCTTCTGCAGGTCCAAAGGCGATGTGAACTGATAAAGTGCTTGGTGTAAAGGTAAAAAGAAAAAGGCCTTTGTGGTGCTCCAAATCTCTATTTTCTCAGGCACTGTTCTCTTGCAGTGTTGCTGCATATTGCCTCTCTTTCCACAGAAGATTCAGGAAATGGGTACAAATCAATTCCTAATCGTGTGTCCTTGCCATAAACACTTAGTGAGAATAACAGCTCTCAATGGAGAGTACAAAGTGACAGGTGTACATGCTATTGTAAGTTATCATGCTACCTTTCAACAGTGAGAAGTTAGGAAGAGTGGTCGTACACAAAAGCACAAGGCAGCAACTGATATCAGAGTGAATACATTCACTGCCATTGATCAACTCTGACTCATAGAGAACCGACCGTACAGGGTCCAACTGCACCTGTCGGTATTTGAGACTGTCAATCTTTCTGGAAGTTAGAAAGCTTTATCTTTCTCCCCCAGAGCAGTTGGTGGTCTTGAACTATTGATCCTCTGATTAGCAGCCCAGTGAGCAACTCACTATATCACTAGTACTATTGTTTCCATTACTTTAAAGCAGTTCTCTGGGCAACGAGTGCCCTGGTTTTACAAAGGTCAATTATGAAACTAAAAATTAAGCCCTGTGAGGTTGGCTTTCAAGAAAGTCTTATAAGGAAAACAAATACCTTGCTAGAACCTTGCCACTCTTCTGCCCAGGTCCATGGTTAACAGGTGGGCATTTCAGGCCCTTAAGAATTCCAGGAATGACAGCTTGAATTTTAAGAAATCAGAAATGCAGTAGCTGTTAAAAATATGTCACATCTGGAGCAGCATGCCAAGTTCATGTTGTATAAATGGCAGTCCAATTTTAATTCCACTGCAACTTAACTTGAACAGGCCAGGTGTTTTGATTGACAACCCCTAATCATTGCTCAAGCACTTGTGGGGAAGAGGTGAAGAGATAGATGGACAATACTGCTGAGAAGTAAGTGCGAGAGAATACAAGATGTTTCCCCCTCTTTTAAAATTTTTTCAAAGTGCCAATTTGGGATTGCTGCAGTGGTAATGTAGAAAACCTGAACTTCGGGAAATATGCACATCACACAGATAGTTGAAAATTGGAATAAAACAGTAAGAAGTTTAATATATTCACATTCAATAATAATTTCTCAAAATGTAGGAGTCGTGAAACACAGAAAGCAATAACCCAGATAAGCATTTACAAATACCAGATTATTTGAGAAAGGAATTTCTTTCCCTGAGTGAGTAGAGAGGACCACTGGTTTGCAGCACAGTACTTCCAAATAGCAGGGACTGAGAGGTTTCAGCATGTGCACACTTGAGAACACCCTTGGGCAGAGGTTCCCGTTTGGTGGGTTTGCCCAGTCTTATTTCAGGTTCTAGGTAGACCATAGTGAGGTAAAACCCAAAAGGGTGTATGGCTTTTCCTGATAAGCATTATCTGTAAAGTTTTTGGCAAGCTAAATTTCATTTTTTTGGCAAATTAATTATTCTTCTTGGCTTACTCATATCAAAATAATAGATATCATAATATAGGATTTAAAAGGTGGGAGGTTTCAATGACATAGAAAAGCCTTGCATCCTATGTTCTTTTTTTTT
>NW_022103904.1:7157262-7182291 GCF_000313985.2 Echinops telfairi
ATGGGTCAGTGAGGGGCGTCATGTCTCATAGTGGGGCTGGCCATGTGGTCCTCTCTGTGGACTGGCTGCTCTAATTGGGATCATCGTCCTCAAGGCTTGGTGGACCAGATGTGCTCCACTCTCTCCTCCTCCCCCTTCATCTGCACCCGTGTGCTCTTCTGATCAGATATGTCCCTCTCCCGGAGCTGCACATTCAGTGCTGTCTTTTGAATTAAATTCTTCTGGGGGGAGGGGCAGGTGTCCACTTAGTATTGTTCTTTGTGGTGGTTGTTGGCTTCAGTGAGACTCAGTGGAACCCTATGTATGACTTAAAGAGGAACTGCCAAATCTTGTACCATCCTCTCAATTGTGTTTGGGTTCATTGTATTTTTGTATTCTTTACATTGACTTGTAACCAGATTGAAGGCTTGATGTGCTTTTTGCAATGTTTCAAGTCCACCTCAATTCAGCGAGTAAGGCATATCAAAGATTGTCAGTAATTCTTCCTTCAATCTTGATACTGCCTTCATTTTCATATAGGCCAGCTTCTCAGATTATTAGCAAACATATTGAATGCATACGCTGAGAGGATACACGACACACCCTTTCTTGATTTTTAACCATCTTTTCAAAGGATGTACAGGATATTCCTGGGCATAATGAAATGTTCTAGAGTTCCCATTCTTTCAAGGCTCTCCATAGTTTGGTATGACCCACACAGATGACTGCTTCTGTATAGTCAATAAAACATAAGAAAACATCTTTCTGGTGTTCTCTGGTTTCAGGCAAGATCCACCTGACATCGACAATAATATTCCTTGTTCTATGTGGGCTTCTAAATCAGACTTGAATTCGTGGCACCCCCTGTGGATGTTATACTGAAATCATTGTTGAATGATCTTCAGTAAATTTTACTTGTATGTGATATTGACATTTTTTTCTATAATCTTCACACTCTGTTGGTTCACCTTTCTTTGCAATAGGCACAAATATGAATCTCTTCAAAGCAGGTGGTCAAGAAATTGTGTTCCAAATCTGTTAGTATAGATGAATGAGTGCTTCCAATATTTCATCAGCTTGTTGGAACATTTCAGTTGGTAGTCCATCAAATCTTGGAGCCTTGTTTCTCCCTAATAGCTTTAGTACAACTTGGACTGCTACTTTCAGTCCCATTGGTACTTGAACCTATGTTACCTCTTGAAATGGTTGTATGTTAACTAATTCTTTTTGGTACAATGATTCTGTGTATTCCTTCTATCTTCTTTTGATGCTTCCTGCATAGCTGAGTATTTTGTCCATAGAATCTTTCAATACTATACCTGAAGACTTGTTTTTTTTTCCCTTAATCAGTTCTTTTAGCTTAAGTTATGATGAGCATGTTCTTTTCTTTTCTTTCTAACTCCATATATTTACAAATTTCATTATAATAATACATTGTCTTCTTTAGTATTCCATTGAAATTTTCAGTTCAGTTCTCTTACTTCATCAGTTTTTCCATTTGCTTTAACTGCTCTATGATCAAGTTTCAGCATATCTTCTGACATCACTTTTATGTTTTCTTTCTTTCTAATGACCTTTTGCTTCCTCCATGTTGATGTCATCCCAGAGCTTGTCAGGGCTTCATTAGTATTCAGTGAGTCAAGTCTATGCTTGAGATGCTCTTGATATTCAGGAGGGATATACTGAAGTTTCTATTTTGTCTCTGATAGACTTGTTTTAATTTTCTTTAACATAAATTTGATCTTACATATCAGCAATTGATACTCGGTTCCATGGTCAACTACTGTCTTGTTTTGCATTGATAATGAACTTCTCTATCATTTCTTCCCACAGGTAGTAATTTCAATTTCTGATTATTCCTCCCGGAAAAGTGCACATGTATTGTCATCATTTATGTTGTTGAAAAAGCTAGTTAGAATGAAGAAGCCATTATCTTGCAAAATTCTATCATGTGATGTACAGTTATTATTAAGGCCACAGTTTTCAGTATCTCACGTTTGTTCAGAAAAGAGGGGAAGACTAAAGTGAATATGAAAAGAGACTGAAACTTACACTGAGTAGCTGAAGCAGAATGATGAAGTACTAGAGCCAAACAGAAAATTTCAAAGTGAAGCTTGGGTAGACAAAATTACATACTATAATGAAATGTTCAAAGAACTGAAGCTATAAAACCAAAGTGGAAGAATATGCTTAACATATCTTAAGCAAATATGCTGAAGAAAAAATTCTAGCCCCAAATTGATCTTCCTGTGGGGTTTTAAATAATCATGTAACAATTAATTGAGATATAAAAACAAAATAGTTAACAGGTTAATATTATTAATATGGGGAGGAGAGCACCAAGGGGCTCCATGGTAAGAGAAGTCCGTTTCATCCAACTTACGTCAAGGCTACTTGCTGCAACCTTCCATTTGTTTCTGGATGTCTGAAAGGCCCCTCTCCTTTTTCTTTCAAAACTTCTGACAAAAATGAACCCCAAACTGAGGAAGAGTGCGTACGATTGACCAGGTTTTTAGATGAAAAGGTGAGACTCCTTATTTTATGTGAAAAAAACCTGCATAATAAAATAATGGCTACATTCTCAATTTCCTCTCCTCCACACAGTACAGGAGCCAATTTTATGAATAATTCCCAGCAATGCCCAAGTAAAATCTTCTGTTGTGTTGGAAGCTATAATCATGGATGAATCATCATATTGATGAATGACCACACAAATTCAGACCACACAAGACTTCAAACTGGGCCTACAGTAGGTTTTAAAAAATAGTCAATTATTTCAGTTTCCTTGTGTAGAAGATTTGATTGTTGAATTAATGTTTTAAACTTACAATCTGGAAAAATTGATGAGACTTAATTGTCTCTTTATGGTCCCTTTTGCTCAACTAATGGCCGTATTCAGTTAAATAACTGAAAATACTTATAAAATAGTTGTTTTTAAAGTAAATTGTTGCTTAAATGAATCAACTCTTTCCTGTCCTCCAAAATAATTTTTTAATAATGCAGTTTGACTTTCATATTATATTCCTATTTTTCATTAATTTTAAAACTTAAAAAATCTCAAAGTAAATGTATGCATTAAAAATATAAATAAAGTTGTAACATATGAAGAAGTTTTGAAAATGTCATGAGCCAGGCTATTAAGCCACATAGTTGTCACTTCTGTGGAACTTTCAGGGCTGCTGCTACTACTACAGCATGGTGCTACTACAACATGGTGCTACTACAACATGGTCCTACTACAACATGGTGCTACTACGACATGGTCCTACTACAGCATGGTCCTACTACAACATGGTGCTACTACAACATGGTCCTACTACAACATGTTGCTACTACGACATGGTGCTACTACAACATGGTGCTACTACGACATGGTGCTACTACGACATGGTCTTACTACAACAAGGACCATGACTATGACTACCAATCACTGCTACTCCTATCACTGCTACCACTATTTCTCTTATGAGCAACTACAATGTGGATCACACTACTTCCAAACTGGAAGACACTACTTACAAATTTGATTCTAAACCTGTGGAGCTATCACTGTCACGGAGGGCTGAAGAGTCACTTACTAAATCCAATAAATCATGCACTTTGATTCCCTTTGCCAGTTGTGCTTGGGCCAATCAGAACTTCTAAGCTGCTGTTACCTGTAGGAGAGTCTTTAAAAAAAGATTTACTGTATATGATATGAGAGCTTACACAGTAAAATCATCTCCCCTTCAAAAGGTCATACGGTATTCTTTGTTATCCCCACAATGTGTCAACACTCCCTTTTATTTCCATGGTGCTTTGGGGCAAATGTTGCCTGTTTGCGGCCATGTAGTTGATTATTCTAAAGGGCACATTTCTCACAGATGTTACTGTTTATTTTAGAAGCCAATCTGTCCGCTAGTAGACTAAAAGATGACTTCAAGGAGGGGCTTCACTTCCATATCAGAAGCGTTTTAGGCTGATATGCTCCCTAGTTTCTATCAGTCCAGTAAATCTGTGCCTTTTTAGAAATTTGTGTTTTGTTCCACATTTTTCTCCCCTTCTGTGATTTTCTGCTGTGTCCCTGGTGAGAATGGTCAATAGTGATAGCCACCTAGTTCTCCTTGGGTCAGGCTAGAGGAGGATGTAGTTCTTGGGAGCCATTTTTCCTGAGAACTAATTGCTTCTTCAATTCTTTGATTTCCTTCACTCTCCATTGCTCTGAACTTTCTTTCATGGTTGCTAATAGACTTTTCAGACCACAGATGCTACTCTTGTAACTAGAATATAGAACATTATCTCTTTGAATTATGTGATGCCAACTGACTTAGATGTGCCCTGAGACTGTGATCCTTAGCCTTCAAGTGAGTCCAAGTGACACATTACTATGGGTTGTTTGAATATTTCTAAGATTTTTCCATATCTGTGCCCCCTATGTGCTTTATAGGAGCATCAAAGAGCTTTCCTCCCCAATTTTTGAAGGCCCCCCCCCCATGTAAACAAGGATGAGTCAAAGAATATTGTTAGTTACAAAATAACAGAAACCTTTATTAAACAAATATATCACAATGTGAAACTATTGTTTTGTGACATCTAGGTCTATACACATTTGAAGGCAGTTTTTCCATTTATTCTGGATTAAACAGGTCAGTGGTTTGAACTCACCAATTACCCAAGAGGGAGGAATATGAGGCAGTCTGCTTCCATAAAGATTTACAGCCTTCTAAACACTAGGTAGCAGTTGTACTATGTCTGATAGGGTTGCCCTGAGTCACACTGGACTCAACAGCAGCTAATCAACCCTTCCCTGAAGAATTCCGTGCTTTTTATCTATACCACGTCAAACTGATAGTCTTGCTATGTTCCAGAGACTCAAATCCATTTCCTTTTAAATTAGCTTGGGGAACATAAAGATTTGAAAGGGTAAGCTCAGGGCTGTATAATGAATGGAATAAGATTTTCAAAGACTACGAAGACCGTCTCATAGGATGCTCCTTGCAACCTATGAAGAGTGAGCAAGTGCACTGTAGAAAACAAAAACTAGTCCTCGTGGTGAAACTCTCCTGATTCTTTTCTCACCAATGTAGTGTTCAGTTTTCCTAAAACTCCTTCATTGTAAGCCCTTGAGATTTTACTGTGTGCTTCAAGACAATTTTTCAAGGATTCCTCTTTTGGAATCAGTCCCACAAAACTTCTGAGGTGAGTTCTCTAACCTTGAATTTAATTGGTGCAGCAGATTTCCTCAGAAACTACTGTTTGGGTTGGACCTTTGTCTTGAAGATACCTAGGAAGACTAAGTAAGACATATGTATTATTAAAAGAACTTGTTTTCTTACATCCACCAATAGCAAAGACACACTTAAACAGCTATTCAGAATAAATCTGTGCAAGTATGAAGCAAAACTCTAGTAGCAATACATTTTGACTGACCCTCATAAGTGAATATATAAGAAGCACATATAAATATACAGAAGCCCAGATACACACACACTCACAGATACCCTTCCAAATCTATGTAACAAATATGTATCTACTTATAAAATGATTCATATTTTCCTGGTTGTTATTACTGTTCTTATAGCATGTACCAAATATGCTATAACATGTATCATAGATGTCCTTTACCTTGGTCATAGTTTGCTACTTCCCCACATTATGTCTTCCTTTCCTTTCACCAGCATTAATACTTGTCTTCTATCCAGTAATTGATTCTTCTATCCTCCCCCTCTTGCCCTGGTAACATTAAAATAATTTGTTTTCTGTGTGCAAATCTATCTTTGACTTTTTAAAAATTGATGTCATACAATATTTGTCCTTTTGTAATTGACACATCTCACTCAGTATTGTCCTCCAGATTTACCCATGTTATATTTCACGGACTTGCCATTATCCTTTATCATCCCACAGCATTTCTATCCACTCATTTATTGATGTACATATAGATCATTTCCATTTTTTTCTTGTGTAAATAATTCTGCAATGCATGTGGGTGGAATCTCTGGAACTTCCTATATATAAGACTGTGTTATTTGTGTATAGTGATACTTTTTCTTCCTCCTTGTCAATTTGAACGCTTTTTATTTGCCTTTCTTGTCTTATTGCTATAAATAGGATTTCCTATTGAATAAGAGCAGTGATAATGTATATCCATATCTACTTTTTGTTCTCAAGAGAAATACTTTCAATCTCTCTCCATTATGAATAATATGATTGTTGGTTTTGGATATATACCCTTACTTATTCTTATTCTGCTATTTAAAACAAACTAACTAACTAAAAAATGGGTACCAGATTTGAACTTTTTACCTCAATAAAAGGGATTGTGGGTTTCGTTTTTCCTTCCACCTTTGTTTTACCTATTGGTGAATTGCATCAATTGATTTTCTAACTCAGAACCATTCTTTATTTCTGATGTGAACCCCACCTGTTTATTGTGTATTATTTGAGATATTGTTGTATTCTGTTGGCTAGTATTTTTACCTTTTGTGCCCATATTATTAAGAGATATAAGTTTATCGTTTCTTTTTAGCAATTTCCTTGTCTAACTTTGGTGACAGAGTTATTCCTTCCTTTCCTATGTTCTGAAATTGAGTAGAATTATTGTCAACTTTTCTCCAAATGTTGTATGTTTAGGAGTTGTGTGTGTGAATGATACCTTCACTTTCTTCTTTTGCTTTGGATCTAGTTAGGTTTTCTACACCTGTTTGTGTTAGTTTAGGTAGTGTGTTTCTAAAAAATGTTCCTTTTCTAGGTTTTCAAATTTGCAAAGCTACTGCTATTAAAAGTAAACCTTTTAATAATATGCAGTTATGATCCTCTTTATCTTGGTTGGTTCTAATGTAATGTCACACATTTCATTTCCTATTTTTGTTATTTGATCTCACTTTTCCTTTGTTAAGTTGGCGAGTGGTTTGTCAATTTTATTAATTTTCTGAAAGAACCAACATCTTCCTATTTTCTATCTCATTAGATCATTTTATTGGGGGCTCTTATAACTCATAACAATCCATACATCAATTATGTCAAGCATATTTATTTGTACATATGTTGCCATCATTATTTTCTGTTTACTTTCTATTGAGCCCTTCTTATCAGCACCCCCCACCCTTGTGACCCCTCCCTGGATAAATTATAAATTATTATTATTTTCATATCTTACACCAACTGCTGTCTCCCTTCCCCCGTGGTTTCTATTGTTCAACCCCCCTGGAGGGTATGTGTGTGATTATGTGTCGATCATTGCAGTGGGTTCCCCTTCCTACCCTACCCTCCTCACCTTCCTTTTCTGATATTGCTATTCTCATTCCTGTTGCTGGATCCAGAGCTCTTATCTCTTATTTGTACCTGTAAACATGCTCCAGAGCTCTTATCTCTTATTTGTACCTGTGAACATGGTCCGGTCTAACCCACAGTGAAAGGCAGTACTAGGGTCATGATAGTGAGGGGTGAGGAAGCCTCAAGGAACCAGAGGAATATTGTGTGTTTCCTTGGTGTTTTACTGTGCCCTGATTGACTCATCCCTTCCCTGTGACCCTTCTGTGAAAGGATGTCCCATTGTCTACAGATGGGTTTGAGTCTCTGTTCTGACCCTCCTCATTCTCAACAATACGGGTTTTGTTTGTTTGATATGGGTCTTCTGATGCCTTTTACCCAGTCCTGATGACACCTCATGATAGCACAGGGTGGTGTCCTTCTTCCATGTGGGCTTGTTGCTTCTCTACTAGATTTCTGCTTGTTTAATTTCAAGCCTTTAAGACCTGGACAGCATCCACTTTCTTCACCACATTTGCTTATGCACCCATTTTGTCTTCAGTGATTGTGCCAGGAGGGTCAGCATCACAGAATGACAGTTTGTTAGAACAAAGCATTCTCGCATTTATATGGCATTACATATGAACAGAGGCCCTAAGTCTGTCCACTTCCTCAGTGTAATGCTATATAAATATATGTGCATAGGCCAATACTTCTATTTTTATTAATTAATATATTTACGTGTATACACTTCTGGATCATGTGTACACATGTAAATACATCAATTTTTAATGTATTTGCTTCCTAGTTCATTCAAAGCTTTGCTTCCTAGATTGTTCCTCTGTTTCCTTTACCTTCCTCCTGCCCCACAATCACACTTGCCCTGCCTCTTAGTAATTCCTCTCAGCTAGATTGCTGTTTCTCTGACACCATTTGGATCTCTACGTTCCCTCTTGCTGTGGATTTTAAGTCCCTGGTTGTTCCCCCGTCTATGGCGTTGTTTGCTCACAGCTCCCTTCCCCCACCTCCTTCTCCCCCAAATCCCTCCATGACTATCAGTCCCTTTGCTTTCTCCCTGAGCTTGCTTCCAATGCCTAGCTTATCTAAGTAAGCAAACCAACAGTAACATAGACCAATCAAAAAGAAAAAAAAAACATTGAGAAAAAAACCCATATATAATTCCAGGTCTGCTGACTTTTATGATGATCTCCCCACTGGTCCTGGGGGAATTCCGGGGGCTTCCCCTCTTAGCCTGAAGACTATTTGGGGGACTTCTTAGGGGCTTGGGGGCTTGGCTTTCTTCTCATTGCTGATCTGTTATGTTCCCATCTTGGTTTGCCCACTGTGAGGGGTTCAGACCAGACTAACTCCCGGTCGTGTGTCCCCAGTTTTGTCCTCTGCCGCAGTGTGCTCCAGTGAGGGGACAACGGGTCTTGAGCTGTTGTCGGCTGTACAGTCCTCTCTGTGCCTTAGCAGCTCTGTGCAGGAGCATTGTCCTTTGGGCTTGGTGTGCACATATGGGGTCTAGACCACCCTTTTCTCTTTTTCTTTCTTGGTTTGTTTCCATGTGGGTGTGGTATGTTGGCCCTTCTCCCAGCCTCTCGGTTTAGTGTTGTTCTCTTTAGCACATACTTCTAGGGAGAGGGTCAGTTTGGGGTCTGGATTGGTGCCGGCACTGTAGCCCCTTATCTTCTCATACTTCTCCACATGGCTATGCTGCCCTCAATGGTCGGTGCCCCATGGTGGTGTCTGTATGCACACTCCCAATTCTGTGGGGACATAACCACAACTCTCCCCTGGGTGGGTTAGTGCCCCACTCTCCCAATGCCATCATCTCACTTTTTTTACTCCCCCTTTTCCCCTCCTCCTTCCCCACTTTCCCCTTCTTTGTGTTGGATTAGCATGTACCTCCTTGGCTTTGGTCTGACCTCCACCCGGTGGCCTGTGCCTCCACCAGTATATTGTGAGATAAGTGGATTTCCTTGTCTACCTACTGTGCTACTTCCTTTTTCTATGGTGATTGTAGTCTTCTTTTTCTATCTTCCTTTTATTTATCATGTTAACTTATTAATTTTGGACCTTTCTTCTTTTTGATGTGTTCTTTTCTTGTGCTTTTTCCTCTGCATATGTGGTTTTATTCTCATTTTATTGTAACAATTTTCAAAATTTCATTTTTTATCCCTTTTTTGGCTCAAAGGTTTTGAAATAAGTGGTTATTCAATTTCTATGTATTTTTTTCTTTGCTTTTTCTGTTATTGATTTTAAAGTTTGTTGTAGGATGTTAAGAGAAGATACTTTGTGTTGTTTTGATGTTTTTGAGTGTATCAAAGATTGCTTTGTGATCTGGACTTTGGTCTATTCTGGAGATTGATGCATGTGCATGGGGAGAAGAATGTATATTGTGCGGCTGGGATTGGTGTATCTTGTAGCCATCTAGGAGGTCAAATTGTTTGGTTGTGTTATTTAGAACTCCTATATCTTTACTGATATTTTTCCTAGTTCTAGTCATCATTGATGTGATGTGTTACAATTTCCTGCTATTATTGTAGAACTATCAATTTCTACTTTCAATTCCATTTGAGTTTTTCCATGCATTTTATTTTTAAATCATTTTATTAGCATATAGTTCACATATCATATGATTTATTCATTTAAATCATATTAAGAAATTTTTTGCAGTCATCACCATAATCAATTTCAGAACATTTTCTTCTCATCTTTATTGTTGTTAGCGGCCCATTTCCCCTCACCTTCCTCTGCTGTGCTCATAGGCATTTGTCAATCCAGTTTGCTTTAGGCATTTTAAAGCTCTATCATTGGGTGAATAAATATTATTATTATGTATTGGTGGAATGACCACTTTGTCATTTTATAATGCCTTTCTTTGTGTCTTTTCATCAATTTTGACTTAGTCTATTGTGTTAAATTATTATTAAGACAGTTCTATCTATTTAATTGAACTCTATTAATTAAATTATTAGTAAGATATGCATCTACTCTTTTGGACACTGTGTTCTTGATGTATTTTTTCCACACTTCTATCTTTAATTTGCTTCTCTCTTTGAGTCTATGGTATCTCTGTTGTAGACAACATATTGATGAGTCATTCTCCCATTCTCTGTCTCTTTCCTTGTACATTTAATTGATGCACAGCCAATGCACTTAACAATAGATGTGACTAGAAATAGCATAATAACAATAGGTGCAGCTGGAAGGACCATATTAAGTAATTCATTGCACTGACCAAAACTGTGTCTCTTTTAGCCATTGGTCTTTTCATTCTTGAAGAAATAACTTCTCCTTACCAATTTGTTTACTAGCCCCAAAACATTATTAGTAATTTCTTCAATAGGGATGCTACACCAAAGTGTGGTGAAGAAAGCACATGGTGCCAGGCAATCAATCGTTAGAGTGTCTGTCATCTTAAAGGCTTGTATAAAAAAATAGCATCCATCTATGTGAGAGATCAACTAAGCTCACACAACAGAAGCACACCAGCTTGCGTGATCCAAAGGTGACAATTATAAAATTTGAATATGGTGAAGAGAAATGTAGCAAAGCTAAAATTATGAACACCCAATTTGGAGACGGCTGTAGAGGACAGTGGAAGCCCAAAACCCATCTGCAGAGTATCCAGCCAGATCCTTTTTAGCCAAAGCCAGGAGTCCGAAACAGCCCTGTTATCAGGCAGAGACCACTTTAACTTTGATTATGCTGGATCTAACTTGATACTTGGCCAGTTGTTTTTCCTATAAACATGACCTGAATGTGTTCTGGGTGTAAGTACCTCTTAGGTGTTCCATAACAGAATTGTTTTCCCCTTGCGTTTTGAAGGTTGATGGGAGTTTTCTCCTTCTTATGCATTTGCATTTTCATCTATATACTAATAGATCTTATCCTTACCACCTTAAAAAAATTATTTACTCACACCCCTCAGGACTAATAATGAGAGTAGTGATACCACGAGGCTAAGGTGAAGGTGGGAGGAGAAAACGGGAATAATGATTTACATATAACCCCCCTCCCTGGGGGGACAGATAACAGAAAAGTGGGTGAAGGGAGACGTCGGTCAGTGTAAAACATGAAAAAAAATTATAAATTATCAAGGGTTAATGAGGGAGAGAGGGGGGAATGAGGAGCTGATACCAAGGGCTCAAGTAGAAAGAAAATATTTTGAAAATGATGATGGCAACAAATGTACAAGTGTGCTTGAACAATGGATGGATGTTATGATAAAAGCTGTATGAGCCCCCAATATAATGATTAAAAAAAAGAATACTCAGAGTGAGGGTACTCATTTAGCTACTATTCAAGTCTACTAATTCTATCCATCTGATTGGCCAGTTTCTTGTAACACAGTCTCAACTGAATAATTTTTGATATTTAATGAAGTTTTGCTAAGACATGATTATTCTCTTACTCTGAACCTCATGAACCAGCCTAGAAAAACCATTAAGGGGTTACATTTTTTACTACCACAATTAACCCTGTTAACAAGAGGAAAAGGTATTTGTTAAATGAGAATGATTCTTTGTATCCCTCATTTTGAGTGTAAGCAATCATGTAATCCAGCCACTCCATACATTGAACTCTTAAGAAACGATCAGAATTATGGAGGTTTATTAGGGAAGCTCACAGGTTACCTAATGGTAAGGTATAGTAATTCCGTCTGCAACACCCTGGTGACAGGCACATCTCTCTGGTTTGTAGCCTCTCAGGCACACTGACCCTTGGCATCAGCCCATCCTGTCTCATGTCTCAGTGTGACTCCTCTGTTCTGACTTATGGTCTGGGTATGGCTCCCCTGCCCTCTGTCATGGTCTCTGCGTAGCTCCTCTGCTCAGTCTCATGGTCTTGGAGCTGCAACCTCTGCTGCCTCCACCACTTAGGCAGAGGCCTGGCATGCTCATCCGGTAGCACTTCTTTCTTGGTAGTCATGAAACTCTCTCACTTCCTACATCTAAGATGGCTCACTTATAGCCAGAAGAATGGCAAAATGGACAAATCCCCTATATTAAAGTTTCACACACATGATTTGCATAGTCCCACTCAACCATTTGGTGAGAATTACAAAGGTTATGAGTGGAAAAGCTACTTTAATGCAGACCACTCCCTGGCTCCTATTGTCATTGTCCCTTTTGTAGGTGAAGAATGAACTTTCCCCTTCTTTCAGGTACATCTTCTAAAATGACAATGTTTACCATCACAATTAACCCAGTGAACAATCGCTCACACCCGAATCATTTCATCCATCAGGATCTTCCCCCACTACCTTACCCAAACCCATCAGGAAAGATCATCTCTTGCCACACTCATTTTGAGACTGAACACACCCAGCAAAGCACTGAGCCAGCCACTTCTTTAAGTCAACCACTTCATTGCCTTCTCACTCCCTGTTTTGGTTTCCGATTTCTAAAATTTCTGAGCCCTCGTGCCTTAGTGGTTATATGTTGAGCTGTGATCCAAAAGGTTGGCAGCTCAAAACCAGCACCACTCAATGGAAAAAAAGATGGGGCTGTCTAGTCTCATAAACAGTTACTGTCCCAGAAATTCAGAAGGGCAGTTCTACCCTGTCCCATAGGGCCACTGTGAGTTGGTGTCAGCTTGAGGACAGTGAGTTTGTTTGTCTGCTTTTGTTTTATCAACCCAGTACTCTCAGGAGCAAGTATGTTCTTTGATGAGGACCATCTTCATTCCAGTTGGAACTTTAAGCATCTCCATTCATAATTGTAGTACAGCCCAGGGCAAGCCAGGAGAATTGTAGCACAGTAAACTAGCTCAAACCAGCAGACACCTTGCTGTCCACCTGATCTGTTTCTGGAAAATTTGTCTTTTGCCATCCAAGATAGGTTAAATGAATACGAGCATAAATCTTGGGCATTTACACATACCTTCCTATACTTTAGACTATCTGGCTCCTTCACATACTCTCATCAACCTTAGCCTTTGTGGGCTAGGTCATGCTTGTAGGCTCAGGAACCACATAATTTTAAACAATTTCAGACCAACCAGCCTTTCTTCTCTCTCGTCTCTAGCCTCTGTGGACCAGGTTATGAATCCTCATGTAAATATCTGATATGTAGGATGTATTTTCATTGTTACAAATTGAACATAATTAATGCATAGTGATTAATCACAAAACAATATGTAATGTATATTGTGAAATATTTATTTCTAATGACAAATAAATGAAATTTTGTCTTGAAGTATGGTGGTGTAGCATGGGAAAAAGTCTTCATGCCGGGTACTTGTATATGGAGGTATCTGCATGTGGGCGGACCTGCCTGGAGAAGGATAGAGGAGCGGTGTCTCCATTCCTAAGACCATGGTCTTAGGTGACCCCTGTGAAAGGGTTGCTTGACCTCCAAAGGGGTCATGACCCACAGGTTGAGAACCACTGTTCTACAGAAAGTTCCATACCCTACTTTGGCTTCAAATCTGTTTCTTTTGGGAAAATCCTAACTCTCTTTGTTGCAAATTTAACCAACACTGGAAAAAACCCATATAGGGTCTCTGTAATCATACTATCAAAAATAAATTTATATCATACATTGTGGAGGAAGCCAGCCCCGTGCAACTAATCACCGCTTCAGTAAGCGCAATTGTATGGTTATGATATATAAAGATTATAGCAAAGTCATAGAGTATAGGAGAGATAGAAGAGAGAGTACAATGAAGAAGTCAGACACATTTCATGGTAGCATGCTCACCTCCTGGATGGCCGTGATCTCACCTGCCAGGTCTGAGCACAGCGCAGGCAGAAAGGGCAGGAGGAGACTCTCTTATTTCTGGCCAAGGCCCATATATACTTGGGGGCATGATTACAGGTAACCACACACATCATGGGAAGGGGCTGTACAACAGGCATACACATCACAGGAAGGGAATATACAAGAGGCATAGCATGACCGGAAGGGGATGAGCTAGGGGCGTACATGTAATAGGAAGGGAAGGGTAGGGGTAAACATGTGACAAGATGGGTGGGCCTAGATTCAAAATGGTGGCCTAACCTTAGTCATCCCTTGAGGGAGCTTGACCACCCTGGGCTCTCCTTCAAGGAAACAATCTATTACTATCCTTATCAGAAGGGAGTGGGCTCTAATTAGGGTGGGGCAGACTATATAGTCTGATTGCTCTAGATGACTGATAACCCTTAGGGAGAATAACCTGACCTACTTTCGCTGACCTCCAAGTGTAGCCATTTACCATGGGTAGCAAGCAGCGAGGTTTGGCATATAATTGGGGAAGGCAACTTGGGAGAAATCTTTCTGTATCCCACACTACATTCCTGTTTGTTTCATACTATGTCGAAAAACCATAATATCCATAGTAGAATTAGTTAAACACCTGACCCGTTTTAATACATGCAAGTTCAATTTTTTCTTCTCCATCCAGTATTCACCCATTTATATGTATATAGCCTGGCACTTCTGGTAGGGCTCATGCAGCCTGCCCTGGTCTTCTAACACTGTCATGTTTAATCAGCCTGATTTTGCCCCTGTCTGCTCTGGGAGGAGCTTGTACTCCCTCAGATGCAATCTAACACCTCTTATATTCCTTTCAGCCATTTCAGTTAGAGTAACCAGGTACAAATCAAACGTTTCATTTCCCATTCATCTTCTTTCCTTCACTTATAAAACCCCATGCTCCTATGAATCTGACGTCATTGCAGTGAATTCTATTTGCCACCAACTGAGGAAATGACCTGGGGGCCACATCTGACTTCCCCTTAGAGAAGGAGAATCCAGCTCCAAACCAGTACAGGACTTACATATTGCAGGATGTAAGGGTCAGATATGCCTTCTGCCTCAATTCTCCATCCTATTTGACAGCAACCATTTCTCCTGTGTTACCATGCTTCTTTGCTCAGCTCCATAATTTGTTGCAACGACCATGCAGAACTTACTGACAACACTCACCATTATGGGGCTTTATTAGGAAAACTAACAAGGTACAAAATGGAAAGGGCTCACATTTTTATTTTGCCCGCAAACCCTCCTCTCCGCAGTCACATTTTCCTCTGGTTCATGGCCTCTGACCCCTTGGTCTGTGCCCACTCTCTCTCCTGGTCTTGGCACTTCTCTTCTGTTGTGTTTGATGGTCTCGGTGTTCCAACTCTGCTATCTTTCTTGCCTCCACCACTAGGCAGGGAGCTTTCTCTCCTTTCCTGCCTCTGAGATGGCTTGCTTACACTCTGAGGAATGGCAAAATTTACTAATGCTCTCTCCTAGATTTTCATATGCCCTATTTGCATAGCCCCACCCAATCATTTGGTAGAAATTACAGTAATAGATAGAAGAGCCATACCAAATAATTTCACATCACTGCGCCTCCTATCAATCATCTTGGTTAACCAGGCTGGCTTTTGTCGTAGGTCTCTCCAGAGGTGAATTATTTTCTCCCCTTAATGACAGCATAATATCTCTTACTTTCCTTTCCATTATAACAGATAACAGCAGCCAAACTAACTAAGAATCAAAAGTTTTACTTCCAAGACCCCTTCCTTTTTTTTTTTCCTAAAAAATGTTGACATTCTTGATCCAGAAGCCATAGCAATGGATCCTGTTTTGGAGAGAAGCTTTCAAAATGCTGTGATGGACAGTTTGACACCTCTAATGGCAAGAGCGGAACCATTAACAACCGATTACTCTATGGGGAGAGCAGACCTACTTCTCCTTCTATGGCATCCTCTACGTGTTTGCAGGGCCTGATAATATGTTGCAGGCCACACAGAACTCACCGGTAATACTCACAATGATTGGGTTCCTTAGAAAGTAGCAGGTTACGATTTGGGTTCTGGAAATGCACAGGATACAATCATTCAATCAGGACAGAATCTTTTTATCCATGCTCTTTGGCTGTCCTCTCTCTGTCCCCGGACTTCTTGGCTTCTTAGGCCAGTCTCTATCCCACTGGACTAGTGTTTAAAAAAACCTCTTTAGCTTCACTAAGAAGTGCCCAAAGGTTTTAGCACCAGTAAGCCCGAAGGTCGGAAGGTATTCAACTCTACCGATGTGGGTTGGCAAGCCTAGGTCTTTGGACACATACCCATAGACACCACAGTGACAGCAAGCATCCTGACCTGAGGTCCTCAGCTTGTTTGCTCCATGGACTGAAAATCCATTGCACCATCTGCTGCCAGTTTACTGGTTCTGCTGTCTCTGGTACTTCTGCTGATCTGCTGATGCTTTTTGCTGTCCCTTGCCACCTTTAAGGCTACAGATCGGTCTCCTGGGGCTAGGACGTTCTCAGCAAAGGGACATTAGGTCCAAAGAATGCAGTCTTCCCATTTTTACCTTTTGGTCCCCACTTTTCTTCTCTAACATGACTCATCTGAAGCCTATCAAAATAGATTAAATGTCTCTTGAGGGTTTTATTCACCTCATTTGCATAGTCCCACCCTGATAAAAATTCCATACTCATTATTTCATAAGCAGCAAGTCGTTCAACCCCCTTGGTGAAATCAGCTCTTCCTCAGTCACAATTTGAGTGCCCTCGGTCCTCTCATTTTCTTACACCTGTCCTCTAAGCTACTCGCTTGGTATACTTTCTTCCACCTATACTTTAGCCATCACAGTTTTTTGCTATTAAAGGACCAATAGCTTTAAAATAAATTTCAATAAAATAAAAAAGGCTCTTATATTTTGCTGACTAATTTATAATGTTCAATGTCTTAATTTCTTTGTGTATATCCAGACTTCTGTCTGGTATTGCTTCTCCTCTATCTGAAAGACTTTCTTTCCTATTTAAATAAATAAATATATATATTTCAGGTCTTTAGGTGATGTACTTTTTAACTTTTATATATTTTTAAAATGTCTCTAGTTTGCATTCACTTCAGAAAAAATACGCTTTTATTTGTTATCAGCCTTTTTTTTAATTTTTAAAAGATTTGCTCCCTTCTATTTTGGCTTGCATTTTCCCAACAAAACATCTACTGTACTGGTAATGTTGGCTCTTTTGTATGTTACATATTTATCTGATATGGGGTTGTTATTTTTTTTACTGTTGGCTTTAAGTAAATTGATAATTGTGTGCATTTGTTATGATTTCCTTAATGCTTCTTCTGCTTTTATTAAATGTGAAAACATTTGGTCATTATTTTATCAAACTTTTCCTTTCTTCTTATTTTTCTTTTTCAGGGACAATTACATGTATTTTTGGCTCTTGAGGTTTCTGTACAGAACATTGATATTTTCAGGGGTTTTTTTTTGCCTTCTGTGTTCTATTTTTTATGGTTTATAATGGTATGCCTTCAAGTTCTGTTGCCATTTTTATAAAAATGCATTGTCTAATTTGCTGTTAATCTTATGTAGTATACTATCACCCTGGATGGGATAGTTTATAATATCAAGAAATTCCATTTAATTAACTCTCCTCCCCATATAGCTACTTAACATGTGCAATCTTGTTTTTAACTTGTTGGATATATGGAGTACTGTTGGAATTGATATCATGTATTTATTTACTAATTCTATCTTGTGTACAAGTTTTGGGTCTTTTCCTATCAATTAAGTTATTTCTTCTTTATAAGTCATCTTTTGATTTTTTAAATAATGGTCATTTTTTAATTTCATGTGTGATGTGGTGAATTATATCTTTTTATTTCCTGGATAATTATATATTCCTATAAACCAGGTCAACCATTGAAAACCACCAGCTGCTCTACAGGAGAAAAACAAGGCTTTCTACGTCTGTAATGCGTTACAATTTTGGAACCTCACAGGAGCAGTTCTACGCTGTCCTATAGGGTTGCTCTGAGTCAGCATCAGCGTAATGGTAGCGAGTTCCTTGAGTGAGCGGAAAGCAGAACCATTTAGAGAAGGATTTTTACGTTGCCCATGATGCTATATATGGGACATGTTGTTGCCTTTGGAGAAGGTTACTTTTCTGTCAACTTGCTCCATATAAATATGGAAGGCAATTTCTAGGAGGAATAAGAACATTTTAAAATGGGTTTTCTCCTAATGCCTTGACTTAACTAAAGCTATTTGTCGTAAGGTGATGAGTGCAGAGAATTAGGTCCCCGCAGAGAAGACCAGTAATAGAACCCAGGATAATGTGAAAATACAAATGGAAACATACCCTCATAACTGGCTGAGGAAAGTCCATGATAAGAAATGTCAAATAGTGAAAGCAATTTGTTTTCATAGTTACTGAAGAAGAGGGACTATATAAAGCCTAGAGGCTTTATATGTTGTAAAGTTCTGACAGACAGGAAAAGTAAATTCCCAAGTCTCTAGAGCAGATTGAGAATAAACATCTTAAAGAAAAAAAATAAAAGGCTGGGACCCCAAAAGAGAGCCTGAATGAATGGAAATAAAAGGAGATTGTCACAGATTTTTATAATCTTTTTTGCCTTTTTAAATCATTTGATTGGGGGCTCATACAACTCTTATCACAATCCGTTCATACTGAGGCTACATGTAAAATGTGGTTAGGAGTTCTCGTCGCCGTATAATAAAAGTGTATAGATATGAAAAGGAAGGAAAAAGGACCCTAAAGACTGAAGTACAAGTGTACTCCAGATTCGGGAGGGTTTCCGTTTCAACACCTGGCTTTTAAGTGCAATTTATACGTAAATCAGATCAGTGGGGCTGGGGTCGAATGCCGTTAATCAAATGCCATATTTTATAATATATAATGTATATTTATATGCATAAGAATACTAAAGAAATACTGCTAGGTCTACTAAGATATCTTTAACATAATAATACAGTAATGATAACATTTTGATGCTCATCTCAAAATAGCACCCATTTGTATGTACCTTAAAGCTTTAAGATAATAGGCTCCAGATGGTGTGGTAGTTACATAATTTCATGTCAACTTGGAGATATATAAAAGTGTAGGGATGGTGTGCTAGGTATTCTTCCTGTCAAGCAGGTCACAGCCTGATGGTGCCTCTTTGTGGGTGTGGCTTTCTCATAAGGAGGGTCCTGGGAAATGCCCCCTCTCTCTCTGCCTTCCCCTTCCTGCCAGAGCCCTGCGATGCTTCCACCGCCATTGGAGCCACAAGACTCTGCACCTACCGACCTGAGATTTTCCTGCATTCTACATCACTGCATGTGGCTGTGTGAGTTTGAAAAGGGAATTATTTAGGAATATCAGAGTTATGGATTTGAGTTGGGCTGGGATGTTTTCTTGATATATATTTACTTCTTGATAGAAAGTCAGTTTGTTACACAGATATACGTGTCACTGGATTTGTTTCTCTAGATGACCCAGCTTAGCACAGATGGCTCATAATTTGGTGTTGCATATAAGTTGGGCACTTCATAACCCACGGACTACCTGTGCTCAGGTGTGCCAGCTACAGCACTGCAGCCTCATGACCAGGTAGGTGAGATTTCCTAGGGGTGGGCCTCCTGTAATGCAGTGAGCGTTGCCAAATGATGATATCATCCATCGTTGAGGGAAACAAAGTTCTAAATTGAGAGGAGGAAGGGATTCACTAATTATAAAGCCAGGTGGTTAGTTTAAATAGTAACTGCTTGCCCATATTAGAACCTTTGCGGCACTTGTTATCCTCCTTCTTATCACCCCACCCAATTTGAGGATTTAGCATGTAGCATCTCACTTCATTACTCTGCTCACCTCTGCTGTATTTGCCCATTTCGGTGTTAAATTTCCTGAAGACTGGAGGTTTGCTATTAGTCATCTTGGTCTCCATGAAAGTTATATATCAGGATCTAAAACGTAGAAGAAAATTAGCAAAAATGTTTAAGCCTATTCTTCACCAAAATGTGTGTGACTTCTCATGGGCGAGGCTTTCAATGGTCTATAAGAAGCTAGTTGAGGTTTGGGATGTGCTGAGTAAACATTTTTTATACACTATAAAAAGTACAAGGTCAGTCTATTTTAGTTACTACTTAAGATGTAGTCATTATTATGAGATGTGTTTAAAAAGTTTTTTGTTTTTTTTAAGGTTCTCTTGACCGTCCAGAGGTATGTGTCATTAGGGCTAACCATCATTAGTATGACTGATGACACTGTTATTCTGGTTACGTGTGTCCTTATATGGCTATGCAGAGGAGGCCGTGGACTGGCTAATTAGTACATTTAAAAAGAAACTTCTCCAAAAATAATGAGGTGTTTAAGTTAAAAAGAAATTATTTTCTAATACAGATATCAGCATTTCTTTTTCTTCTTTAAAAAAAATCATTTCACTGGGGGCTCATGCAATTCTTACCACAATCCGTACATCCATCCATTGGGCCAAGCACATTTGTACACTTGTTGCCACCATCATTCTCAAAACATTTTCTTTCCACTTGAGTCCTTGTTATCAGCTCCTCATTTCCCCCCTCCCTCTTTCCCTTCCTCCCTCACAAACCCTTGATAATTTATAAATTCTTGTTATTTTTTCATGTCTTACACAGACCGATGTCTCCCTGCACCCAATTTTCTGTTGTCTGTCCCCCAGGGAAGGGGTTATGGGTCGATCCCTGTGATTGGTTCTTTTTAAGGTCCACTTTGAAAGTACTGTTATTGTACTGAGCCTTGTAGAGTGTCACTCACTGTACTTTCTAGTGTCAGTTACCTGAGTGACTGTTCTTTATTTTATCCCATTTAATCCTCAAAGACGCTCAAGTCATAATCCCGATTCAACAAATGAAGGGGATGGAGGCTCAAAGATGTTAAGTATCTTTCTTAGAATAGTTCTGTGAGTCAGGTGAGGATCTGGTATCATCTACCCTTGCTCTTGCTACGAACTATGTACATTTCCCTTGTAGTAAAGACAGTAGTTGATCACGGAATTGAACTCAGCCATTCAAACAGAAAGTTAACACATGAAAAGCCAGGATCATATATGTAACCAAAATATACTCAAAATGCAACATCGTTGCTTTGTGTCTTCCCGGCTCCTCTTATAAAGTGTACAGTTGAAAGGTCAGGGTGTTTTCTTTTCCTGACCACGAAGAATTTCCAAACAATTGTTGTCCATAACAATAACATCCGCAACAACAAACTGCCACTGCGTCAACTCTGATTCATGGTGACCGCTGGTTGTTAGAACAGAACTATGGCCTACGAGGTTTTCAATGATCGCATTTTGCTAGTTTACAAGATCGCGTTTCCAAAGTACCACCAACTTTTCTGTTGGTTGACCATCACCTCTTTACATCATACAAAGGCTCCTCTTAGTCCACACCCAAAATAATACAAAACCAAACCAAAAACTGCTTTCATTTAGTTGAGTCATGGAGGCACTACAGGGCAGAGGCCTTTATGGGAACAGACCATCTCCCCCTTCCCCTGCGGAGCAGCTGGTGGCTTCAAACTGTCACCTGGTGCTTAGCAGCCTAACGTGGCACTCCCTACACCACCAAGGCTCCTGCCTCATAAACCATAGAGAGCCCTGAAAGCACTTGGAATCTCCCTCGCAATCACCACTCAGAATTCGGAAGCCCAGATTAAAATAATAATAATGCTCTCAGTTTCCGTCCTTAGGTTAGACTCACCCACAGTGTCTTCGTGCTAAGGCTTATATTGGGAAATCGCCTAACATCTAGGAAGAGGTCAAGCTGACGGGTCAGGAGCTGCTTTTCTCTTTCTTCCAATGCTTTTTCATCAGCGACTGCAGTCAACAGTCACTCAGCTCCTGGGTCTTAGATCCTTCTCTTCCTGGGGTGTTTCCTTCTTCCGACTCGCATCCTCTCAGGGAGGATTTACCAGAGCTCTAGACCCTCTCCAGCTTCAGTGCGGTTCATGGTAAAAACCACACACTTTTTACCTTACCAACAATGAGAGATTAATTGTTTCCCAAATGGCAGCCCTCTACTCTCTCAGTGCCTGCCACAGACGACTTGAAGCCTCTTAGGGAAGTGTCACACTGACAGCCAAGAAATAAGTGAAGATGAAAGGCAAATGTCACAATTTTTCTAGCATTGTGCAGCGCTAGGATTAGTGTAAAACATATATATAAAATATAATTAAATCTCTATAGAATCAAATATTTCATGTTACAATTTCATACTATAAATATCGTTTCATAAATCTGATTTTCTGTGCAGCTAGAGTTAGACAAATCTTGACTTTTTTCTACATCAAAAGATGAGAGAAATCCAGTTGTCAATGCAATTTCATATTTCCATATTCCATCACTGACAGAAGAATGGCAATCTCCTCATTGTTTGTATTGTAAAATCAGCACTTGTATTTTACATAAACACTTCTTTGTAAATAGAATAGCTCAAGAAACAAGCCAAACTCACTGCCATCGGTCAATGCTGACTCATAGTGAGTGAGCCCTGGTGGGTTTCTGACACTGTTTACTGCCGTAGAATGTCCAGTCTTTCTTCCACGGAGAAACTGGTGGTTTCGAACTGCTGGCCATGTGGATTGCAGCCCAACTCATCAAGGCTCTTAACATAATAGTAAACGCATAATATCCTGCTGGAGTTTTCTTCTACACTAATTGACCATCTCAAGTACCGTTTATTGGCAGGTTTTCCATTCAAGTTTACTGTAATGAATGACCTCAATAGTCAAGTTTTTGACTGCATTTCCTATTTCTCTCAAAAGGTTTATTTTCGAAATGATAGAGAAAAAGGCTAAGACTCAACACTCAACATACCAAAGTAGTAAAGCGTTGAGACAATCTGATAAAAGGGAGCAGCAGACAAAATAAGGAGGGCTGGTAGCAAGCTGTGGTTGAGAAGCCCATGGTTCCCTAAGTGACCACCTTTCCCACCCAATACTTAGGGATGCTCTTCTCCACCTCAGCAGATAATGAGAGATTTCGTCTGGGAAGACTATAAAACAGAGGGTTGGGCCCAAGGTCTCCACTGGCACCACTAGAAACATGCTTGACTGGATACAATTGGATGAATTGACAAATTACACCTTGAACAGCAAATCTCTGTGGACTTTCCACGTACTAACTGAATACCCAGAATTCTGACCTTTAGAACTTTATCCTTATGTGTAAATCTACATAGTTATTCTTTGATGAAATATATTCTCTGAAGTATCTGACTAACCCTTCCTCTCCTAAAAAGATCTTGACAAGTAATAATTAATTGATAATGGTTTTGTTGGGTTTTTTCCACAGAGTGATGCTTCCAGTGGACCTAGCCTTCGTACACTCTGATTATATAATCATTTTTAAGTGTCTGTTTTAATCATAACCAAAATGCCAAATAGTCAAATAGCTGTCTCAAAGCACTTAATATGGCAGAAAAAAAAGCAACTCCGAAGAAAGAAAATATGCAGAGAGAAAATATATACGCACAAGCAAACACAGAGTTGAGGAATGTTTAAAGAGCATGAAACGAGAACCGTTTTAGAGGTAGCCCTGAAGTCTGATGTAGTTCCATTCCAAAAGTCTGCTGTAAGTCAGTGCTGACTTAAGGTTTTTGTTCTGTTTTCAGCTTTCATTAAAATCGCCTGTTATCATAAATATCTTTATAAATAAGGCAGTGTATGGAACAGTAAATCATAAAATTGAGTATCTGCAAGTAAATACCTGAAAGTAACAAGATCAGTAAATTGTGAGCTACAACATATCAGTAATAATAAGATAAAAAATAGGACGTTCCAGGTGCACTCTATCGTAAATAAATCAAATGTGTTGTGCGTGGGAACCACACACACACACCCAAACACACACACAAGAATGTCTAGAGAATTATCCTTCTTGGAAATTATATTATACATTACAGAAGCAGAACTAGATATGGAGTTAGAAAGTAGAGTTGAGTAAATCTTTCAGAAAAGAGAAAAAAATAGAGATAAAATTAGGAGAAAAAAACCGTAAGAAAGTGAAAGACAAGATCTGCAGAAAGATTAAGATCTGCATAATTTTTCCACTCCAGGAAGAGATAACACCAAAAAAATGGGCTAAAGAAAAATCATCCAATTTTTTTTTTCAAATGGGAAAAAACTATAGAGCGTTTGGCACAATTCAAATCAAGATATATCGTCTGGGATTTCAGAATTCTGGAGAAAAACAATAAAAATTAAACCCTCTAGAAACAAAGAAAAGAGCACTTAAAAAGGGTTGAGAATAATGGAATATGACTGAAAGCAAGACAGTTATGGAGTGATGGTTTTTAAGTTTTGAAGGAAGACTTATTTTCTGCTGTTTGTAGACAAGCTTTCAATTCATTGTATGGTTGCAAATAAAAGAATTTTCAGACATGCAAATGTCTCAGCTCTTTTGCCTGGCTTGTCTTTTCACAGGAAGCTACTAGAAGGTGCTGTCCACCACAGGAAGTTGTAAGCAAGAAAATGAAGTCACAGTGTTCAGAAAATATGAGCCAACACAGAAGAGAAACAAGGAAATATTCAGGAGGGGAAAAATGGGAGATTCCTGGATGACAATAGTGCCCCAGGGGTTGAGGAAAATTAGCCTAGATTGTAATAGTATGATTCAAAAGACAAACATGTTGAAGAATTTTATCACCAAGCCCTCTGTTCTCATGGTATATTTTTAAACTGATAGAATGGATAGAGGAATTTCTTTTCCAAAACAAAGACATTATGTCATTAAAGAAGAAGTCAGGACAAACAGGGAACCCATAAAAGGAGAATGGTAAAGGAATTCCAAGGGTGATAGGCAGGGGGGCATTTAGGGATGATAGCCATGAAATAGTCTAGCGTTGACTCAAAAAAAAAAAAGGAGAGAGGGAGAGAGCAAAGAAAGACATGAAAAACAAAGAAACAGAGTAACAACATTTAATGAGATGTTATTTATCTTGTGAAAAATTAGCCCGACAAGATTTGGGAAGGTTAACAAACAATTAACAAATACATAGCAAATAAATACAAAGCAAAACAAAACAAAAACACAATAAAATGTTTTAAAAAGCAAAA
>NW_022103904.1:7183769-7195708 GCF_000313985.2 Echinops telfairi
TCAAGGGTGGTTGCTGTAAGCTTCCACCCTACAGCAAGCGACATGGTGGGCAAAGGACCGCGATCTGTTTTAATTAGATTCAAGATGATTTGCCATTAAATCTAGTACACTTACTTAGTATTAGATCAACTTAACAATTGACTTAAAATATTGCACCAATTCACACTCATGCAAGCAAAGAAATAATTAAAATGGACTCTTGATAAAAGTTATCACGGAGGCCTGGCTTGCTACAATCATCTCATCCTGCAATTTTGACCAAAGGGATTGCTTATTCTTCAGAGACTTCAGTTGTATTTGTACCAAGAGCACTAAAGGGGGGCTTTCTGGGCCTGGACTCCCACTACCCAGACCTCCCAGTATACTGGCTAGGAATACTTTTCACTTCACAAAGAATTATGTCCACGATTGGGTTGCAATCAGTTGACCTTTCATTTAATTCAATTCCTTATGTTAAATTGGTACTAAAATCTATTTATGGATTTCTCCCTACTTTACTTTCTTCCAGGAACATATCTGGCACTCTAAACTTCTCAAAGGAACCCCTAACTCTTGGCAGGAAATAGAAGTTTTTAGGGCTCTCATAAGTAAGACCGAACTGTGGGATGTGTCAGGATTGACCTTCATGATCATCTTTTCCAAACCCTTATTTTACATGTCCTAAGAAACTTCAGCCAAAAAGTACTAAGTGATTTATTCAAGGTTGTACAACTTGTTAATGGCACAGAAAAAAATGAGAACCTAGGTTTCCTGACTTCCAGTTCAATAGTTTTTCACTCAGTAGTACACTTTATTAAACGGCACTATACCCCCCTTCGCAGGATAAAGATGAGACTTTCTACTCCTGTGAAGAGTTACAATATTCAGATCCACAGGGGCAGTTCTACCCTGTCCTATAAAGCCACGGGGAGTTGGGATTGACTTGAGAGTGGTGAGTTTGGTTCGTGGTTTTTGGATACGAACTTCATTAAATGACACTACTACATTATACTACTCGATACCACACTACACTACTCTTCACTATACAGCGCTGTTCTACACCCCATAGCATAACACAGAAACACACAGCATCTATTCAGATACTGTACTAGGAGCCCTGATAGCACAGCGGTTCAGTGCTCTGCTGGGAAAGGTCAATGGTTTGAATGCACCTGCAGTTTTGTGGGAGCACACACCTGGTTCTCTGCCCCAGAAACATTTGCAGCCTAGAAAACCCACAGTCAGAAAACCCACTGCTGTTCAATGCTGTCCTCTAGGGGCCTTATGAGTTGGAATTGACTTAATAGCATACAACAATAGTACACGAAACTCCCCTGGAATATGCTACTCTTTGCTATAAAGCCTGTGCCGCACTCTGCTATCCCACACACTACTACACTACTCTGTACTCTAGTATTTCACACGGCAGTATAATTCCCTACAACAATCTGCGATACCACACCATATCACACTAAACAATTCAACATGGCCAAAGTAATAGCAGAAAGAATTTTAACCTTGGTGTTCTGGATTTAAGCCACACGATGTTTGAATCATTTAAATAACCTAATGCAATCAATTCAAAACTTTGAATTCACCCAAATTTTGATGTTTTAGACTGTTGTGCAGTTTAAGATTACAGTTGACTGATTTTGCACAACTAGACACTTTCCAAACAATTAAGTAATATTATCTAAGAATAAAATCTTAGAAAAAGCTTTTTCAAACAGAGCTGCAAGGCTACTCTTCTAAGTTAACCACTCTACTGCTAATTCTGTCATCTTGTACCTCATTTTTAGACACACTATCTCACTAGATCTCCACAGAAGTCTGTTAATATTCCTAATCCATGAATTTAGTCCGGGCCCATTTTTGAAGGGTACTTTGTCTTCATTCTCAATGACTTGCAGTGGGCGGTGAGATGCAATCACCGTGCATGCAGTAGGCTACCAGAGTCTTTCCCGAACAGCTTGTATTCCACTCTCTTGGAAACTAATCCAGGGTAGCTGCCTCAGGACTGACCACTAGGCTTCTCTCTTATTATCTCCCCACCTGCCCAATAGCCTGTTCTGAGTCTACGGGGTTTGGGATAAATCATTACAGTGTCCTTCCATGAGAAGGGCAATTTTGGTGCCCTTTAAGCAAACTGACAGGTCCCCCAACTCTCCTGTTGCACCAAGAATACCATAACTCTGCCCTCGGGATTGGGGCCATCTACTAAGGTTTTTGTCCAGCAGAATCGTCTGAAGCCTCAATTTCAGTAGCAGACTTCTGCTCTCAGGGAAAGGCCAAGTTTCTGGCAGAGTTTGCATTTGGGCAAAACCTTGGCCCTTGAAATAAAACCTGATGCACTACCACTTAGTGTTTGTGTTCTAAACACTAGTTTCTTCATATATGAAACACAGACAAGCATGACCCCCATCTCACAAAGTAGTTGTTAGGATTAAATGTAATGATGCTTAGCAGTAATTTAGCATGATACATAGCATGTAACAAGTTGCCCTTGACTCGGGTCCAAGACAGCACAGTCCCATGTGTGTCAGAGTGCAACTGTGCTCCATAGGGTTTCAGTGCCCAGTTTTTCAAAAACAGGGCTTTCTTCTGGAACTTCTGAGTGGACTTGAACATCCAATATTGTAGTTAACAGTTGGGGACATTAACTTTTTATTCCACCCAAGGAATATCCAGCATATTTTAAGTACTGCGTAAGTGTTAGACATTGTAATTCTATTTAATCCTCAACAACAACAACTAATCACACACACACACACACACACACACACACACACACACGCAAAAAAATTCCAAATAACCATTTAGTAACACAACCTAAAATTGAGGCTCAGAGAGGTCAAGTAAATTGCCCACAATTACACAGGCCCAGGTTTGATAATCAAGTCCCCCCCGGGCCAATCTAAATTTCTGAGCAATGCTTCTGCCCACCTGTTGGGCAGCTCGAGCTTGGATCCTCCCCTGGTGCCAGGCGTCTGCCTGAATCGTGACAAGAACATGTTGATCCCTGTTGGACCCATGCCTAGCCCACCCAGCAGAAACTTCCCCACCAGCCTCTGCAGCAAATAAAGCTCTCTCTGCTCTGTGTCCAACCTACGGAGCAGAACTGCTGCCAGCTCTGCTCCTGCCCTGCTGCGTCTGGCTGGCTGGAGGGAGGCTGTACTGACTCACCAGTGTCCTGAGCTCTGACGAATCCTCGTCTAATATCTTTTCCAGGGTCAATGCTGTAACCACACAAAGCAAGGGAGCAGAGAAGGAAGGTGAGAGAGAAAAAAGAAAGTTTGTGAATTAAACAGGAAATGGCTCAGAGTGGATCAACCAGCTTACTATCCTGAGTAAAAGGGAATGATCCGCTCTTCCTGAGTGACTAAAGGGTTAATCACAACCTGGTCAAGAGTTTATCACCCAGAGCTCTGCACTTGAATTTCAGAGAAATCCTTTTATTTCATCACCTTCCCTCCAGAGCTAGTGTCTCTTTTCACAGCCTGTAATGCAATTCCCTGCACTTATTATTCTCTTTCACTGTGGGATTTTTCAACCCTCAGGGCGAATTTATGCTTCTAGCTGAATGATTACTCAGTGAGTCTCCGCCAAGGGATGTTGTGTTCCAAGAATGACACATCTCTTTGGGGATGACTCTCTACCTAACAGGATGGGTGGGAGGTCAGGGGAAGCCCCTACCCAGCAGAAAATACATTCTTTGTGTGCCTGAAGAAACACACTCAGCCGATGAACAGCCTGATTTGGGGGCTGTGAGTGGGTGCACCACTCCAGTGAAGCCGTGCTCACCGCTCCCTCATAAGGAGAGTTTATGAATTTAATGAGCAGAAGAATTCTGACAACCTTAAAGACAGAGACAATTAGCAAAGGGCAAACAACTTAAGTTCTTTGTCATTATGAAATCATTTCACCCTATGGAAATTATCCATGCGCATCTCTTTATACTATCTTTCATGTGTATGTATACCTCCATCACAGAAAAGACTCTCCTGCATTCTCTTATTTGCACATATTACTATGTCCCAATGTGGATACCTTCATCCAGGAAGTTCTATATGGGAGAAACAGCCATGCTCTAATCTCATTGCAAAAGGTGTGGGCTAGATGCCGCACCACCCCGTTACTACATATAAAAGACATGGCATAACAAAAGTTGTGAGAAATCCTACAATATTTTGTTTCATTTTACTGAGCCTAGCAATCCAGATATGTTCAAACATGAAATCCATTTCTCCATTTTGATACATCTTACTATCTGGAGGCATCTACACTTCTAGCCGTCCATTTTGGGGAATATTGATATACTGAAATATGACAGCTAAACTTCTTTGATGATGCCAATGCTTAAGACATTCCTGCCACTCATATTTTACAACTGTTTTAAGAGATGATCAGGTGCTCTTTAGAACATTTTAAATGATGATGACACTGTTCTTTGAGGTGGTTTGCTTTTTACAAAGTACTGTCACTCGAGCCTATGCCACTTAACAATGGGGTAGGTGACTGATTAACGCAGACATTGTAAGTTAACATCAAAGAATATTTTGGGGCAGCTGAAAAAAATTACCCTTTCAGATATGTATCACTTCACAACAGGACTTGCTATACTGTCATAGCAGCTGCATTCTTCATCTCTCTCCTTTCTCTCCTTTATTCCAGATCAAACTTTTCAAATTGAATGATAAGCTGTCACAATTTGGCCAGACTTCAGTGGTCCCCATGTCAAGTGCCTTCTGTATTGTCTGGGTTTAAAGATCTTCTGGAATACCAAACCAAATAACCTAATTTTCTCCATTCCCCTCCTACCTGACATGGCAATTAGTACCCCTACTATCCTAGATGTTTCTACACTCTCCCTGTCTTATCTCAGTTGCCCATACTCTTCAGCTTTCTCTTGTACTCATTTGAGAAATCCTTAAGATCAAAATTGTCTCCTGTCTTTCATTTATAGAATATTCATTATTGAAAGTATTCTCTAGCTGTCTTTAAGATTTCTAGGTGATATCAATGATGATTATGTTTTCTAAGATAAAAACTAGTATGGCAGAGATGATCAATGGAGGTCCTTTATTTATTTATCAAAACCATTTTATTGGGAGTTAATGTAGACATCATACCATTCCATAGTTCAATCACATCAAGCAGTGCTGTACAATTGCTACCACAATCAGTGTCAGAACATTCTTTTCCTTTCTGAACTCCTTGACAGCAGTTCCCTTTCACACACCCTTCCTCCCGCCCCATCCCACCACTGTATGCCCCTTGTATGAGTATATATAGAGGAGCCCTGCTGTCATAGTGGATTGCGTGGTGTGCTGCTAACTACAAGGTCAGCAGTTCTAGTCCACCAAGTGCTCCACAGGAGAAAGATGAGACTTTCTGCTCTCAAATGTACTCAATGGAAGTGAGTGAGTATAACATATCATTGATGCTCAAAAGCATTAGTAGATGCCAAAGGGTCATGGTTTGCTAATCTTTCTGACACTTGACACTTGTGCAAACTTCTCCATATAAGTAAGGGAATAAATAAATTTTGAACACTTTGTAAAAATATATTGATGATTTTATATTTCAGAACTGCAGTGGGAACAATAGAGCTAAGTAGTTTCTGCGTGGGTTACTGTTTTGTAAATTTCCCAATTTCCACATTCTATCTTACAATAGAACCTCCTGCATGCACCATCCCATTTACAGATGCCATCAATTCAGGAAAGACACAGAGTGTCTTGTGCAATTCAGGAATCCACCTAAATGCTACTTTAAAAAAAGAAAAAAGAAAAATCAGGATGACCTAAAGACATAAGAATGTGTAGCCCCAATCTCTGTCTGTTTCCACTCCCGGCTCCCTCCTCTCTATATATCCAGCATATAGTTCTGAGAGCATGAGCCATGACTCCTCTCTGGAAAACTCAGTATTATGTAATACATGATTGAGCCCCTGGGAAACACCAAGAGTTAATGTAAAAATGTGTAATATCAGTGGTTTACTAGAAATTACAACATTATGCATATTACATTCTGTCTGTATTTCCGTTGTTACCTGGTTGTGAAGTTAACAGTAATTTTTACAGAACTCTGGTGGATTGACATAACAGAAAACTGTAGGTTCTGTTTACTTGCCTTACCCATTCAGAAACCTTTCAAAATTGGGATACTTGTCTGATAATTACTTTTTGTAAATCCCACATTTCCCATCCCAGTTCAAAAGTTAAAGAATTTGAGTAGCTTTGCCAGGACAAAAGGAAGCCTGGAGTCTCTAACAGGCCCAAACACACGAAGGAAGGTGCTAAGATAAGACACTAGCTATATATTTATTTATGGAAGGAACACTTTAGGCCCATTGATTACAGTTTCAAGCTGAATAATATTTATTATTATCATGATTATTATTAGAATGTCCTACGGTCTTAATGGTCTGTGAGTGACCAATAAAATTTTTATACTGGAAAATACCTTCTTCCACATGTCCATTTGGCTTTAGAGATGCCCATATGATTTAAAGTGCCATCTGTTTTTAATCCATATGTATATCACCAATTTCATTAATAAAGAAAATACGAAGCAACAAGGAAAATAAAATGCTATGTATGTCTCTACTCGACAGAGGATATTTATACTTAAGGTCATTATTTTTCAAACTGGAAGAATTTTAAAGGGGAAAGGGAACATTGTTAATATTTATGTTGGAATAACAGACATTGATCAGGATGCTTTATCATAAATCATGATTTAAAATGTCCTCTGAAGAACGAGGGGATGCCTAAGAGAAAGTGCAGAATGGGCGAGAAGATGGAAAAAGATGACAACTGAGAGATCACCAGAGTGCGTGTCGGTCGCCGAGGCTGAGCCTCACCCCGTCTCTGTGAGCTCCAGACAGTCGGGTGTCGAGAAGCACGTGTGAGCTTCTGAAGGGCTAACTCAAGAGAACGCAGGGTGTGCACACAGTTTCAGCTATAGGCGTCCCGCTAGTGGTGGAGAGGGAGACCTTGACTCAATTCCACAGGGCCTGCTTTCCCTACTCATTGGTGATTACTCACACCCTGTTTAAAACTGAAACACTCATTTTAAATACTACAAAAATGTGGCACGGAGCGCAGGCAAGGCATCTGTTCCCACAAAATGTGATGTTTTGATCATTTTCAAAAATGATTTTTCTGTTTTTAAAGAAAGTGTGTGGACATGGAGATGAGTCAGTCACTCTGAGGGGTACTGTATGCTGGGTTATTTTGAAAGCTGTAAAATTTAAAAATACATGGAAAGAAAATAATTTTCCTTAAATATTATTTCAATTTTATTCTTTGACTTAGTATTTTTCTTCTTTTTTAATCTTTCCATATCATCAGATTCATTGCCAGAGGAAAAGACTGTCTTGACGGCATCTATAGAATCATCATTGTAGGGAATTCTAGATAGAAGTTTACAAAAATGGCTTTACTGATATCTACAGATCAAGTTCATTTTTTTTGAAAGATTGGTGGGTCATATGCAAATGTCAGTTAATTGGCAGATGTCAGAGTTGTACATTTTCTAATTAGTCATGTATGTCCCAAAACAATCTAGTCCATGACTAGAGGTCAAACCACTTTAGTATTATATCTACTCATCAAGTACAATTGTACAAAAAGTCTATTTTCTATGAGTCTCTACATTTTCTATATATTATCTAGATTTAGATTTGTTTAATAAAATGGAACCCATTGGGATTATCACAACATTGATTTGTAGCCTAACCCATTCAGGGCAATTGTCTGGAATGGACATTTGTATGTGGTATACAATAAGCCAACGTTTCAAAAAACGTGTCTCTTTCTTTCTTTCCTATACGCCTGTGCCATTTGGTCTCATTTTCCAGCTTCATGTTTCACTGAAGGAGGAGCCCGGTTTCTCAAAGAGAATGGATACTCTGCTTTTCAGAACAAGCATGCTACTTCCAGGGCCTATTGCTTTATTTGGAGAAAGGGAGAAAACAGAATGATGATCTTCTATCTCCTGAATGATAGCTAAATTCTGAGATGTCAAAAATTATTTGAAATTGTAAAACGCTAGACTTGAAAAAACCACCATGTTGGTTGATGCAAATCAGAACAGCTACCTCACCTACTATTTTTAATCTTTATTTCTTCATTTTGGCCATCTAAAATAGCCCAATCAATTGGATTAACCATTCCGAGATACAAATTGGCTGATAAGGAAAGCCAAAAACACCAGATTGGCTGCTTTTTTTAAATTGATGTTTTTCACAATATGAAAATATTGGGTGAAAATGGAAAAACTGAGTCAAAGATCCAGATGTTTAATCTTCACATCGCCAAATAGCCACGCAGTTTTGAGTATTCAGATTTGCAATTGAATTTCTCAGTTTTCACCAGAAAGCCTGTCATCATATGATATAGCTTCAGAGATATTGTAAACATGAAACTGAAATGGTCCCAAGAAAAGCCTCTCTTCCACCCAAGATAACAGTTGCTTGTGCATCTGCAGTTTTCTTCTCACTAGCAGCTTCTTGGACAGAAAGAAGGCAGGGTTCATTGTTCAAAACCCTAGAATATATCTCCACCCTGGCCTAAAGGGGACATGGTGATTCGGTGGTAGAAGTCTCACTTTCCACACAGGAGAGAGTTTCCATTCTTGGTCGATTCACCAATTCTCAGCAACCACCACCATCTGTCAGGAGAGGCTTGCATCTACTTGCTGACCAAGTTTCAGGAGAGCTTCCAGACTAAGACTAGGAAGAAATGTTTGGTGAACTACTTCTGAAAATCAGCCAATAAAAGTCCAATCTGCATAACTGAAGCTTTATCTGCAATGAATCGAGGGACAGGCACAGGCCCAGACAGCCTTTCATTCTATTGTGCACTAGGTTGCCATGAACTGGGAACAGACGCAACAGCAGTTCATGACAACAAAGGCTGCTAGGAAGGAAGATCTTGGTAAGCGGAATAACGGCTATGACCTGGGAAGTTTTCTCCTGAATTGGTCTGCTTAGACATTCAGATTGAGATGTCAGATCTGGTCTCTCTCCTCATAGTACGTCAAAAGTACATGAGATGAAGTCTGCACAGGCCCGTGGCCTAGGCCCGTGTTGCCTTATTACACACTGACCAAGGCTTTTCTTAACCATCAAAATGGTATGCATCCCTTTATTCTACATGTCTTTAATCCACTCAGCTAACAACATTGACACAGTTCAAATGAGTATAGCAAAAAATAAATACTATCCTTAAGTGTGGGGGGGAGGGTTAGGTGGCGGGGGAGAAAAGTTTGAGTTGAAAGGATTGCCTTTTTACCTATTTTTTGATGCCTGACATTTGTTTGCATTGCTTCTTCTGCACCCAGGCACATATTAATGCAAAACCACAACCACAGTATGTATTATCTGTAATTTTTCTTTTCTTCTCCTTGGATTCAGTCCTCTTGAAATATCACATTTTAATTATGTGCATAGCAATGACTTCATTGCTTCTTAACTCAGCAGCAGCCAACTCATTTTCCCCCGATTGTGTGATGACCTGTCCTTGTGGGAGAAACCCATCTGCTTATATTCTTTAAGCTGTATCTACACAAGGAACAGGTTTTGTATGTTTTGAAATCATCTTTCCTCATTTCACTACTGACTGCTTGCCTGGAAAGGAGAAATCAAGGAACTAAGAGAAAATCGCTGCAGCCAATAAGCATTTCTAGAAATGAATGTACTTGGAATACATTTTAAGGGAGCTAAATTTTATCAAAAGCTATTTACAACCTATGCATTTGATGTCATGTCAAATGCATTCATAACTCAATTACCATGGGCCTTGGTATATGGTATAACAAATTGTAGCTATATTTTCATTAAGATTATCTGTGTGGGACCAGGAGATAAAATATTTCTCTGGTTAGTGTGTGAATGTTATCAAATATTCCTTTTGCACACCTAGGTTGTCTATCTGGTAATAATAATAGATTTAGAAAGTAAATACCTTATAAACTATGCCTTCCTATGATGAATCCTTGGCATATCAGTAAACCTTGAGATGTCTTTAGTAGTTCACTTAGGGCCATCCAGTCAATTTCGGCTCATCAGGGTCATTGTAGAACAGGGTAGAACAGCCCACTGTAGGCTTCTGAAAGGGTAATGCTTTTGTGAGAACAGAAAGCCTCATTTTTCTCCCTCAGAATTTCTGGTTGTTTTGAACTGCTGACCTTGCAGTTAACATTCCAATACATAACCCAGTGTTTAGGAAAGTACTTTCAAAAGAGATAGCCCTCACAAATTACTTTCGCCCATACTTATTGTTTATATTGTTAAGTGTCATTCATTCAATTCAACTCATAGTGACCCTATGTACTACAGATGAAACCCTAGACCTGTGCCATTTTCACAATTGTTATGTTTGAACCCATTGCTACAGCCACCATGCAATCCATCTCATTGAGGATGTCCGACACCAATCCACAAAGTCCTCCTCCGTCTCAGAAAACACACAGAGTGATGCCGATTGCAGGAGGAAAGCCGAATCAGTGAACGTGTAAGCATCTCAGCACTGTCCAGAGTCTCCACACAGCTGCTCCAGCACCCAGGGCTGCACTGGGGTAGGTCCATGTGGCTTTTCCTCGGGGATGTCTTGCAGGAAGTCAGCCTTGCCAGCTAAAGCAGGGAACTGGCGAAGGCAGCTCCACCCTGGTCCGACCATCACAAAGCAAGAGACCCGAGAACTAGAAAGGCAAGACTCACTGAGCCATTTATTCCTCCACCCTTCAATTAACCCCACTTGTGTTTATCAGCCAGCTTGGCACAATAAACTAACTACCTCAATGGCACTTTGAATATTCTTTGCCAACACCATAGTTCTAATGCATTGATATTTCTTCAGTCTTCCTTATTCAATTTCCAACTTTCACATATGAGGCTATTGAAAATACTAGGGCTGGGGTGAGGCACACCTTAGTCCTCAAAGTAACATCTTTGCATTTCAACACTTTAAAGAAGTCTTGTGAAACAGATATACCCAACACAGTGTGTTGTTTGATCTCTTGACCGCTGCTTCCATAAACCTTGATGTGGATCTAAGCAAGATGAAATCCTTGACAACTTCAGTATAGATTTATTCCCTTTTTCATTTTCCCCCCTAAAGTTTGTTTCTGCTTTGGTTGTGGATAATATATATATAGCAGCACATACATCAATACAGCAAGTAAAATTTGGTGACATTGATTACCTTCTTTAAGTTGGGCCACCACGCTCACCCTGCTTTTCGGTGTGGTTCCACCACAGTTGATATATATTGACTGCCCCCTATGGTTTATATCCAGTCCTTTCAGCTTCTGCTGTCAATTTTCTCATATACAGATAGTGCTAAAAGGAGCCTGATGCTCACGGTAGACCCTTGTTCACAAGTTAAGCTAAACTATTGCTCAGTTTTAAGATAATCTGGGATATTTGTGGCTATTTTTGGTTATCTCCAGGAAATGGTTTCAGCGATTCATCCACCTTCCATGGCTATTGAAAGTCCAGATTCATGAGAATTTAAGATTCGATGGTGCTTTTCCTCCCTGTTAGCCAGAATTCCTCTATAGAATCTTTACACAAAACATATAGGAATGGTAGCTGGACACCACCAAGTTCTTTTAATAGCAGGGCAAAGTAGATAGTTTCTTATAACTGTCAACTTACATTTACAAGTAATTGGTGAAGATTGCCACCGCTGCCACACAAATTCTTTTCATAGGAGAAGTTTAGTCAAGGAAGAAAGCAGTGTTCATTTTGAGAAACTCTTGCTTATTCTCTTAAGGTCTAGGATGGTTAGAATTTGGCCATTCGACCTGGATATAATGATTTTTAACAATGGTTCCCCATTGTTAGTTGTGAAAATTAACTGTACAGCTAGCTATAAAATGAGATATCTCAGATTTTATTTTTACCCAGGACAAACTTGAGGTTCTATATTTAGACCGTGCTGGTAAAATAC
>NW_022103904.1:7197355-7199317 GCF_000313985.2 Echinops telfairi
GAAAAATGAACAAGGGCAAATACATGGAGGCAAAATAACTTACTGCTTAGCAAGGAATGGATATTGGCCCAAATTAGAGATGATATTAGGAAATTTCTAGAAACAAATAAGAATGAAAAAGCAACATACCTAAACCTATGGGATACAGAAAAGGCAGTTATCAGAGGATGCTTGATAGTGATAAATGTACATATGAAGAAGGAAGAGAGAATTATGGTTGACATGTTATCATAACAACTTCAGGAACTGAGAGAGAGTCAACAGAGTAACTCTTATAATAGCAAAAGAAAAAAAATGATAGAAACCAGATAAATGAGTGGGAAAACAACAAACAAACAACAACAACAAAACAGGAAAAATCTACTTAGTAAAAAGTGGGTTCCTTGAAAGGATCAACAGAATTGACAAACTGCTAATATACCTATCAAAATATAGGAAGGATGAAGGGTGAAACAGGAATTTACAATGGACACCTAAGAAATTGAAAAATTAATTTTACAGTACTATGAAGGGCGTTGCTCCAATAAATTGAACACGTTGGAGGACATGGACAAATACCTGGAAAAAACAGACTCCCCCCAAACTAACGTATATGGACATCAAGAATTTGATCAGACCCATAGCAAAAGAAGAAATAGATAAAGTGAACAAGGAACTACAAACTAAAAAAAGCCCCAGCCCCGATGGCTTCACAGGAGAATTCTACTAAGTGTCCCGGGAAGAGCTGACACCAATCCTACACAAGCTCTTCCAGAACTTAGGGGAAAAAATGGTAAATTCCCAAACACATTCAATGAAGTTAGAATAACACTAGCTGGGCAAGGATCCCATAAGTAGAAAAATACATGTCTATATCTCTAGTGAGCATAGATACAAAGATCTTGGCCCAAAGAATACAGAAAAAAAAAATCCATCCAAAAGTGGGATTCATACAAGGAAGGCAGGGATAGTTCAACAGCTGAAAAGCCATCATCATTATCCATCACATCGACAAGATGAAGGACAAGAACAACATGATAATATCAATAGACACAGAAAACGCATTTGACAATATTCAACACCCATTCCTAATGAAGATACCAGTTTTCCTTATTCAATGTCCAACTTTTGGATGCACATGAGGCAAGACATAGAGATCCTGGGGATGTTGGAGCAATAGCCATCTAGCTGAGTGGAATTACTAACAGAAAGAAGTAGGTCAAATGCGATGGTGGGGCAGGAGGAAGGCAAAAAGAAACAGGAACAATCCAGGAAGCAAAGCTATGGATAAAGGTATAAGCATAAGTGTGTACATATGTAAATACATTAATTAATAAAAATAGAGGTATTGGCCTAAGAACATATATTTATATGGCAATACACTGAGGTAGGGGATGAACTTCGGGCCTCTGCTCATACCCTCCCTCAATGCAAGAACACTTTCCTCTAACCAACTGGCATTCCGTGATGCTCACCCTCCCAGCACAATCGCTGAAGACAAAATGGGTGCATAAGCAAATGTGGGGAAGAAAGTGGATAGTGCCTGGCTATAAAATATATAGCATCTGGGGTCTTAAAGACTTGAAGTTAGACAAGTAGCAATCTAGAAGAGAAGCAACAAAGCCACATGGAAGAAGCACACCAGCCTGTTCGATTATGAGGTGTCTTTGGGACCAGGTAAAAGGCATCAGAAGATGCAAAACAAACAAACAATTAAAAAACATGTTGTTGAGAACGAGGGTGGCTCAGAGCAGAGACTCCAAAACCAATCTGTAGACAATGGGACATTCCTTCACAGAAGGGTCACCAGGGAGGGAAGAGTCAACCAGGGCACAATAAAGCACCAATGAAACACTCAACATTCCTCTGGTTCCTTGAGGCTTCTTGACTCCCCACTATCATGACCCCAGTCCTGTCTTTCACTGCGGGCTAGACCGGAGCATGTGCACAGGTACAGATAAGAGCTAAGAGCTCATGATGCAC
>NW_022103904.1:7199738-7201733 GCF_000313985.2 Echinops telfairi
ATCTACAGAATCTTGCAAGCTTACAAGAAAAGCCCAGTGAGGAGGTGGACTTAAGACTTGAACAGAAGATTCACAAAGGAGGAATTCTGAATGACCATTAAACATATGAGAAAATGTTCCTGATCATTAACCATCTGTAAAATGCAAATCAAAACAACTATGAGATACCACCTGACAGCCATAAAGATAGCCTAATTAAAACAAAAATCCCAGAAAGCAATAAATGTTGGAGGGGATGTGGTGAGAGAGGAACACATTCACTGCTGGTGATCTTGTAGATATGTACAGACACTGTGGAAAGTATTGTGAATGGTTAACTTCACTCAGCATAATATCCTATAACTCTTTCCATGAGATGAGATGTTGTATTGTTTTGCCACTGTTTTTAGGGGTGCACAGTATTCCATTGGTGTGTGTGTGTGTGTGTGTGCCAGAGTTTTAGTCCATTCGTTTTTTGATGGAAATTTAGGCTGTTTCCAATTCTTTGTGACTGTGAACTGTGCAGCAATGAACAATGGAGAGTAGATGTTTTTTGCAACTGTGAACTGTGCAGCAATGAACAATGGAGAATAGATGTCAGGTCACGGTCTGTTTCTTATTTCTTTTCTTTTTTTCTTTTATTATTTTTTATTTTTTTCTTATTTCTTTTCATTTGCATATTTAAGATCATTTGGTACATGAAAGCCAAGATAGATAATCCTTCAGAAACAGTAACAGGAGTAATGGTTCCCTGTTATGGGGAGAGCGAGGGGATGGGAAAGGGTGGAATAGGGTGCTGACTGCATTGGTGACTATATAACTTCACTGATGGCATCTAACCACAGAATTGTATGTGAATGGATATATTGGATAGTGTAAGATATGGTGGGGGGGTGTTAAGCTATTATAGGGGGGAAAAAAGTAATGGTTCCTGGGGGGTAGGTGTGGGGGATGGAGGGGATCAAGGGGAGCTGATATCAAAGAGTTCAGGAAAAAATAGGATATTTTGAAACTGATTGTGGTGTCACTTGTACAATACTGCTTCATGTGAGTGAAATATGGAATGTTAAATCTGCAAGAGCTCCCAGTAAAATGATTAAATTAAAAAAATAATAACGTGTGGTCTAACTTTAGCAGTGGAAAATTTAGCCCTACTACAACAGCATAGAGTTATATTTTAGTACAACTTCATTAAGACAAATATATCCAGTCCTAGATCTAATGGACTCTTAGATTGTCAAGTTATTATTAGATTCTTCTTCACAAACAGTTAGACCTTTATAAGCATCCAGTCCTTAAAATGCACAAATTGGGGGGTTGAAGGCTGATATGTATCAGTGAAAAAGTTCTGGTGGTTCTGTTGAGTAAATGTTCAACTCCTTACCCTAAGGCCAATAGTTTACACCCAGTAGCTGCTCCTCGGGAGAAAGATGAGGTTATCTGCCTTCATAAAGATTTACAGCCTCATAAATACTAGATAGCTTGCCATGAGTCAGAACTGACTCGATATCAGTGGGTTTGGGGTTGGATATCAGCAAGAGCATGCTGCTATGGCTTTACGTCCTAATCCTCCAACAGGATGTGATGTGTGTCATGGGCTCTTGTGCCCAAGCTACCAGTTTTTCACAAATCCTGTCACAAAGTCTGCCTTCTTCCCCAGCTCAGAGAGGTTTGAGCTTGGATATGGAACCCAACTAGATTACAAGGCACATCATAATCACTTGAAGATGAGGGAAAGCATGATAAATGTACTATGGCTTACAAAAATGGAAAACAATGGCCTGTTAGAGCATTAATAATACTTTTCAAGAAGGAAAAGAATGTTTGAGTCCAAAGCTGATTGGAAAAGAATGTTTGTGTCCAAAAGCTGATAAAGGCATCAGAAGAAGGCAACTGATGAAAGATAAAGGAAAGTAAGATTTTTTTTTAAATCATCTTAGTAGGGGCTCATACAACTCTTATCACAATCCATGCATACATTAATTGTATAAAGCACATTTGTACATTCATTGCCCT
>NW_022103904.1:7203553-7213311 GCF_000313985.2 Echinops telfairi
CACACCCTTAGTGTTTTGCCTTGGTGTGGTGGGATCAGATCGGGCGCAATTCCCACACTGTGTCTCCGGTATTGTCCCCTGTAGGGCTATGGATCAGTAAGGGAAAGTAAGAATTATAGAGAGTAGCCTACAATTAATTTTATATACAACTTAGCAACTTGTTGATGTATTATCTAATATGACACTCATCTCTTTATGTTGCAAATAGTAACATGCTGGCCACTAACCAAAGTGTTGGTGGTTTGAATCTACCCAGAGGCATCTCAGAAGATAGCTGTGGCAATCTACTCGCAAACAACTCAGTCATTGAAATCCTACTGAGTGCAGCTCTGTCCTGACACTTGGTGCCTCCAGGAGTTGAAATGGTCTCAGTAGCAACAGTGGTTAATAGAGCATTCCATAGAAACCAGTGGAGAACTCATGATTAGTCCTTTCTCATAGAAGGGCAGAACCTTGGGCTTACAACTATTTTTTTCAAGCAACCTCATGTGGCAGAGTTTTCTCTAGAAGAGGGGAAATGATATTTATTGAACACATACATACTTTCCACCCTCCCACCCCAATCCTAGTGAAACTTGTCTTTGTTATTATTGTTATTGTTGTTGTTAGATGTCATCGAGTTGGCTCCAACCCATAGAGACTCTGTGCACAGCAAAATGAAACACTGCACAGTCCTGTGGCGGCCTCACAATGGCTTCTATGCCTAAACCCCTTGATGCAGCCACTGCCTTGAGGGCCTTCCTCTTTTTTGCCACCCTTTCACTTTATAAAACATGTCTTCTCCAGGAACTGGTCTCTCCTGACAATATGTCCAAAGCATATCAGACCAAGCCTTGCCATCCTTGCCTCTGAGGAACATTCCAGCCTTAACTTCTAAGACAGATAGGTCTTCCCTTTTAGCAGTCTAGGATACTTTCAATATTCTTCTCCAGTACCACGATTCAAATGCATCAATTTTTCTACAGTCTTCCTTATTCAATGTTCAATTTCACATACATATGATGCAGTGGGGAATTCCATGGTTTGGATCAGGTGCACCTTAGTCCTCAAAGTAACATCCTTGCTCTTCAATACTCTAAAGAGGTCATGCATAACAGATTTACCTAATGCAATGTGTCTTTTGATCTCTTGACTGCTGCTTCCATGAGCACTGATTGTGGATCCAAGTAAGACAAAATCCTTGACAAATTGAACCTCTTATCATGATGCTACCTATTGATCTAATTATGAGAATTTTGGTTTTCCTTACATCGAGCTGATCTTCATCAGCAAGTGCTTCAAGTCTTCCTCACTTTCAGCTAGCAAGGTTGTGTCATCTGCATATCACAGGTTGTTAATAAACCTTCCTCCACGCCTGATGCCACATTCTTCATATAATTCAGTTTCTCTAATGATTTTCTCAGCATGTAGTTTTTCCTTGTTCAATTCACAGAACTGCCTTTTGATTCATGTACAAGTTCCAAATGAGCACAATGAAGTTCTGGAATCATCATTCTTCTCCAGGTTATCCTTGTTTGTTTGTTGTGATCCACACAGTCGAACACCTTTGCATAGTCAATGAAACACAAGTAAGTATCTTTCTGGTAGTCCCTGTTTTGAGTCAAGATCCATCTGACATCAGCAATGATATCCCTTATTCCACATCCTCTTCTGCATCCAGCATGAACTTCTGGCAGCTCCCCGTCAATGGACTGCATAGCCACTGTGCATTGATCTTAAGGAACATTGTCTTTATAGTTGATCTCCACTGCTATGCTGTTGTCTCTTACCCTTCCATGATGACACTTGTGCTGGAGCCGGGACTCTGCCAAGCACATTTCTGCTTTGGAAGGAGACTCCATATTAGGTGCTGTCAAGAGAGGGTATTAGAAGGGGGTTGTAATTTGCTTTTCCCTATTTTTTTCCTTGTAGTGTCACCCCAGCAATATGCTTTACTTCAGCAGAGCAGTGCCTTCTTATAGCAGCAGCTAAATCTCCTTTGCAATTTTTCAGGGCACCACACCTGACAAATACCTGCTGCCACTAAGTCGGCTCAGACTAAGTGCATCCTCATGTATAAGAAAATCATAGGGTTTTCAATGACTGGGTCTTTTTTTGGAAGGAAGATGAATAGAACTTTCTTCCAAGGTACCTCTGGGTAGATTCAAAATTCTGGTTTTTTGGATAGCAGCTGAGGATATTAACTTTTTGCACCACCCACAATCCTTAAAGAACCAGTCCCCTGCCGTGTTCTGAGAGCCATCAGTACTACCTTCTCTCATACCTGGGCTCCAGTCCCATAAGGTGGGTCCTCCAAGCTTTTAGTGTCAATTATCCCAACCTCTAAACTTCATTTCCCCAGCCCTACAGGTGGGAACTCTTCGTGAAGTTACTGCTTCCATAATACCTTGTAATTTCCCTATTACACTTCAATTCTTACAGACAAAATGAACAATTATTTACAAACAGTGATCTCTGTTCAAATGAGTGGTATAGTTTCTATCTTTTGGCTAAACCTTGACTGAATCACATGTGAAGAATTGACACCTGAAATTAATTATTTTGTTGAAAACCTCATAACTAAATTGTAATCGTGACAGTGTAGATCTGACCAGTGTGTTTGCTTAAACACTTTACTCTTTGAGTTCTCGCCAGGATAGCCTCTAGCTAGACACCTGCAGAGACTAAGTATTGCTTGTGTTGTTGTTATTGTTTTTCCCAGCTTATTACAACCCACTTGAATTAGTCAAGCCTTTTATGGTCTCAGGCACAAAAATCCAAACAGAACTAGAGTGGGCCAAAGGACGAATTGCTTGAGTCACATAGAACACATTGAGGGACACAGGGGAATTTAGCAGGCACTAGACATACAGCTGTGTCCATGCTTTACTTCTTTTACTATTTCTGTCCCCCAGTGTAACACACATAGAAACACATAGTGACACAGACACACACACACACACACCTCTGTTCCCTGTGTCTTACTGTCAAATGGCAAGAAACCTACCTATTGATTTAAATATCCCAAATTCACCACCAGAGAGAGCCAACATTTGCCTTATTTTTCTTGGTTCCAAATTTTAAAATCCCAAGAAAAGAATTAATTGGTATAATTTTGAACAGGGCTCCCTATTTGTTTAAAACCCTGTTGATCAGTTGTAACGAAGGACTAGAGGTTGATATGAATATTGCTCCAACTTGAGTGCACGCCCTCCACTCTTCCAGAATATTTTAAATCCAGAGTTTCAATTTAAAACCTGACGTCAGAGTTTAGGAAGCATTTCCCAGCAGAAGCGTGTATCGAGGCACGTGAAACAAGAGATGCCCACTATACCACTCTTCAAGGAACTCTGATGGCATAGTGGGTTAGACATTGGACCGCTAACCAGAGGTCAGCAGTTTGAGACCCCCTAGGTGCTCCACAGGAGAAAGATGAAGCTTGCTATTCCTGTAAGCAGCTAGAGTCTTGGAAACTCACAGAAGCAGGTCTACTCTGTCTGACAGGGACATTATGAATCAGAATCAACTTGACAGCAATGAAGTTTGATCCCACACTTCAAGATGCCTTCATGGAATGGTGTGGGGCTGTTAACTGCAAGATCAGTAGTTAAATCCGCCAGTTGCTCTAAAGGAGAAAGAAGAGGCTTTCTGCTCCCACAAAGATTTAAAGCCTCAGAAATCCAAGTGGGCACTTAGACTCTGCCTTACAAGGTAACTGTGAGTCGGTGTGGACTCAACTGTGGTGAATATGAAGGAGTCCACCCTATACCGCTTGTTTGTCAGTTTGTTGTACTGTGGTGCCTTGCGTGTTACCATGATGCTGGAAGATTTGTCATCAATATTTCCAATTCAGGCAGGGCCACCCATGGTGGACAGGGTTCAGCAGAGGTTTCAGACTAAGGCAGATTAGGAATGAGGTGGATCACATCCATGGCTTATTATGTTGGAAATGAAACATCCAAGAAGGACAATATCATATTTATAGTAAAAAAGAACATTTCAAGATCCACCTTGTATGGTGTTATCTGTGAAAAGACATTATGGAGCTCCCCATAGGGAAGACTAACTTATATGACTATTATTCAAATGTATGCACCAATCAGTAAAACTGATGATGAAGAAAATAAAGAATTTTATCAATATCTGTAGATTAAAAGCAATCCAGGATGTGATCAAAATCCATTGACAATTATTGGTGAATGCAATTAGAAAACAAGTGGAAGGATCAGTAGTTGAAATTATGGTGTTGTTATATCAATATGAAAGAGGGGGCTTGGAGTGGAGACCCAAAGCCCATCAGTATACACTTGGGTTGCAAGAAAGGGATGATTTAACCAGGGTGCAGTATAGCACCGATGAAGCACACATCATTCCTCTAGCTCCTAAATGCTCTCTCACCCACTCTACCATGACCCAGTTCTACCTTACAAATCTGGCTAGACTGGAGTACACACATGAGTACAGATAAGAGCTCTTGACACGTGGAATTCAGGACAGATAAAACCATCAGGAACAGTAGTGGGAATAGCAATATCATGAGGGTAGGGGGATGATGGGGGTGTGGGGGAGATGGAGGAAGGGGGAACCCATCACAAGGTTGGATATATAGCCCATGCCCCAGAGGGACGAATTAAGAAAATGTGGGTGAAGGGAGATAATGGATAGTATAAGATATGAAATAACAACAATAATATATAATTGATCAAGGAATCAGAAGGTGGGAGGGTGGGGGAAGGAGGGGAAAAAAGAGGACCTCATACCAAGGTTTCAAGTGGAAAAAAATGTTTTGGAAATTTTTATGGCACCTGTGTTTGTCTGGGTAGACAAGAGAAACAAATTCATAGACACTCATATGTGTATAGGAAAGAGCTTTATACATTAAGCTTTGTACACTAATGTACATTTGTACATTAAGAATACATCCTAGCCCAGTCTATATCAAGTCCATAAGTCACATATTAACCCATACGTTTAATACCAATCTATAAATTCCTCTTCAGATTCATGAAACATATGCAATGACGCCAAAAGCAGGAAGATCACAGGTTAGTGGGTGGAAAGTCTTGTGGATCCACTGGTGATGGAAGCATCTCAGCACTGGCTGGGGTCTCCACATGGCTCCTCCAACTCCAGGGCTCTGTCTGCCATCAGCATAGCTCCATGTGTCTTGTCAGCTGAAATGTCTCCCAGGGAGTGAGTGTGTGTCCCACCTCCAGAGAGCTATTTATTTCTTCAGTGCCTCCAAATTAGGTCATGAAGCTACGACCTGATTGACAGGCTAAACTCCACCCCTTCACTTGCAGGCCTCAAATTGACAACAGATTATGTAACTACCACAGCAACATATGTACAAGTGTGCTTAATGCAATTAAATTATGGATTGTTATAAGATTTGTAAGAGCCCCCCCCATAAAATGATTAATAATAAAAGGAAATATGGCCTTATTAATAGAAACAACACTGGAAATTTTGCAAGGTTAATGACTTATTCTTTGTAAATAACTTTTTTTCAATAATATGAATGGTACTATGACCTTTACAGATAGAACACACAGGAATAAAATTGACTACACTTGTTGAAAGAGACAATGGAGAAACTCAACATCATCAGCCAAAATAAGGCCGGGAACAGACTATAAATTGTTCATATGAAAGTTCAGGTGGAAGCTGAAAAATTTTTTTAAAAGTCCATAAGAGCCCAACCACAACCTTGAATACATCCTATTTGACTCAAGACACCCTTTCAAGAATAAATTTGACCTATTGAACGTTAATAACCAGACAAATTGTGCGATGTGGTCAAGAACATGATACACGAAGAAAACAAAAAGTTATTTGAAAAGAAGAAAAGATTAAATGGATGTCAGAGAGACTCTGAAACTATATCTTGAATATAGGGAACCTGAAGTAATTTGAAGAAATATTGAAGTAAAAGAGCTGAAGCAAAAGTTCCGAAAAGCATTTGGAGAAGAAAACATATTATAATAGAATGTGCAAAGACCTTGCGATAGAAAACCCCAAGGGAAGGACATGCTTGACATTCCAAACTGAAAGAAGTAGAGAAAACTTCAAGCCTCAAGTTGAAATACAGAGGGATTCTATGGACAAACATTGAATTATTCAGGAATCATAAAAATGGAAGTCGTAATCAGTCACTGCACCAAAAAAAGACTGGTCCCTGTTCAGCCATTTCATCAGCATCTGATCAAGAACCGATGCGATTAAAGGAAGAAGCCCAAGCTGTATTGAAGGCATTGGTGAAAACAAGGTTCAAAAATGGACAAAACAGAAATTGAACGTTTCAACAAACTGCTGCCCATCTGAAGGTGCTCACTCATCTATGTCAAGGAACTTGAACGACAGCTACCTGGCCAGCGGACTGGAAAAGTCTCACATTTGTACCCATTCCAAAGAAGAAGAACCAAACAGAATGTGGAAATTACTAAACAATATCATTAAGATAACATGAAGGTAAAATTTTGCTGAAGATCATTTTCAAAAACTGTTGCAGTAGTACTGGAAACACAGGGAATCCAGGACAGATGACTCCTTCAGGACCAGTGGTGATAGTGGCGATGCCTGGAGGGTGGAGGGAACGTGGGGTAGAAAGGGGGAACCGATTACAAGAATCTACGTATGGCCTCCTCCCCGGGGGATGGACAGCAGAGGAGAGGGCGGAGGGAGATGTCGGACAGTGTAACATATGATAAAATAATAATAAGTTATGAAATATGAAGGGTTCATGAGGGAGGGGGAAGGAGGAGGAAATGAGAAGCCAATATTAAGGGCTCAAGTAGAAGGAAAATGTTTTGAGAATGATGAGGGCAACAAATGTACATATGTGCTTGACACAATGGATGTATCTATGGATTGTGATAAGAATTGTACAACCCCCCAATAAAATGATTTAAAAAACTGTTGCAGTAGTATATTGACAGGGAACTTTTAGAAATTCAAGTTGGATTCAGATGAGGATGCAGAAATAAGGATGCCACTGATGTCATCTCTATCTTGATTAAAGGCAAACATTGTCAGGAAGATGTTTGCTGATGTTTATTGACCCTGTAAAGACACTCGACTGTGTGAATCACAACAGCCTATGGATGCCATTGCAAAAAATGTTGGGAATTCACGAAAATATAATGGTCTAGGATAAAACTAAGGTCAGAAATTGGGCGTGTGGTTTTAGAGGCTAATGAATCCAAGGTTGAGGTGCTGATACGGAGGCTAATGAATCCAAGGTGAGATGGCAAGCTGCAGACAATGCCCTAGATTGGAAGACAACGCTGCAAGTCATTCGCTCAAGTCCAAAGAACTAGTGGCTGATCGGCAAGATTTAGGTCCAGACCCAGAAGAAAAACAGAAAAACATAAACAAAAATAAAAGCAACCTTTGCACAGGATCCACTTATATTGCAACCGGGAAACACACACACACACACACCAGAAGCAATTAATTACATCAGGATAGTGACCTGAGTAAGCAAGTTGTATTCTACCCCGATCTTATCCCATTATAGAGGCTTACAGCAGATTAGCTGTGATTACACAGTGCTCAATTAAGTCATAGGGGATTACTAGGTGCAAACTGCCAAGCAACTGAGAATACCAGCCCAGCTAAATTGATACTGTACCTTAACTATCACAGGATAAACAAATCTGTATTGGACAGCGTGTAGCCAGATGCTACTTATAGGTAAGGATGGTGAGATTTGGTGTCTTGTAGTTTGGATGTGTTATCAGGAGGAAGCAATTTCTGGAAAAGGCTATCATGTTTGGTAAAGCAGAGGGTCAGTGAAAAAGAGGAATGCCCTGAACAGGAAGAATTGATAAAGTGGCTGTAAAAATTGGCTCAAACATCGGAATGGTTGTTGGTTGTGAGAATGGCTCAGGAAAAAGTTGTGTTTTATTCTGCTGTACACAGTGTTGCTAGGAGTTAGAATCAACTAATAACACTATCCCACTCTTAGGATACTCCATTCCCTCATCCTCTATGTGTTTACAGTACATAGGGGTCTAACTCCTTGTTTTGTAGAAACAACTATCAATCATCATTAATAAATGTTGTGGATGTGTTGGTACATGGTTATTTCTGTAAGTACTAGATTTTGAAATGGCTTTCATATTTTTAAAATGTCATTATAAGTCTCATAATCATTTAAATGTGCCAAAGAATCAATTTCTTGTCAAAAGTATCAAACTCATTTCAGTCAGTGTTTCTGGGCTGACCCTGACATTCTTTAGGAAAAAAGAATCTATGTTAATTAAGATCACATCCTAAACACTGGCTTAGGGGGTTTTAACAGAAATTCTTTTTAATCCTAATAACTATCTTATGAAGTGAGTATTACCTCCTGTTTTTCTTCAGAAGAATAAATTACCACTCGGTGTAATAAACTTATTTACACAAACTTATAAAATTATAGATGAAGGTTATGAATTTATTATCATAATCCATGAGTTATCTTTATTAAATTACTTTACTATCTAATAGCTGTAAAAATGAAATATTATCTAGCCTCTCACCTAAAATACAAGACCTTTAATGTCTAACTGATATATAATTTGCCACCCCATTCAATGAGCTACTTCATTTATTTAGCTTGCTATAGTTTTTGTTGTTTCATTTTTGTCTTTTATAAAGAGCGCTTTCTTGAAACACGGCCACACTGTCTTTTATTTATTAACTGTTTTCATGTTACGACGGCTGAGATGAAGAGTGACAGAGAAAAACCATTGGACCGACAAAGCCTAAATAAAACATCCACTATATGAATAACCCTTTACAGAAAAAGGTTGCCAAGTCCTCTTCTACACCAAAAAGGAAAAAAAAAGCAAACTCCTGCCCTCCAGTTGGCTCTGACCCTTCAGACAGGCAGACATGCCCTTTGGGTCTTTGGGCCTGCAAAGGTGTTCTCCCTTGGAGCAGCGGGCGGAGCTGCACAGCTAATCTTACATCTGGCAGCCCAATTTGTGATCGACTACACCACCTGGGCTCTATAATTGGCAAAAGGTGATATTATTATGATCTTATCTCTTAACTAGGAACCCTGGGGGCATGGTGGGGTGATGGGTGGCATGCAGTGGGCTGCCAACCACAAAGTCGACTGTTTGAGCTCACCAGGGTAGAGAGATGAGAATTTCTACTCCCATAACAAGGACAGGTAGCTCCACTCTCTCCACCAGGTCACCATGAGTCAGAATTGACCTGACTGCAGGAAGTTAGTTATTTTTATTTTTTAATACCTTCTAGTGCTAACCCTTTACCACTGGGAGAGCCTATTAAGTTACACATCATGGCGGCCCCTGAAAGCATATGAGGAGGCTGTAGTACTACAAAGATACAGTGTTGGAGATGTGGGCCAAGAAATGAATAACCAAAGCATAGATTATGTAGAGATTTCTATTTTTAGGAAATGGGCTCATTAAAAAAAACCTTTATCAGTTTTATTAACATATTCATATATCATACAATTTAATAGTTTTAATATTTTAAAGATTTTAAATATTTAAATATTTTAAATCATCATCACAATGAATTTTAGATAATTTCTTCTTTCTTGTACTCATTATTAGCTCACCTTTGCCCCCCATCCTCCCTTGCCATACTCCTAAGAAGTTATGAAAGGAGCTATTAATCCAGTTACTTTTTTTCTTCTTCTCTTTTAATCATTTTATTAGGGGCTCATACAAGTCTTATCACAATCCATACATACATCAATTGTGTAAAGCACATTTGTACATTCATTGCCCTCATCATTCTCAAAACTCTACACTTAC
>NW_022103904.1:7214399-7239249 GCF_000313985.2 Echinops telfairi
TTTCTATATCTGCATTAGTCCACTTTTCAATTTACTCTTACCTGATAGCAAGTTTATTGACATGCCTGGACAATGACCAGAGGGGATTTTCCAATAGCCGAATCCACATGGGAACCATGCAAATTCGTTTTTGGGATTTTTCTGTCATCCACAGCCTTCTGCAAACTGGGTGCTTAGAATTTAAGTTCCAATACTGTTCCCTCCTCTGGTTTTGGATTTTATTATTTACACTCCTTAAATCACACAGGCTGGTGTGCTTCTTCTATATGTACCTAACTGACAATTCACTTGTTTTTAGACAAGTCTTTAAGACTCCAGACAGTATTTTTTTTTGATAGTCAGGGACCACACATTGTTACAGCACAGGGCAACATTGTAAGAACTAATTGTTCTTATGTTAGGACTATGATTAAGTTCAAACTCAGAATCCATTCATAAATCTGTGGTTTATGTCTTTGGTCCACTTTAAATGCATCATTATCCTTTTAATTGGGAGCATAAAAAATCATCCCCAGGGGGGCATATGGTAATTTAATTAATAGTATTAATTGCACCAATGGTTTTGTATTTAAAATTCTGTTGAGAAAAGGAAATTATACATGTATAGGACAGGTTTTAGGCTAAAATACATGACTTGTTGACTTGTAAAGATGAAAAATTTAAGTGATTGGACACTACTAATGCAAACCATGAGGGTTTGGAATAGGACAGAACTTAATAATGCTCATTCACAAAGACAAAACTATGTTTGCTGGAACAAGGTACAGCATTACAAAGTAGACAGAGTATGAAAATAGCACATGTGTGGTAGTCATGAGTTGCCACTTACTGGGCATCCTCAAAGCAAGAGATGTGAACCAAAGTACAGTGACCTCCAAATCAATAACCTTGGGATAGTAGTCATGTTTCTTCTCGCACTAGGGCATTTAGCCTTAAATCCAAGTGGGGTCTTTCAGTTCCTTTAATCTGCTACAGCTTTGTTTAAGGTAAACCCAATTCACGTAGTGAGCTTCTAAAATTGGACACTTCTGATATGGCTGCTGAAGGACATTGTGCACCTTGAAAGGACAGAGTTGAAAGTCCTGGTTGTCTTTATCATGCAGCTATAGGTCTAGAGCAGCAAGAATTGACTAGAAACTGTGTCAAAGGTGCATCTTGGTATTATTCTTAAGAGTGCATAAAGAAGGCCCTTGTCAATGCTACATGTACTTTTAAAAGATTGTTTTATGGCTAAGGTGAATAATCTATTTATTTGCATTAAAATTCTACAAGCTCTGAATTATTTTAATCATACAAAATAAAGAGGAAATGGAAAATCAGAGGTTTATTTTATAAATGTTAATAAGAAATCTAAAAATTTTAATAAGAATACACTTTATCCTTCCAATAGCCTATTTTCATCTCACTTCACAACTCAGGTATAGCATTTTATTTATTATGTGTCCTTGATAAGTGATTCAATTTTTATTGAGAGATGCCACCACCATTTGTAAATCAAGGGTAACAGTATTTTAAATATGATACCATTGGTGAAATTGATACTCTTAATTGAATTACCATATGCCCCATGGGGATGATTTGTGCACCATTTGAATGAACAATAAACTATAGGAGGCCAAGGGTATAAGCCAGGTGGTAAATGAAGTAGTCCAGAAATCTAGAGATCATTCTTGAAATTTTCTCCCTGTTCCTGATCCACATTACACTAATCAGAAAGTCTTGACAATATTACCTTAAAATATAGATATTATAACAGTCCAGGGCCTATGCACTAGATCCATCCTTCATGTTTCACCTGTTGTTCTTAAATTAAAAACAAACAACCAAACGTACTGCTAAGTCCCCTATACTGTTCCTGTGGGTTTTTGAGACTGTAACTCTTTATCAGAGTAGAAATCCTCGTCTTTCTTTCAAGGAGTGCCTGGTGGCTTTGAATCGCTGATCTTGTGGTTAAAAGCACAACTTGTAACCTGCTGTACCACCTAGGGTCTTTCTTGGTTCTATATTACATAAAATTTGTCAAGCTGAAAGAACCGAAACAAAATTCAAGCCTCAAGTTGCAATACTAGAGGATTTCTGTGCAAAATATTGATGCTGAGTTGTAAGCATCAAAATACTGAAGATATACTAAAGGTCACGATAGCAAAAGTAATTAGTTTAATCATTTCAAGACATAGCATATGCTCAAAATCTAATAGTAATGGAAAAAGGAGTTTAAAATGCACCAAGGCATTGTAGAAAAGCCCGTCTCCAGGAATTAATAGAATGCTAGTAGAAATGTTTCAACAAATGGACATCATTCTGAAAGCAGGCCCTTATCTATGTTTTTTAAAAATGACAGCTACCTGGCCAACATAATGAAAGAGTCCATATTTGTGCTCATTCCAAAGAAAAGCAATCCAACAGAATGCAGACATTATGTAGCAATAGGATCATTATTATCATACACAAGTAGACTTTTCTTAAAGAGAAATAAAAAATGTTTGTAGCAACAGATCAATAGAGAACTTCCAAACTTTCAAGCCATATTCTTGGCTGTACAAAATGGCAGAACAGCATTTACCAGTGTTTTATTAAATATGCAAAGACATTCAACTATTTGTAGCATAACAAATCAGGGATAATTGTATTTCCAGAAGATTCAATTCAATTCCACGTAAACATACGAATAGATCAAGAGGCAATTGTGTAAGAGAAAGACTCTCATCATTTAAAAACAAAAGACCGCTCACATAAAGAGAAAAATATACAAACCAGTGATAGTTACAATCTAAAAGAATGGCAGTAAGGACCTTTATTAATATCTCCAGATGGACATACAATTGTATGATATTATTGATAGTATCCGGTGAAACTGATACAAGTGAGAATCAACGATACAAACCTGGATGACCGAGCAATTAGTTCTCAAGTCAAATTCAAGCATTGATGAGGACTTATCTGAACACCATATGCCTTTGTAAGTCCATTCACTTAAAACAACAGGCAAGCTAGGCATTGAAACTAGAAAAGCAATTGGCAGCTGCACTACCTCCAAGATCACCTTGTGCTTATCTTTGTCTCCAACTCGCCTTCTCTAAAAGGACAAACTCCTCAATGCATCTGTTGACTTGAAACCTAGGTACCTGTCATCATACGTAGTACCAAATCTTCCTTCAGAGCGCCAAGGAAATGATCTAAATTTGCTTATCCTCCTACCTACCTCCTACCTAACATGAATTTGTATTTACTTTTGCAATAGCTTTTGTACTTTGCACTCAATTTTTCCAGTAAAACCTTGGTTTATTGACACAATTGCAAATTATAACTGATTTAGTGTTCTAATTCCTCCAAAGAACCTGATATTCTGGAAGGACACAATTGAGTGTTCATGAATCATCACTACATACATTGACTCCATTTAGGTGGTCTTGAAAAGTTGTTTGAATGGTTGTTATTGTTGTTAAATGCCATCAAATCAGTTCAGACACATAGAGAATAGAATGAAACAATGCCCAGTCATGCTCCATGCTCACAATTGTTCCTATGCTGTACCATTATTGCAGCCACTGTGTTGATCCAGCCAGTTAAGGGCCCTCCTCTTTTCTGCTACACCTCCACTTTACCAAGCACGATGCCCATCTCCAGGGACTGGTCTCTCCTGAAAATTTGTACAAAGTATGTAAGACTAAGTCTTGCCACCCTATCCTCTCAGAAGCACTCTGGTCTTACTTCTTCCTAGAGACTAGGACCTAGAGAGATTGGTTTGTACTTTTGGAGGTTCATAGTACTTTCAATATTCTTCTCCAGCATCACAATTCAAATGCATCAATCAATTCTTCTGCAGTCTTCCTTTCTCCATGTCCAACTCCCACATGCATATAAGGCAACTATGGCTTGGGTCCGGCACACTTTAGTCCTCAGACTAACATTCTTGCTTTTCAATACTCTAAAGAGATCTTATGCAGATCTACACACTGCAGCTTCCTTTGATCTCTTGGTTGCTGCTTCTGTGAGCATTGGTTGTGCATTCAAGCAAGAAAAATCCTTCTTCTTCTTTATCATGATGTTACCTATTGGTCTAGTTGTCAGGATTTGGGTCTGCATTACAATGACTCATAGTCCTTACTGAAAGCTGCAATCCTTGATCTTATCAGAAAAAGTGCTCACTTTCACCAAGCCAAGTTGTCTCATCTGTATATCACAAGTTGTCAATAAGCTTTTCTCCAATTCGGATGCAACCCTCTTCTTCATATAATCCAGGTTCTCTGATGATTTGCTCAGCATACAGAGTGAACAAGCATGTGAAAGGATACAACCCTGACACCTTTCCTGATTTTCAGCCCTGCAGTATTCCCTGTTCTGTTCACACAACTGCATCTTGATCCATGTACATGTTCCACATAAGCACAACAAAGTGTTTTGAAATTCCTGTTCTCAAAGTTATCCATAGTTTATTATGGTACACACAATTGAGCACATTTGCAGAGTCAATAAAATTTAAGTAAACATCTTTCTGGTACTTTCTGCTTTGATTCAAGATCCATCAGCAAGGATATCCCTTGTTTCATATCATCTACTGAATTGAGTCTGAACTTCTGGCAGTTCCCTATCAATGTACTGCTGCAATCAATAATGGATGATCTTAAGCAAAATTTTACTTATGTGTGATATCAGTGATATTGTTATATGGTTTGAGCATTCTGCTGAGTCACCTTTCTTTGGAATGGGCACAAATATGGATCTCTTCCTGTCAGTTGGCCAAGGAGCTGTCTTCCAAATTTCCTGGCATAGATGAGTGAATGCTTCCAGTGCTTCATCAGCTTCTTGAAACATTTCAATTGGTATTCCATCAATTCCTGGAGCCTTGTTTGTGGCTAATGCTTTCAGTGCAGCTTGAATGTTTTCCTTCACCATCGTTGTTTCTTGCTCATATGAAATGATGTATTGTTGACTCGTCATTTTGGGTACAGTGACTCTATGTCTTCTTTCCACCTTCTCTTGATGCTTTCTGCAGCATTGACATTTTGTACATAGAATCTTTCACTATTGAAATGTGAGGCAAGACTTTTTTTCTTTTTAGTTTCATAGATGCTGCGTGTGTTCTTTCCTTTTGGTATTCTAATTCTAGGACTGGGAGCATTTCATTATAATATTTGGCTTTTCTTCTTGAGCTGCCCTTTGAAATTTTCTCTTCAGCTTTCCTACTTCATTTCTTCCATTTGCTGTAGCTACTCCATAATGAAGAGCAAGTTTCAGAATCTCTTCTTACATTCACTTTGATCTTTTCTTTATTTCCTGTCTTTGTTACTGACCTTTTTTCTTTCTTCATGATGGTCTTGATGTCCACCCATAGCTTATCATGTGTTCTGTCATTAGCTTTCAATGTATTAAATCTGTTCCTAAAATGTTCCTTAAATTCAGGTGGAATAGACTCAAGGTTGTATTTTGGCTCTCGAGGACGTGTTTTCATTTTCTTCAGTCTCATCCTCAGCTTACCTACAAGAAATGGATGGTCTGCAGCCGCGGTTCTCAACCTTCCTCATGCCGCAACCCTTCAATACAGTTCCTCATGTGGTGGTGACCGCCCCACCACACAATTATTTTCGTTGCTATTTCCTAACTGTCATTTTGCTACTGTTATGAATCAGGCAACCCTTGCGAAAGAGTCATTCGATCCCCAAAGGGCTCATGACCCACAGGTTGAGAACCGCTGGTCTATAGTCAGCCCTTGGCCTGGTTTAGTGGTTGATACTGAGTATCACCATTTTGTTTTCCCAGAGATGTAGTCAATTTAATTTCTATGTATTCCATCTGAAGAAGTCTGTGTACTGCTGAAAAAAAAGGTATTTATTATTAAAAAGTCTTCGGTTTTTCAAAATTCTATCATGTGATATTGTTTCATTGCTATCACGAAGACCATATTTTCCAACTACTGTTCCTTCTGTTTGTTTCCAACTTTTGCATTCCAATTGCCAATAATAATCAGTGCAACTTGGATCAATTTCCAACTGAAGTCATTGGTATAATTCTTCAATTTCTCCATCACTAGCTTTTGTGGTTGATGCAAAATTTGAAAGATAGTTATCTTGATTGGCTATCTTAGAAGACGAATAGATATAATCCTGTCACAGATAGCATTGTACTTCATAATGCAATGTCTGTCCTTTTTGAAAATGAATGTGATGACTTCCTCTTGATTTTTGTCATTCCAGCATTATATATCATGTGATTTCCCCCATTTTATTCGGAGCTCTTACAGATATTATAACAATCCATAGTTCAATTAGATCAAGCATGATTGTACAATTGTTGCCTCCATCATTTTCAAAGCATTTTCTTTCTTCTTGCACTCTTTGATATCAGCTCCCCTTCATACACACTTATACTCACTCTCCCCTCCCCTACCCCCAGGAACCCTTGTTATTATAAATATTATTATTATTGTTATTCCTACCCCACCCTCCAATGTATCTGTTTTTACACCATCCAAGGTATTCGTTCACCTGCCATTCTATTACTCATTCCCCTCAAGTGGAGTTATATAGTCATCTTTACTATCACTTCCCCCTTCCACACCTAATCCCCTCTCTTTCTGTACCCTCAGGAAATCATTACTCCTGTTACAATTCCTGAAGGGTTTATCTATCTTGGATTTCATGCCTCGAGCAATCTTAAATATACACCTGAACATATGTAGGTCTAACAGGATTAATGAGGTAAAACTAAGACCATAATAATAGGGGGAGGAAATATTAAAGAACTAGAGGATAGCTATGTGTTTCAACAGTGCTATATTACACTCCGGATATATCATCCCTTTCATATGCCCCTTCTGTGAGGGACTGTCCAATTATCCTGCAGGCGGGATTTGGGTCTCCACTTTGTCTATGCTCCTTCACTGCAATTTGGTTGCTTGTTTTTGAATTTCTGATACCTATTCCCATGGACACATTATGATCACACAGGCTGGTGCGCTTCTTCCACGTGGACTTTGTTGCTTCCCTGCTAGATGGTCACTTGTTTAACTTCAAGCTTTTAAGACCCCAGACACTATATCTTTTAATAGCCAGGCACCACCAGCTTTCTTCACCACACTTGCTTATGCACCCATTTTTGTCTTCAGCAATTGTGTCAGGAAGGTGAATATCATGCATTGTCACATTATTAGAAAAGCCTCTCTGGTACTGCGGTAAGATTAAAGTAGAGGCCCAAAGTCCATCTGCTTCCTTGTTGTAGACAAATACACCTATCTTTATATATTTACATGTATACATATCAATATTTATACCTATATAACTAATTTTTACTTCCTTGTTCTTTCCTCCATTTCTTTTTTCTTTCCTCTTGCCCCCTATCATATTTACCCATCATTTGCCTCTCAGTAATTCCTTCCAGATACATTTCAGTTGTATGTATCAAACATGACCAGGAAAGTTACCCCCTCCTCACCATCACTTTTAGATCCCTTGCTATTTCCCTGTCCCTGTCTTTATTGGCTTATCGCTCCCCTCCCCTCGCCTTTTCTTCTCCCATCCCTCTCCCCACCCCACCCCTCCAGCTTTCAGTTTCATTGCCATATCCTTGGGATAGTTTATCCTGCCTATCTTTATAGATAGACATCAAAAGAGAAAGAACGAAAGAAAGAGAGAAAGAAAGAAAGAGCCCATGCTAATAGTTCCATACCTAACTATTGTCCTGGTCCCAAGAAGTTGAGTATCCCTCTTTAAAATAGCGAGCAGGCCCTGATAAAAATCCATCAGTCCATCCCCCTTTCTTTCTGGGGATCCATCTCCCTGGATCCACTTACCCAAAAGCACTTGTACTGTATGATCTTTTTTCCACAAAATGGCCAATACTCACCCATTTCAGCTCACTAATGCCTAGGATATCGATCTTCATGTGTTCCATTTCATTTTTGACCATTTCTAGTTTTCCTAGGTTCATACTTTGCACATTCAAAGTTGTAATCATTAGCAGGGTTGTTTTTTTTTGCAGCTGCTTCTCCATACCCCATCAGCAAATGAAGAATCAGAAGGCTCCACTCCCACAGGCTTTAGGAGACTCAGGTCGCCCTGGTCAAGTCCACTCTGAGAAATCAACTCCTCAGGCACATTTTCCAGTGCCCTCAAATCAGAGCTGCCCATCTTGCAGCACTCTTTCTGCCAATGTTCTGCTTCCACTCTGTAGCTCCTCAGTATCTGACAATACTTCAAAGCTGCGCATAAGATTTTCAGCAGCTGCTTTCTCCAGCGTTAGAATCAGTTCCTTCTTTGTCTGGAAGTTCTGCTGCAACCTGCTCACTTTCGGTGACCTTGTTGGCATTTCAAATACTGGTGAAATAGCTTCAAGCATCAGAGAAACACACAAGCAACACACACAAATTGACAGAAAAGTGGTGGATGGTTTGAATAGAGCTCTATTGTTTGAATAGAATAAAGAAATCATTTAGGGCTTAAAATCAGAGGAAAAAAAGGTGTGTCAGCATTCTTATTCAATTGGTATGGTGAGCAAATAAGGTGAGAAGCTGGACTATATGTCAAAGCATGTGGCATCAAGATTAGGGAAAGGTTCATTAACACATAGAATGACACACAGATGACATAACTTTGCTTGCTGAAAGTGAACGCGACTTGGAGCACTTCCTGATGAACATGAAAGACAGCTTCTAGTAGTGATTGCGCCTCAACGCAAGGAAGACCAAACTCCTCCTGAATGGAACCATAAGCAACATGAAAATGGAAAAATATGTTGACGATGTCAAGGATTTCATTTTACTTGGGTCTGCATTCAATATCCATGGAACCAGCAGTTAAGAAATCAATCCGCGTACTGCATTGGGTAAATAGTCTACAGAAGTCTCAAGAAGACCCAACAACAAGCTATGTTCTCTATCAGTGGATGGCATTGAGGATTCAGGGTAATGGATTGAGGATAACTGGAGAAAAAAATAGAACAGGATATGTCTTCTTCCAGTTACTTTTAGAATGTTGTCACCATGACTACAGCTTCTAGCCAGGTGACCTTGACCCAGAAACTTTAATAGTACCACCTTTGCCTCTCTTCCCTTAAGCCATGAAAAATTCTTGCTGTTTAATTTCTAGTTAAATTTACCTCCTCCTATTGTTTTCTCAGCTTTCCCATTATCTACCAACCTCATGGATTGTTATCTTTGTTTTTAATAGAGTGCTATCAGTTTGTTTGTTTTTAATTCAATCCTCAGATATTTACCTATATTTTCTTTGTTCTTTTCCAGAACGACCATATTCTAAGCCATCGCCATTACGTCTCTGAATGCTACTTCCTAGCAGGGCTCACAGGGAGCTCTGCTAACCTTTTCACTGAATAAGGACGACCTAAGAAAAATAGATTCATTCGAACTGTGGTGCTGGCAAGAATATTAAAAGTGCCACAGACTAGACAAACAAATCTTCTTAGACATATAGGCAGAATGTTCCTGAGGAGAAAGGATGGTAAGACTTCATCTCACGTACTTTGGACATGTTATCAGCAGAGACCAGGCCCTGTAAAGAGACATCATGGTTGGTAAAGTACAGGGGCAGCGAAGAAAACACCTTCCATAAGATGGATTGACACAGTCGTTGCGATAATGGGCTCATGCACAGGAACAACTGTGAGGATGGCACAGGGTAGGGCAGTGTTTCCTTCTGTTGTACACGGAGTTCCTGTAAGTCAGGAACTGTCTGGATGGCACCTAACAACCATGACTAATGACCATGAGCATTTCCTCATGTTTGTTGTTGGCCTGAATGTCTTCTCTGGGAAAGTGTCTGTTCATCTTTTAATAGATTTATCTGTCTTTTTTTTTTTGTTTTTTGATGAGTTGAAGTTTTTCTACAAATTTTAGAGATTAGTCCTTTGTCTCATATGTCATTGCCAATTTTTTTCTTTTCCAATCTGTGAGTTCTCTTTTTACTCTGCCTGAAATCTTTTGATGCACACGTGTCTAATTTTCAGGAGATCCTGGTCATCCTTTTGATCTATTGTTAGTATGTTTTCATTATATTCAATAGCATATTTATGCCATGTCTTAGGGCCTTTAAGCTTGTTTTTTTTTTATATTAAAGGAAACATTCTGGGATGGTTTCCAGAGGCCAAAGGAAAAGAAAATGAGAGGGAGTTAGAAGGCTAGAAGGAAGACAAGTGTTAACTCAGATGAAGAGGAAGGCAAGATAAACAAGAGTGATGTTGGCTAAAATTTAGAGAGACAGGGAAAGACACTGGTCGGTTTGCAAGAGTTAAAGGCAACAACATGGTAAAGGGTGTTAGGCACACAATCCTACAATAACTCAGATCTTTGAGCTGATGCTTGGATAGACACACAGCCTAAACAAGTATGGGTAGGTAAATGTGACCATAGCCACAGATAGGTTTGACAGAGAATATTTGTATAAGTGTATTTAGCTTTGCTGCAACTCTATCTATGAATATGTTGGAGCACACAAGGGCAATGTTAGGAAAACTTCTGAGACCCAACCAAACAAATTGATGGAATGAGTCACCGGGCTTGGAAGATCAGGACCAGAGTCTAGGGCATAGATTCCCAAACCTCAGTAAAAATGGAATAAAAAAAATTACTCAGTGCCCCTGGAAACTCATACATTTTGTACTCTAACCCAGTATCCAGGATAAAGTGTAGGTATGTGCTTTGTAGCCCCTTCTGGATCACTCCAGCAGCTCTACCTCAGGGGACAGTATCATCCACCTTGGGAAATATTGATCTAGATGGCTACCAGGATCAATTAGCATAATACAGATCACAAAGACAAGGTTCAATATCCTACTTTGGTGAGTAGACGCTGGTGTCTTCAAGCTCATGAACATCCATCTCAGGTGAAAATATTGGTCTCTAATGCTCTGGAGGAAAGGAGAGTGAGGAAACTCCAAAGACACATGGAAACAATTAGTACAGTGGACTAATAGATCACACGAACATCAGTAGGATGACTAGCTAGTGCCTGACTACCATTATTAATTGTGCTGAAGGATCACTTTAAAAGATCCTGTATAAAGTGGGAGAAAAATGTGGAAAGGCACTCAAAATCATAAAAGAGACCGTGCTTAACGGTCCAATAAATACTTATGGAACCTTTCATCTTAAGTCACTCTTCAGCTCTGAATCAGAATTCAACTTCCTTGTGTCTGAATAATTAACCATTTAAGACCACAGGCGAGCATCTACCTAAGGAAACAGTTCAGAAGTTTAGAAAAGAAGAAGGAATAAAAACAGAAAACCCCAGGGAGAGGTGAGATAACTGATGGGACATACAAGTGAATGCACTGGATGAGTTGAAACAAAATGTGTACCAATCATTGAATGTGAAACTGAAGAGCTGCTCTCTACATGTTCACCCAATTCACAGAAAGTTAAAAACAAGACGTTCTCTCCTCTTTAATGGTTTCAATGCAGTGTAGAACAATAGACTAGCTTTAGTGCCTATAGGATCCTGCACACCTTAGCTACTATTTCTCTAACATCATCTCACACATTCTCTCCCAGCCTCCTATAGACATTGCCTTTTTCATAAACTTTTACATACATATCATGTAAAATTTATGCCCTCAACCTATCTGATTAATTTCTATTTTGACCTTCTGGACTTTTCCTTCATTCAATTTATGACAATGCACAAATTTCTGTGTTTCCTCTTTTCCCTTTTAACTAAAAGAAAACAACAACAACCAAGAAGCTGGTAGCTTAATTGTAATGTTATCTAGCATAGTGTTTAGCTTGTAGAATGTATTCCTGAAATTCAGCAGATTTAAAAAAATGAACAGATTAATGACTGAATAATAGTATTTATTCACAATAGCTTTTTCTTCACTGTTAATTAATAACACTTCTTCTTAGAGACATAGCCAAATAACCAAAGCAGTAGTAAATTATGTAAATGGATGAGACTGTGATAGCGAGAACTAGTGATTGACTTTATGTTTAAAGAAAGGCGAGTCGAGCTCTGACTTGGGAAACCACATTTCATGTTGTCACAGATTCTTTTCCAATCTCCCTTCTGCTAATCTTCTTTTCTTCTACAACTCTTCCAAATGTGCTCTCTTTTCCAAGGGATAACCCAAGATCTTAGGGTGGGACTTGAAACTCTCAATAACCTTATACCAGCCTCTTTCCATATACTTGGATAACTACTTCGTACTTAATTCGTACCAAATGCCGGAATTGCACCGGGCAGAGAAGAGCTTTCATCATACGCATTTTTCCATTTAGGTGAGTATCAAGAAACTTGCTCTGAGTTAGTGCCCCAGTGGCGTCACCTGGGAAGTTCTCTCTGGTCACAATGAATTTTTTTATAAAAGCAGTTTCACTCAAACCTCATTTTTTGTGATGGCTGATTTAAGAGAACAGTGTGTGGCTGTGAAATTTTGTTTCCTGATTGGGAAAAATGCGGTTGTGATGTAGAACACAGCTTACAAAGACAGCACTATGGGAAAAATTCAAGTATAGGAGTGGTTTTCTCCTTTCCAAAAAGGAGAATTGTTGACTGATGACAAACCTCATTCTGGACTTCCATCAACTTCCTGAACAGACAAAAATATTGACTCAGTGCATTTGGAGTTCATTCTACCAGGTTAGGCTGTTAATCAGGTATGAGACAAGAAAAGGCCTGAATTGTGGCAGATGAGGGACTGGTTTTGTGACCATGACATTGCATCTGCTCACCTGCCAACTTATTGTGCCAGTTTCTGACCAAAAACAGCATGTCTCTCTTGCCCCATGCACTTACTCACCTGACCTTGCTCTGTGAGACTTATTTTTGTTTCCATGAATTAAGAGGGACATGCAAGGACAGTGATTTGACGATGAGGAAGAGATGGAGAAGAAAACAATGGAGGTGCTGTCAGCAACCAAACAGATGAGTTTGAAAATCGTCTCCAAGAATGGAATCACAGATTTGACAGATGTATTAAGTGTAATGGAGAGTACTTTGAAGGTGAGAAGGTAGTTTTGTAAAAAAAAAAATTTTTAAATACATAGCTTTGGGGGAAAAGATTCCACTATTTTGGGTTCCCCCTTGTACATCACCTTTCAGTGTCCCATTCTCAGAAGTATGAGGGTAAGTCAAAAAATAATTGCAGTAGGCTCCCTGTACTTACATGTATTAGTTTATTCCAAGAAAAAAATGTGTTTAAGCATAGTTTAGCAACTCGTGGACAATTGCAGACAAGTTTTCTCAGTTATACACTTCTCTTAATCTCATTAGGGTGACTTCACCCACAGCAACACCAAAACTGTCCAATCAAAACAGTGGCTTTCCATGGGGTCTGCTAGACCGGGCTAATTTAAAGTAGAGTGTTCAGCTCAGAAGGTTATGGTGCCTGTGTTTTAGAATTCAAGAACACAAGACGACCAAGAGGAATTACTCTGAAGACGTTTTAAGAAAATTGAAAACTACATTGGCAAAGAAATGGCCAAGAAAGTTATGTGAAGGACATTTTTTTCATCATTACAATGCACCTGCTCATTCTTTGTGGGTAGCGAGAGTGGCTCTACCCACAGGATCGGTATGACTCTTTTTGCGGCAATTTACCCTCTCCACCTGTAGCCTTGACCTTTCCCCTGCAGACTTCTTTTCGTCCCTACATCTCAAAGAACATTTTGAGGGCATCCCATTTGGCATCATCTCAGGACACTGGTGTGATGTAAATCAGAGTGTAGAATTCTTGGGGAAGAAAGGTGGAAACTCAGCCTTTGGAAGTATGTAGACTTTGGTGGAGGATGTGTCAAGAAATAGTAAGTTCACATCTGGAACGTTTGGTTTAATAAACTTTTCTCTGATTTTGTTGCAATGCTTTCTGACTTACCCTCAGACACCTGCAAGCCTATCTGTTTTAGCCTTCTGGTCCTCATTCAATTCATGAATTTTTTTCCCTTCATCCATTATGTTGCCCTTGTTGGTCCCATTACCCAGAATGCTCTCTGAGAAATCCTTAACAACTTCATGAGCCAACACAAGCGTTTTCTCTTCTGTTGCGTTTCCCCTAAGTCCACTGCCTGAGTTAGTCCCCCTCTGTCTTCACTCACCTGGCGTTGTTCTAGTAAGCTGCTCATCATCTTTCAATGGGATTATCTTTTAAAGGTCTCCCCTCTGGTAGCAGACTATAAGTATATCTTGGTCCTTTTTACATTCCATCGCAAGATGCAGCATTTGAAATGTGCTTAATAAGCGGGTGGATGAGTAGGTGAATTGTGATCTTACTTTGTGTAGACTTTTATCATCACAAATACAGAATGAGTACTGCTGCGGGAGCTCTACACGTCGTCTCTTCTCTTTCTTCCCAAATTGTACTTCTTAGTGCATTGCTTTCCCTCCTAAAAATGGTCCATTTTGTAGCATCTGCTCACCGTGCCACCTGCTTATTGCCCCTGTTCCACCCCCACACCTCCTTCTCAGGTAAATCTGGGCCCTGTGTCTCCACTTTCCACAAGGACAGCAAGAAGCTATCCACGGCTGGGAGCCTGCTGCTGGGGGTGGGAAGGCACAGAGTGGTCCTGCCACCCACTGCCCCCTCCCTCACCCCATCTTCCTCAGCATTGGGAGCAGGCCCTGGGGCCTGATGAGCTAATCCATTCTGCCGCAGCCAGCCGTAAGGGTACAGTGGGAGGAGACATTCTGCAAATTAAAGAAATAATCAGAGGTTCATTTGCATGCACTATTGATTCTGGTTCCAGGAAATGTTAATAGCAGCAGAGAATGAGACCCTCATACTGCTTTATGCTGAAAAAGCACCAGTTTTACCTTCTGAATCCCAGTGGTGTTACTAGAGAGACGTTCTTGTGATTAATTAGTGAGAATAGTATTACAGGGCCAATCCCCCCTGTATGGAGTAGTCCTAATGAACTCTAAACTTCCCTAATAAGACAGCCTCTCAGCTTCTTTGAGAATTTCTTTGGGAAAAGGTGGTTGAAGTGATACCATTTTTGGAACGTGGATTGCTCGATTTCCATGACTGGTCCCAGGCATGATCTAGTCTCCTTTCCCCGGTGTTCCTCCTCAGAGGACAGGGCCAGGAGAAAGCCCTGCAACCCCACACTTCCCTTCATGTTTTGAAAGCAGTTCAAGATCATCCAGGTCTGCAAAACTCAGCTGAAGCAGCTTCTTGCATAATTTACAAGAGAAAAGAGGGCCATCTGGAGAGCCAATCTGGAGAACACGAGCAAAGGCACCGTCTTTTTCCCCCTCTCTTAAGTTATCCTGATTGACTCTCTGCCTATAATAGGCCTCAGCAGTCCTTGGCCTGTGTCCTAAAAGATGGTGGACCGGGTCAAAGGCCTTGAACTTCTGGTGTTTCAACCTGACCCAGTATTACCTGAGCTATGACTGCTAGTAGCTCCACCCACCATCTGTTGCAGGTATTCAGTCACCTCCCACCAATTTTACCCCGTGACACTGTGGGGGCATGTGTCATTCCAAAGGACAGCTGCTTTACGCATATGCAGAGGAGGCAGCTACCCACAAAGGGATGTGGGAAAGCTCTACTAAATTGAGAGGGAAAAAAAAGAAATAGAAAAATCTGTCTTAGCCTGTAGTAAGGAGTAAGTCATTTCTTCCATAGAGATTCAATCTTTTGTGTTAAAGTAATCTATTTCTAGCTAAATGCAGAGCATGTAATTAGTTCTTTGGGACTGCTGAAATAATAAACTATTATCAGAAAGTAATATCTTGTCACCATCTAGATGATCTCTGAGAGATCCCCTCTGTAGAATTTTGCCTGGGTTGACCCATCAGGGTGTAGTGGTTATACACTGGGTTGCTAACCACATGGCCACCAGTTCAAAAGCACCAGCCACTTCGAGGGAGAAAAATGAGGTTTTCCAATTCTGTGAAGAGTTATAATCTCTGAAACACAGAGAGGCAGTTCTACTATGTCCTGTAGTGTTGCTGTCAGTAGGCATCGACTAGGTGGCAGGTTGGGTGCAAAGTGTTACCATACTTAGGTACCCGAAGGTTAGAGGTATCTTAGAAGAAAGGCCTGATTATTTACTTCTGAAAATCCAGTCATTGACAACCCTACAGAAGACATTTCTACTTGACACACAGAGGGTTGCTATGAGTCGGAAGATACACTGGATGGTAATAGTCTCTGTTTGTCTGAATGCTTGCTAGTGTGTTCGTTTGTTTGTCTGACAGTGTAAAGAGCCTAGGAAGTACTAGGAGCTGTGGTGGCATAATGGTTATGCATTAAACAGTTAATCACAAGGTCGGTAGTTCTAAACTACCAACAACTTTTCCACGGGAGAAAGACAAGGCTTTCTACTCACTAAAGAGTTACAGTCTCACAAACCCCAGGGGCATCTCTATTCTGTGACTCGGAATAGATTGGATGGCAGTGATTTTGAGGCAGGTGACTAAGAGGCCAGCAGGGCCCTCCATCAGCCAGTCCTTGCCTTTTCCCATCAGTGTGCTCATGCTGTGCTCTGCTCCCAGCAGCTCTGTGTCCCTTAGGTGCAAACCCTAGAGGGCTTTCCTGGAGTGTTTCCCTGAAAAGAGTTTTGGCCTGGGAAGAAAAACATACCGTGGTCAATTAATGATTTCCTGTCACTGGCAAAGAATACTAGAAAATGTTAGGAGTTCTCCAACCCTGTATTACTCACTTTTCTTAGTCTCCATGGTCCAACACTCATATATAAATGTAGCCTATGCCCAGCCCAGTATTCAGCAAACTAAATGAAAGGAGCTTAGAGTCTGACATTGGACAAGGTATATAACTTTTAAGGGTTCACCTCTCATTTACATAATAGACATAGCATTTCTTATTCTACTAGATTTGAAATCATCTAACTTCTGCATAACTCATGCCACATAATTGCCTGGTCAATTAAGAAGTGTTTGCTTTTCTTTTCTTTCTTCTGTATCTGCAATGCATGAATTTTACACAAACCAATGTTAAATCCCAACAGAGTAGAATTTCTCCTATGTGTACCTCAGGGGTACTAGAGTTCAGGCTCCAGCTCTGTTTCTTGAATGGCAATGCACTTTCGGCTTCCTCTCCTGCCAACACCTTGAACTCGGGTGTGTGGGGCCAGGGAGGATGTGTGCAGTCTTGCATGAACTTCTACGGTGCCTCGGCTGAACAATGTTTTAATTATGGCCTTTCAGTCTCAACTGCACCTGCCCATTTCACTATCAGAAAGAAAATCTCTCTTTTCTTCCTTGCTTCACTGTTATACTTTAGAACCATGATTGTTTTGCCGAAATGGATATTGACTAAAGAAGGACAAACCTCAAAGGATTTGGATTAAGTTCTCTTTCTGATAATCATGATGGAATTTGAAGGCTCCAGGGAATCTTATTCAAACTACATGAACCTTTGGGGGGGGGCCCTGGAAGCTGGAAAAAAAAATCTTTCTTGTCATTATTTTATTTTATTTTACCCATCAGAGAAGACCAAGCTATAAGATGTATCACTCAAGGCCTTAGCTGTGATTGTTTTAGAATATATGTTTGTGACCTTTGGGATCCATTGCTTGTGTACTTATAAAGTACGAATAGTAAATTTACCCTTGGCCTTACCTCCATCCACTCCAACACCCCCACCCCAAACACACCCTTAGGACTGTCAATGCAACAGTCTGGTAAAGTCTGTCGGCCCCTTTTCCAAATAATGGCTTTAAATGCATGTGATGGGTTTTCTCCATAAGCCCAGGTAGAAGATGCTATGAAGGAACTGCACATCCACAAATCACTAAATCCATTTCTTTTGATCTACAGAAAGGCCTTTAAAAATCACCTCTGGCTTTTTAAAAAAAATTTAATGGATAGACTTTGTTTTTTAAAGCAGTTTTTGGTTTTATTGAAAAACTGAGCAGAGAGTACAGGCTCTCTCCCTGTGCACACAGTTACTCCTGTCATTAACATCTGGTATGCCTGTAGAATTACTGTTCTGGTTAATGACTCGATATAGATACATTACTATCCATTCAATTCTGTAATCTACATTAGGGAGCACTCTTTGCATTGTATCATTTCATGGATGTTGACAACTGCATAATGTCATTTATCTACCAGCACAATATCATGCATAATAATTTTACTGCCACAAAAATATCCTAGGTGACACCCGCTCATCCCCTTACTCCTTCTGAACCATTGATCTTGTGCTGTCTCTATAATTTTATCTTTTCATGAATGTTGCATAATTGAATTAAGCTAGTAAGCCTTTCAGATTGGCTCCTTGCCCTTAGTAATGCACAGTGCGAGTTTCCCCATCCCTTTGCCTGCCCTCATAGCTCATTTCTCCGCTATAAGGTTCTATTCTTTGTTTATCCATTAAACTATTGAAGGAGATTGGTTCTTCCAATTTTGGGAACTTGAATAAGACTGTTGATATAATTATGCTAACCTTTTCTATTATAAAAACATACACTAAATTTTCAGTAAAAATATGAAATTTGGGAAATACAGTAAAAGTATAAAGACAAATCTAAAAATACCCTGTAGCTAAGTTTCCAAAGAATATGTGAATGTTAATTCATGTCTGAGAAGTGGCCAGATTAGAAAAGAGAACTGTTTGTTTGGTCACAACACAGTGAAGATACAGATGACTAGTTAGTATAACTTTGGGAACCTGTCAGTCAACATTGGATTCTGCAGTTGTAGAGTCAAATGGCATGCCTCTCATCCTGGAGTTCCCAACCCACGATGAGTCTATGACTTGTCTGGAGAGATTTCAAAACATTTGTTTTAAGGTTCTACTCTGGCATCTAGGCCCACGATCTCCAGAAATTGAATCAGTAAATGTGTCTTTAAAAGCCCTGGTACTGTAGTGGTTGCACATTGGGCTGCAAATCACATAGTCGGCAGTTCGAAACCACCAGCTGCTTCACGGGAGAAAGACTGGGCTTCCTACTATGAGTCAGCATTGACGTGATGACAGCAAGTCTGGTTGTTTGGTGGGAGAGTTTGAGTATTAATTAGCTGGGTTTGGGAGCCATCAGAGCAGAATATTCCCTAACAAGGTGTCTGAACTCCGCTTCCAGAACACAGTCTGCATTTGAAAATTCAGCTCGAATGCGGCAGTGTGGACTGTCCCAAACTGATGTCAACACAGGTGGCAGTAAAGAAAAACAGGTTCGTGATCTAAAATCTTGATTCCTGCTTAGTTGCATCCTCTCAGAGAGCTTTCTTTACTCCATGTCCTAGTGCACAGAGGAGGGGCTGGCCAGCTCTAACAGGGCCTGGACTGAATAGGAATTATATTTGAGGGCCGGTGGGTGGGGGGAAGTTGGGGAGTGGGCTGATACTTGGAGTGACTCTCTGGATCTGGATCATAGGCTTTTTCATCCTCGTGAAATCTACGTGCTGCGTTTTATTCGTTAGCACCTACAAGAGATTAATTGCCATCAGGCATGTAGGTGGAATTCCTGGCAGGGAGCAAGAAATGGAATAGGTTTGATGACAACCAATGATCTGCCAAAGCCCTGTCAGAAGGAGAACAGAGTCTTGCTGTCACTCATCCACCCCTTTAAATTCAAATGAAGATGCTTGGTGGTGGTGGTGGGGTGGGGACTGGGTGGGGGGAGGATTGGCACCTAGCCAACTTAGCATTAAAGATACTGTACACTTTCACTCTATATGCACAAGGCACTACTCCTAGTGGTGCTGCTTCTAAAATGAGACAGAGAGAGGTGAGGAAGAAAAAAGAAAAAGGTACAAGGCATTTATTCGAGGCAGTCATATGGCCCGAGGCATTTGGAGCATCACAGATGGACATCGGGTGTCTGCATTTCCTGAAACGGTCTGCATAGTTCTCTTGCAACTATATACACCTAGCCTTAGCTTGCCTGTTTTTCTTGGAGGCTCCTGCAAAGACAACCACTGTCAAGAAAGGGACAGGTGGTTGTGCAGCTTTGGGAGGTCACTCTCACACAAACCAAACCCAGATCCCCTGGCAGGAAGACTATCAAGCTACCAGTGAAGGGTCACTGATCCAAATTGCAGTTTTGCATGTAGCAGTAATTTCACAAAATTATATACAAGAGGCATGAGCTGCCTGAGTGTGTAACCACATCCCCCAATGGCAGTGGGCAGTAGTAACAGTGGGTGGCAGTGCGCATATATTTAAATCAAATCAAGTTATCCCTCAGAAAATGCAAAGCCTGCTCTTAACTCGCCCTAGAAATCAACTTCAGGAACTAAAGGAAATCTCAGGCTTTTCACAGATCACCATGCCTTTCCTTCTTTCTGCTTTTTTTTTTTTTAGAGAGGGGGAGGTGGCAAGGAGGGAGTTGGCCCCTTCAGACCTCTGTAATATAGATGATTGTTATTCAATGCTACCTCACATTGCTTTATTGCAGAAATTTGAAAATTCTCTAATCAAATATCTTTTTAATCATAAAGATAGAAAGTTATCTATGTGGGATAACTCTGCGGCTGAAGACAAGAGGCCAAGTGAAATGGCCCTGATTGTTTGACGTGCCAGGTCATCCCTCTATCCGATGCTGCCTGATGGGGCTTTTCAGAAACGTGTTTTCCAGAAATGCATCTTACTAAATTCATTTCATATGTTGTTCACAAGGACTTTATTTTGTTTTTCCATGCTTGGAACGACTGCATTTTCTTAAGATGACTGCAAATGTTATGCCAGGGACATTTGCAGGTGGAATCCAAACAGCATTAATTAGCTCTATTGAAGAGTTCTCTGACTTCAGCCTGTGTGCCAATAAAGAAGACAAGAGTATATTTTACTTTGCTCTCATGAGTAACTAATCCTTCAAGGCTCAATATGTTACCTTAAAGCACCTCTACACCAAACCAAAGAAATAAAGCAGTTGTAAAGATCCAGTGTGAGAATAATTTGTGAAGGAATTTAGTCGTTAATGGCACATTTTATTCTTAGACTGTTGGATAACATTTCTCTCTAGTCTTCAAATCTTGCCCATTAGTTTTACATTAGTCAGTGGAAGCTTATGTGTTTAACGGAGGGGTGTTTAAGTATTAGATATTAGTGAATCTTCTATTAAAGCCACCAGAGTTCATGCAGAAGGGTAAAGTAAAGTGGAATTTAGGGAGTGAGCTCAGAAAAGGTGAAGGTAAGCGAAGGATGTTTCCTGTATCTGTATCCTGATATTTGGGAAAGAACATGGCTTCGTCTTTCTGTGTTGTCTATAAATATATTCAACACCATCCACCAGGTTGTGAAGCCTGAGGAAGGTGGAAGAAAGAAGAGAATGTGAATGAAAGAGCAAACACATGATCATTGCGAACACAATACATCAAAAGATCCATAATTTGAGCTGGTCCAAACGGCTGCACATAGAAGGTGCAGCAACCTGGAGGAATGAACCTTCACTAACTTGCTGAGATATTATCTTTTCATTTACTTCCGATTAGTGAGTTAATGATTCATCTTCTGTTCAGCTTCCTGAATGGTGGGAGGGGGCCCGGCAGAGCTCCCACTCTCGCAAACCATTGCATCGACCGATTTTTTCTCAATATCTTTTATTGGTTGTCCAATCTCAAATGCCTCTTCTATTAATTACCCCAGGCACCTATTGCTCTCTGATTAACCCAGGGATTGCTGGTAGCTTACCCTTCCTGCGCATCACAGGATGATATCCTACCAGGAGTCAGGCAATGCCACATACTTAATTGCTCCTCAATGTTTTCTCTGTCAAAATTCACCTGTTTGTTATAATTACTAAACAATTGATCAAAGGTGTCATAGAAGATTACTGACCAGAAGGAAGTAACGCACAGCAGAATCTCAAATTTTCATGAACTCCTTCTGGGGCCTTGAAAATTGGATGCATTTCTGAAGCTATTGCCTTGAATAATCTTTAAACCGTAAACCAAGCATATCCCTTAAAGTTTTTCTTTAAACTGAACAGTAGTTTAGCTTAACGAGTAAAAGCAATCTGCCCTAAGCATTATGCTCTTTTAAGAACTACGTCTATGGGATAAAACTGACAGCAGTAACTGGAAAGATTGGATGGGACCCTTCAGAGGCAGTGAGTTTATAGGAATGAGGGAGGAAGAACTCACAAAAAGAGGATGAGGATAATTGCGCAACTTGAAGAATGTACTCAATGTCTCTATATTGGACATGCAGATACTGCTGGATTGGTGTATGTTTTGTTGTGTATATTCTCAACAAAAAAAGAATATAATATAACTTAGGAAGAAAAAAATGCACATGGAGAGACATAACTTGTTTGGGGGGAAAATCACCTGTTCTCTTCTTTATTCTACCAGGCTCCTGCTTCTGATTGACTGACATTATGATTGTCATCATGTCTTTAAATTTGATACAACAATCTCGGCTCAAATGCCAAGTTTCTCTTAAACCAGATGTTATTAATTCAGGTTAAAAACGGCTATCCTGACAAATAACCCAAGAAGAAAATATGCTGGTGTGAATTTAAAATCACTGGGGACATAGTTTTGGACAAATTTCTAAAGATCTCAAAATCTCTAACCAAAGAAATAGATCAATTGTAAAAATCCAGCGTGAGAATAATTTAGCAAGGAATTTGTTTGTTAATGGCACATTAACGGCAATAGGGTCCTCCCTCTTCCTGGCATCAGCAGAAGCTGCCTATGGAAGATGGACCTCTAACCCCTTAAGAAAGGGGGACTCCCTACTCTATCTCCAGCCCGTACCCCACCCCCCACATGCACACATCTGCTGGTTTCGCTTTATTTTACACAGGACGCTAATTATCAGCTGGGTATGATAATTCATTGCAATAGGCATACAGAACTCTTAGACAATGTGCTCAATTATGGAATATATTGGGGAACCTAACAGGTTAAAATTTAGTTGAGAAGTGCTTAAGATACAGTTTTTAGGCAGGATACATTCTTCCCTGCTAGTAGGAAAGCCTTTCTTTGAACTTCGGGCGCTTGACCTGGACTCTGCCCTGCCCAGGTACTTCCTTAAAGCTCTCTGAGGATTGCCAATGAATGCCCGAAGGGAATGCCACTCCACTGTAAGCCCCATCCCATAGGCACTCTGTTGATCAGTTCCCTCAATTAAGTGTCCAGCGGCATCTCACCCAACAAGCTAGTCTCCTGCCCCAAAGCACTAAGCTCTACTTGCTTTGGGAGCTCAGACTCCTGGTTCTGTTGCTGCTCCTCTTCCACGCCTCTGGTGTCAAAGCACCTTCCTGGATCCAGGAGGTTCATTTCTCAGAGATCTCAGAGTCCAAAAAATGCACTCCATTTCTGACTTATCTAGCAGAGAGATCCCCTTGCCCTCACTGTTTCTGAGCTGGCTCACTCTCTACACCTAGAAAACGGCAATCATGCATAGCTGAATCATAACACAATCAGTATCTTACCTCACCTTCTTTCCCAGTCCATTAGGAAAGTTGTTCAGTAGAAGTGAGCAAAACTATCAGTAGAAGAGTCATATTAAATAATCCATTTCATTCCTCCTCCCATCATGTCTGAAACTTTGAGGGGAATATGCAGTACGATTCCTTGATGTAGCACACTCTCTATTGGGGGCTGAGTTAGAATGCTTAATGGCTGAGCTTTGGTATGTGATCAGTTCTACTGACTCTCTCCCACTGTGGACATGATATTTCATCCCTTTGTCTCATTTGCTCATTCTTTGACTTAATCTGCTTTCTATCTTCCCTGAACCTGGTTCTTGAGACTGAGTTATTATACAATGAAGTTGTTGTTGTTGTTGTTGTTGTTGTTGTTGAGTGTCCTTGAGTTGATGCAGGCTCACAGTGACTCTAGGTGTAACAGAAAGAAATACTACCTTGCCCTGCCCCATCCTCACAACCATTTGAGCTCCATGAATAGGAGCTCAATACAATACCTATTGTAGCTACTATATCAACAACCCATTTATTTAAGGGTCTTTCTCTGTTTCACTGACCCTCTACTTTACCAACCACCTGCTCCTTTTCCAGGGACTTGTATCCCCTGAAAGCAAGTCTAAAGTACATGTTATTAAGTCTCACCACCCTTCTCATTCTGACGGTAATTTTCCCAAGGCAAATTTGTTCTTCTGGCAATCCATGGCACATTCAATATTCTTTAATGGCTCTGTCTCTTAGTGTTTGCAGTCTTAGAAACCCAAAATAAGGTCGCTGTGAGTCTGAATTGACTCAATAGTGGTGGACTATATAGTTAGGATGACGTCAAATTACATCATATTAGGAGATATTGATAGATACAGAAAAGGAAACAATATTTATTATGTACCAGTTTGCAGGGTTGAGAAATGACTAATGCAAATACTTCATTACCAATGAGTTAGTTGAGTCTGACTCATAGTAACCTTATAGAACAGAGTAGAACTATGTGATAAGGTTTCTAGTTTCTATGGAAGCTGACTGACAACCTTTTCTTATGAAGAGATTGAGCAACTGCATTTGAACCTCAATCAGCATACCACCAAGGGTACTGAATAAGTATATAAACTCACTGACTATGCTATGTGTCAGAATCAACTCCATGACGGTGAGTTTGGAGATGAGATAGATAGAAGATTTATAGATAGATAGATTTATCACAAGGAAATGGCTAACATGGTTGCAGGGATCAGCAAACCTCAAGTCAGTGGGTTGGGCTCCAGGCTGCTTTTCCCCGGCTCACATAGTTGCATGGTATGATGAACCAAAGATTGACAGATAAGATGGCAGAAGACTAGCTCATAGATGTGGATACTGAGGATAAATCCCAAAGACAGTAGACAATATGGCATAAGTCCAAAAAGCTTGAGTGCAAATAGTGACTAGCCAGATGTAAGATCTAGGGCAAGCAAACAAACTTAATTAGGTGGTGGGGGTAGGGTGTTTATATACACATAACCATACACACATCTATACACATATATGATGTATATTATATATACCCTCAAGGGAAAACCTCTTACC
>NW_022103904.1:7239349-7241228 GCF_000313985.2 Echinops telfairi
GGGTGTTTATATACACATAACCATACACACATCTATACACATATATGATGTATATTATATATACCCTCAAGGGAAAACCTCTTACCGGTGATTATTTTATCACATCAGATCACATCATAGAGATCACACTTATATACATTATGTAATGATTAGGTCACTATGTAACTACCAAACGATATCATAATATAACTGCCAAACCATAGAGAACCCTGGTGTAGTTAAGTGGGCAACCTCAGGCATCACACTTTATATTTAATGTAACATATGTTTTGAGATACAATCTAATTATACAAAGTCCTTGGTCACATTATTTAATTAGCACATTTATAATAAGTTGACAGTCATTTCTTCTCTATCAATTTATCCTATTTATCTGTCGTGCTTGCAACTGATTTAAGGATCCAAAATCCTTTTTTTGATCTACTTCTTTGATAAAGGTGACTAGCTTAATGATAAGCAGATAGAATGAATGATTAATTCCTTTTTGAAAACACAGAAAGGCTATACATTTGCAAACTAGTTTTCCAGGATTAAATTTGTATCTGTGAGAGCAAAGAGATGATTTAGTATTTGACTTTCAACTTGTCAATCTTAGTACAAACACATTGTATGGGAAAATTCAATTCTACTACATTCGTTTGTATTTGGTAAATTATTTCAGCTATCCCCCCTTCAACTGCTTAAACTCCTGTCCTCAAGGTTCATCTCACCTCCACAAGGGGGGTCTCACCTCCCTCCCACCCCAGGTCACTGAAAAGGCCCTCTGCCCCCTTTCCCACCTTCAGTGATACTTGAAATACTTTAAGTAGGAGACTAATCAATCAATTTAGCCTCCACAATATGAGTAACACTTAGACCCAAATTCATACAAAGAGATGAAAGCTGAACTTCAGCTATTTTCTGAGGCAACAATTATGAGTTGGTAAAGATAAGGAAAGAACACAGGGTGCTTAAAGCCAGAAGGTATGCCTGCTGCATCATTATATCCCAGAAAAACAGGGTGAGGGGGGAAGAGACGACAAATTTATGAATAATAAAGCCAAATGCTGCCAATATCCATTTTACTCATGGCTTGTACTAGTGAAACTCTACAACACACTCCATGACTTCATGATGCAAAAGATGCTTCCTGTGCTGGTGACTGGTACTGCTATAATCCAGTATCAACTACATAACAATTCTAATGAAAACTTTTCATTTTGACTCCCTGTAATTCAATGCATGCCATTTCTAAGAAACAAATAGTAAATACCTAAAATATTCATAAATACGTTCCAAAACAATGAAAAGTCTAAATTTGGAGCATTAACAAATAATAGTGATTTAAGTCAAAAGCATCTTTCAAAAGGCCAATATATATGATCAGACTATAAAAAAACAGGTCTTGGAGACTGGGGAAAAATGGCGACCCGATAGGACTCACCCGTCCAGAGATCCTGCTGCCAGACCAGAAAATTGGGAGGTAAGGTGAAGGAAATGGGGAGGTGGAGTCCTGAAATTAGAACTAGGTATTAGGGTCTGTCCTGAACCCCTTTTTGTGTGTGTGATTTCCACTCACAAAGCAAACCAAGAATGCTTTAAAGCACTCTAGCTTTGACGAGCCCGTGGGCGCCAGCTGCGCCCTTGCCGGGAGCAGCAATTTCTCCAGGCGTATGCTCTAAAGGGGACAGAATCCCAGACATGAGGAGAACCCCACACCAGAGCTCTCCACGCAGTTGGCTGCCTTGAGCTCACAGCCTGGCGAGTGACGCTGGCAGGTAACCATAATTTAGAGTAGAAGAAAAAGCAGATTATTGCCTGAGGTAGTGGGAGAATATAGGTGGATATTCGGAATCCGGGGAGCGAATTTAGTTCCAATTGGCCAAGAAGAAAACAACCC
>NW_022103904.1:7242304-7249638 GCF_000313985.2 Echinops telfairi
CACCATGCTGTGCTGTTGATGGACCTCTAAGGCGATCTCATCAAGTAGGGCAATTCAGTCCAGCATCACTGGGTCCCTGCATTAAAAGGGCACACAAACCTGCCATTGTGGGGCAGGGTCTAAACCCCTCTGGCCCCACATTCAAGCAATCAGGGATCAGCTATCTCTTTATTCTTTATTTCATCCTTCTCTCTCTCCTCCCTCTTTACCATCACAGTCAATCGTAGTGAACACAGTTGGGTTTGTTCCCCTTCTACCCTTTGAGGGTGTTAGGTGGTATCTCATAGTTGTTTTGATTTGCATTTCTCTTATGGATAATGATCAGGAACATTTTCTCATATGTTTATTGGTCATTCAGAAACCCTTCAGGGTCAACAATGAGAGTAGAGATAGCAGGAGGATTAGAGGATGGTGGGGGGAGAAAGGAGTAATGGATCGCAAGGATCAATTATAACCCCATCCCAGGGGGACGAATAATGGAAAAGTGGGTGAGGGGTGACAGAGGATGATGTAAGATATGAAAATAATAATCTATAACTTATCAAGGGTTCATGAGGGAGGGAGGGTGGGGGATCGAGGGGGAAGAAATTGGGAGCTAATATCAGGGGCTCAAATGGGAAGAGAATGCTTTGAAAATGATGAGGCAGCATATGTGCAAATGTGCTTGACACACTGGATGAATGTATGGATTGTGATCAGAGATGTAAGAGCCCCTGATACAAGTATTAAAAACAAAACAGGTCTCAAAAATTCAAATAATTTACTATTTTTTTCAACTCCATTCAAAATGGTAATTATCCCTTGTTTTCAACTCTTTGGGGTATATACTTAGAACTTCTTAGAACAAGGTGTCTGCCTATTTTTCCTAAACATTTTCATCTAAGTTTCTAAAGAAGAATCCTGATCAAATTGGGGAAAATGCAGAACAGAATTTCAGATTCTCATGGACTCCAGAATTTTGGAGCCTGTGAGACTGAATGGATCCTTGAAACTACTGTCCCCAAATAATCTTAAAATCCTAATCTTGAAACTTAACATCCTCTCAAAACCAAATAGTTTAGTTCAACAAGTAAAGACTACTACCTTTAGCGTATGCTTTTTAAAGCCTATCCACATAAGATCAACACGACAACAGGAAGTTGAAAGTTTAGATAAGACCCTTCATGTGCAATGAGTTTATTTTAGAGGGAAGGAACAACTCAGAAAAGAAGCTTCGCAAAGACTGACTGCACTCCTTGAAGAATGGAATCCACGTCAATGACGTGTACACGCAGAAACTTGAACTTGTGTTGTTTTGGTTATGCATATCTTCAACACAGCAAAGACCTAAATTGCATTATGTTTTTTAATGCGAGTGAAGAAAGAAGTTGGGATGATCATATTCCTACAAGAGAATGCTAAGGATTAATTTATTGATTTTGTGAAAGAAAAAATAATTTGGATGTTAGATGCTATTCATAACTATAAATAAAATAAATCAGCAAGGAGTATCATTAGGGGAGGATGACTTAAACATTAAAAGCCAAGTGAGTTTAGTCTATCAATTGAAGTTCATCTGTGCTTTAAGGCCATAGCTGACCCGAGAAAAGAAATACTGTGTCGATGTCCTAGGAATACTTGGGAAAATAGAGTATAAAATTCTAGATAAGGGACATTTTCTAAAATGGTTTCATAAATGTCTAGACTAGGAGTCAACCAATTCTGTCAAAATATCCGTGGCATAGAGACTTTCCCCCTACAGTTTCTGAAAATGGAAAGAAACAAGCAGGAGGCACTTGGCTGTACTTTTTCTATAATGCTCACGGTTAGGAGAAAGCTACACAGAATAAAGTGCTGGATTTAATTCATAAGTAGTGTACTACTTTAAACATCTAAACACCATTTTAATTGTTTAGTGGAAACACCCTAAAATGTGATAAAACATTCTAATTACCCTTGAGCTCTTTTTTTTTAATGATTCCATTAACCTTTAGAGTATCTTTAAGTGTTATTGAAATATAAGTGGCTAATTGCTCCCCAAATTAAAGGCTTCCATGATTTTTTTTTCAGACCATACATACTCCTATTGCTTTCCTGCATTTTTTAAGCCCGTAGGACTATATCTATGGCTTCTTGCTCTCTCTTCCTGAAATAACACCAATTCTCAACTGCCTAGGACATCATGCTTGTAAAACAGAGAAGCAGGGAAAGTGAGGAAGGCCCTGTGGGATGGATGGCCACAGTGTCCGCGACAATAAGTGAGGAAGGCCCTGTGGGATGGATGGCCACAGTGTCCGCGACAATGCGAGTGTGAGGATGGTACAGGGCCAGGTAGGGTCTCATTCTGCTATACACAGGTCGTTATGAATTGTCAGGGACTCAATAGGACCTAACAAGAACCTTTCCAAATAAAACAACTCTCAAATTTACTGGGATTTAAAGTGAGGTGAGCAGGTACCACACTGAAGATGGGAGTGTGACGGGGGTGGGGGGTAGGGGAGACTTTATGGTCATTATGTGGCTACATTTTAGTTTAATTTCAAATATGAGGTCATATTCCAGAGACCTGAACTAATAATAATAAATAAGTGACCTTTAGATAAATAATACAAAGTATTTGCTGTAATTTGGATACACTCATTTAACAAAATAGCATTTCAATTTATTTATGTTCAAGGTGTAAATTATATCCTGCTTTATTTTCATAACAATTCTCTGTTGAAAAGGATTACCAAATACAGGAAGGTCATGTATTTACAAGACTAGTTTTCTTACAGAGGCCAATCCTGTCTAGGAATATAATACTTCTTTTAGACTTTCAGATGCCTAAAGCAATTAAAGCAAAACACTATGATGGAATTTGCTGGTGTTGTTTATGTCCCTAATGTTGACATTTCATCATGGTTGCTGGGAGGGGTCAACAATACATTTTTTTAAAATAAAAAAGTAATTTTAGTTTTAGCAAAAGGGGATGACCAAATGTCTGATAGACGCTCTGAGGTTAACAAGATGGGATGATGCCCATTTCTGGGCCACAAAGCAAGACAGAGGAATGAATGTTGTCTGTCACTTCCATTGAGTAGTACTCGGAAACAGTCTACATTTCTATTTTGGTGTTAATTATAAACAGAGATTGCTACTTGCCAAAATTACATAAATCTAAGTACTTGTACACACAAGTCCCAAATCATGGGCTTGTGTAATGCTACCAAAACAGCTGTGCGTACCTTTGTATAATTGATTTAAAAGTCACTGCTGGGAAAACTTATTTGAATTATAAGAGGACACTTGGTTATATATTTGTTTAATTGAAGCAAAATTCAAATCAAATAAAATTCACTTTTAAATTACACTCTTCAGTGGTTTAAAATACATTCAAAATGTTATAGAGCCAGTATGACCATCTAACTTCAGAATATTTTCATTACTCCCCAAAGAAAGCCTCTACTTATTATTAAATTGTCACTACACAGTCCCTCTCCACTCATTCTCTGGCAACCACTAATTTGCATTTTCTCTCTATGGAGTCGCCTATATGGGACATTTCATGTAAACAAAATAGTACAATATGTGTTTTTTTGTGTCTGTTTTTTACTCTTTGCATAATATTATCAAGTTTCATCCATGTATCAACATGTCACACATTTTTATAGTTTAATACTATTCTCTTATATGGATATACCACATTCTGTTTATCCAGTCATCTGATGATTGTCATTTGGGTTGTTTCCATTTGTGGGCTATTGTGTATAGTAGTGCTATGAATACTCATGCACAAGTTTATGATTTAACATCTGTTCTTAATAATAATTGTTCTATGTCTAGGAGTAAAAGTGCTACATCATATGCTAATTGATAGCACATAATATTAGAAGATAACAGTTCCTGTAGAGGAGATCATGTTTTAAAAAGTAGAGGATTCTCCATTGGATGGATTGATATAGTGGCTGCAAAAGTATATTCCAACATGGACATAATTGTGAAGATTATTTTGGTAACTTTACATTTCCACCAGTCATGCGTATGAGTTCCACTTTTTCCACATTCGTGCCAACACTTACTATTTTGTTTTATTCTTTTCTCCCCGCACCCCACCCCCACCCCCAGCCCAGGCCCCTGGCCTTTATTTTAAACATTCTAGTTGAACACAAGATACCATGTGGTTTAAAATCAGGTAAGATATGAGGCAAAATTGTATCCTTTTGTCACACATATTCTAACTGTACACTGAGCCAAAAATCCTAAATCTGGACTCTATGAAGAAGAATGTGGCATCAAGACTGGAAGAAGGCTCATGTAGTAGGCAGAGGACACAGCCTTGCTGGCTTGCTGAAAGTAAAGAAAACTTCAAGTAGTTAGCTGATAAAGATCAAAGACCACAGTATATATTATAGCTATACAATTGGACCAATAGATCTAACGTCATGATAAATAGGGAAAAGATTGTAGTTGTCAAATTCTTTATGTGCTTGAATCTATAATTAATGCTCATGGAAGTAACAGTCAAGAAATCAAATGACATATTTCAAAGGGCAAAGTGTTAAAGAGTAAAGATGGTCCAAGGCCTGGTGGCATATTGATTATGCGCTGACCTGCTAACTACAAGGCCAGCTGTTTGAAACCACTGTGGGAGAAAGAAGACCCTTTCTCTTCTATGCCCTTAAAGAGTTACAGTCTTGGAAACCAGTAGGGGCCATTCTACCCTGTCTCACAGGTTAGCTCTGAGAAGGAATAGATTCTGTGGCAGTGAGTTTGGTTTGATTTGAAACCCACCCCATGATATGTTCAATCACTTCATATGCATGGGAAAGCCAGACGATGAATAAGGAAGAACATAGAAGATTTTATACATTTGGGTTATTATGGTGGTGAAGAATATTATTGACAAGAACCATGAAAGTGCCAGAAGAACAAACAAAGCTGTCTTAGAAGAAATACAGACAGAAGTTAACATGTACTTTGGAAATGTTCTCAGGAGAGACCAGTCCCTGGAGAATGACATCATTCTTGATAAAATACAAGGCTAGCAAAAAAGGAGGAAGACTCTCACTGAGATGGACTGACATAGTGGCTGCAGTAATGGGCTCAAGCATCAGAACATTTGTGAAGACAGTGTAGGACCAATCCTTTGTTGTCCATGGCATTGCTAAGAATTGAAGCTGACTAAATAGCAACTAAACAACAGAAACAGCAGGTGTGAATTGCTTATCTCATGGGAGGTTTGATTTACATTTCCCTAATGACTAATGTTGGCAGGTCTCTTTTAAAATGCTTAAAAGCAATTGGTATATATTTTTGTGAAAAATGTTTATTCAACTCATTGACTCATTAGATTGTTTGTCTTTTGTTGTTGAGTTGTAAGAGTTATTTTGTTTATTTTAGATACAGTTATTTTGTTTATTTAGATACAGGATACAGGCAATTTTTCCTTCTGTTGTACAAAGGGTGTGGGGCAGAACCCAGTCATTGGCACTGTCAACAACAAACAGCATCACCAATTTCTCTCCAGTAACTGTCTTTCTGCATGAAGTTCAATAAAGTAAAGAAAAGGCCTTTGCACCAGTCTTTCAGCGAGGCATCAGACCTATGGAAGGAAAGAAGACAATGGCTGGGGAATCCGAAGCCAATGCCAAAAAGATAGCTGTCATCTTCAGAATGCAATCAGGATGGGGGTGGAGGGGTGGGGGGTGAAGGGTGGGAGCGGGATGGAGGGAAGAGAGGAAAGAATCAGTACAAATGGCACAAAGCTCTCCTTAAAATCCAGTCCTTCTTTTCTTGATTAAACACTTGCTTGATTTACCTAAATGTTTGACTCGATTCCCTGTTAGGATTGAGTCAACCCCGATCTTCTCTTTCCATTTATTTTTGTATGGGGGTACAGCCTTGAAGCTACCCACTCACACTCTGGGTTACGGGATTTTCTATAAAATGTCAGAGCTACTGTGGATTTGAACTTTTTTGAATTATCCAGGCATACACAAGAAGACACAATTAAACTAAAAGTATAATTTAGGGGAACAGAGTATGGTTTATCCATAACTGAAGTGCACAATAATCTTAGTTTTGAGAAGAACATGAGATCACCTCTATGAAATATTTCATGAAGATTGTGAGTGCCAATGGACCTCTGAGATTTCATTTAATTTAACCAAACCTGATGCAGCATTCACTATGTACATGAGAGGTTATTCTAAGCACCTTATGAATATTGACTTGTTATTTTATTATAAAATTCCTAAGAAACAGGTTGTAATAATGTTATAGATGAATAAACCGAATCATAAAGGACTAAGTTACCCAAGATCCCATGTTTTCAATCACTAAGGTACCTTACATCATTGTTGTATGTTCACATGACATTGGGGCCGAGCCATGGTGATGACTCACTCTTGTAACTGAGTAAGTCAAAGGAGGTGCCAGGGCTCGCTTATGCGTTACAAGGAGAACAGCAGTCAAAGTGGGCTCTGGCTCTGCTGCCATTCTTCAGTTTCCACTCCTGGTCTCATCACAAGATTCCGGTTTTTCCATTTGTTTTTCTGTCTTAGAAAAAAGGCACCTGGAGAAGAATGAATTTCTTTCCTTGACAATGAATTTCTTTCTGTTTTAAAATTATGTTTGGTTTGTTGAAAATACACAGCTTAACATACCCAGTTCCACACTTTCTCCTCGGACCGATTAGTGACAGCTGGGTTCCTCACTCACATCGTGCAGCCACTTTCACCCTCCTCTTCTGAGTTGATACTTGCCCGATAATCTAAATGCATTAACCTCTAAACTTCCGATCGAATCGTGGCAGCTCCTGCTGTGAATCTGATTCCACACCATTGATGGTTAAAGAGCACAGTGCTCCCTTTTTCAATTGTATAAAGCACATTTGTACATTCATTGCCCTCATCATTCTCAAAACATGTCCTCTCCACTTAAGCCCCTGGCATCAGCTCCTCATTTCCCCCCCTTCCTCCCTGCTCCCCGCTCCCTCATGAACCCTTGATAATTTATAAATTATTATTTTGTCTTATCTTACTGTCCAACGTCTCCTTTCACCCACTTTTCTGTTGTCCGTCCCCCCTGGGAGTAGGTTATATGTAGATCCTTGTAATCGGTTCCTCTTTTCCACCCCACCCTCCCTCAACCCTCCTGGTATCGCCACTCTCACCACTGGTACTGAAGGGATCATCTGCTCTGTATTCCCTGTGTTTCCAGTTCCTATCTGTACTAATGTGTACATCCTCTGGTCTAGCCAGATTTGTAAGGTAGAATTGGGATCATGATATTGGGGTTGTGGGGGGAAGAAGCATTTAGAACTAGAGGAAAATTGTATGTTTCATCATTGCTACACTGCACCCTGACTGGCT
>NW_022103904.1:7250206-7254015 GCF_000313985.2 Echinops telfairi
TCTGCTACCTTAATACTAAACCTATACATATATGCACATAGATCTATTTCCAGATCCTCATATATATATTTACATATGTACATGCCTTTATTTAGACCTCTATAAATGCCCTTTATTGGCATATACTTCACTTATCATACCATTTAATCATTCAGTCACATTAAGAAGAGTAGTACAATCTTCACCACAATCAATTTCAGAATATTTTATTTTCATACTTCTTGTTGTTGGTCATTTCTCCCATCGTACATTGCTATGCCCCTAGGTAATGATTAATCCAGTTGCGGTCTCTGTAGGGCTACCTGTCCTGGATTTCATATACAGAAAACCATGCAAAACACAAGCAGGACACAAGCAAACAAGCAAAAACAATGACTAGACGAAACAGAAAACTTTAATCAAAGAGAAAACAGAAAATATTAAAAACTGGAGCAACTTTAAAATGGCTCAAAAGGGAGACCACAGGGTATTACATGTTAACTCACTACATCTGCCACAACCCACTTTGCATTGTTCTCGGCCTGATAGCAAGGCTATTCATATCCCTGTACTAAGTTCAGAGGGGGGTCACCACCCAAGCCATAAAATAATGCTTGACCCTGAGACCTGGCAGTGAATGCCAGTTTACATGGCAGGTTCACTAGAATATAAAATTAAATCAATACAAATAAAGAGTATGCTTAACCAGACAACTTCTCCTGGCCTCCAGTAGGAAGTATTCTGGCTAATAATATTAGAATTGTCTTCAATTCCTACAGCCTTTCATTTTCCTGTCTTAAAAAAACCAACCTTCCTCATTTATCTCTATTCCCATAAGTCTATCTTTTTGCGTGTCTATATGACTATCAGTTACTTAACCTTGGAGAAGTGGCCATTTTAGGAGGACACATGCTAAGAAACATAATAAATTTAATTTGGGGTACTTTGATTTGAAATGCCTGCAAAGTTTTCTAGGATGTAAAGCTCCAAGATATTTGGAAATGTTCACCTTAAACTCATTTAATACAATGAAATATCTTGGGGACCCACTTAAAGATTTGAATAAGTTTTATATATTTAAGTTGAAATTTCTGAGGAAGAAAAAATTGTAGACAGACATTTTGGAATAATTTTATAATCAAGGGACATGAGATGTATTTATTTTTATAATGTTCAGAAGTCTTTTACAATATTTATACTAAGAAAGAAATGTAATAATATAAAAAGATTTAATTAATTGACTATAAAAATCTGAAAAGGTAAAATATAGTCTTGAAACCAGAATCTACCAATGGAAATTGATGTACAGGAGATGTAAGAACAAAGAGGAAGAATAAATACCATTCATGAATGAAAGGAAGCGAGAGTGGGAGAGAGAAAAAGAGATAGAAATAGGGAGGGAAGGAGAGAAGGGAGTTTTGTTTTGTTAGGAGCAAGATTTGCTGTTTGGATATAAGAAAGGTTAGTTTATTCCAGATTTAAGAATCCTGGGTGGCATTACAGGATTCTGGCTGATTGGAAGACACAACTTGGAAATTTTATAAGTTCAAGGATGTCTCGTGTTTAGGTTGCTTATGTGGCCATAATATTAATGTGGTGGATGTTAGATTTGTGGTTATTTATTTTGCTTGTGTGTGTGTGTGTGTGTGTTGAAATAGGATATAGGCTAAAGACTAGCGGCAAAAGAAGCACTTAGATAATTTAGCAATAACAATCCATCAACCAAATAAAATCAACAAAATCTGACCTCCCGTATTATATAATTTGAGGTTTGGGTCAGCTTCCCCATACATCTCAAAGGACAGGTTTCCTTTGATTGATACATGAACTATTTGGATTTGGGGATAGCAGAACTATGCATATATACATATATAACTATGCTTGAGCAAAAACAGAGCTCCATGGAGCTCACAATAAGCTAGCCCAACTAAGTTTCCCAACAGTAGCTAGACAGGATATAAATGTGACACTAACCCTGAAGTCTCAAACTTTGGACACAAATTTAATGTTCAAACGCAGTGCTGACAGCCAGGTGACAAACTCTTGTATACTTCCACCAAACTGGAAAAGAGCGACACTAAAGGTACCAGGTGACTTCAGGACAGAGGAAACATTCAGCAAGGATAACACAGACATGAATGACACATGGTCCCTATTCTATAAACTATAGTCATAATCTAGTGAGACAGGAAGCTATGTCCCAATATAGTTAAAAAGCAGCATAATGGGAACTATATGAGCTGCATGGCACAGAACACCACAGGGGAAGAAATAACTGATTCCTTTGAGGATCACTATAGCATTTGCCTACCTTTCACAGCCTAGGAAACCCAGGGGGACCGTTCTAATGTACCAAACTATGCAATTGCTATGAGTCAGTCCTTACTTAATAAAATGCAGCAACCAGCCACAAGCCTCTTCTCTCACCTACATCTTCTGAAATGTTAAACATCAGACTTGTGTAGTAGACACTCTGTTTGAAGATCTCTGTATTGAAGAATAAGAAAGCCCTGGGGGAAGCGTGGATACGTGCTTCACTGCTACAAAAAGGTCAGTGCTCTTTACACATTCCTTGCTCCATGAGAGAAGGCTGTGGCAGTCTGCTCCTGCAAATATTCAAATAAAACAATACATTCGAACTCACTGCCTCTGAGTCAACCCTATGGGACAGTGTGTGTGTGTGTGTGTGTGTGTGTGTGTTGTGGTAGCGAGGGACGACAAGGATTGCTGCATTATTACTTGCAGTGTTAGCTGTGTTCTTTTATGTAATTGTTATAACTATATGATGTTGGTAATATTATTATCCCTTAGTACATGGGAAACAAGAGAACGGGGAAGAAGTTCAGTAGTTCCTTTAAAAACCACAACTAAATCTGCTGCCACTCAGCCAATGCTGAATCATAGACATGTTATAGGACAGACCAGAACTGCCCCTATGGTTCTCAATCCTGCAAATCTTACAGAAGCGGACTGCCACACATTGATCCTGTGGGGTGGCAGCTGGGGTCCAACTACTAACCTTTCTATTAATAGCCAAGGGACTAACCACTGTATCACCAGGGACCAAGTAACACCAATCAACTAAAAACCCAAAGTCACTGACATTGAATTGATACCAATTCATAGTGACCCTATAGTACAGGGTAGAAGTACCCCTGTGAGTTTCTGAGACTAACTCTCTCTATTTTTAAATCTATTAATGACTTTATTATTATTATTATTAATTGGGCTTAATACAGATATTAAGTCATTCCATATTTCAATCATGTCCAGCAGAATTGTACATTTACTGCTATAATAAGTTTCCAAATATTCTTTTTCTATATGGACCCCTTGACATCATCACCCCTTCACCCCACCATGACCTCCATGTCTCCTTCCCCCCAAACCCTTATTCCACTTGCTGACTCCATAGGTTCATCAGTCCTGGTTCCCATACACCCCCCAAACAAACAAAAACACCATATACTGCAACTTCAAGAGGGTAACCCCCGATGACATACCACTCCCGAGATACCCCCTAATATATACAATCAAAAACCAAACCAAACAACACAACCCCACAAAAACAAGATGTTGGTAACGAGGTCAGGTCCAGCATCCATCCTAGGGGTAATCTGCTGAGAAGTTCTGACTGTTCAAGTCAGGCTAGTGCCTTTGTTTTTCTTTGTTCGTATCAAACATGTCTCAGCAGTGCTCTGGAGTGGGAGATTACCCTCTTGTGGTGTCATCAACATCTTCACCAGCACCATCATTCAAAGGCATCCATTCTTAGACCTTCCTTGTTCATTGACTAGCTTTCCTATGCAAATCAGGTGATTGAAAATAGC
>NW_022103904.1:7254836-7292484 GCF_000313985.2 Echinops telfairi
GGACTTTGTGGATTGGTGTTGGACATATGGGTTAATGTTGGACTTGTGGGCTTGGGCAGCACTGGGTTGGGATGTTTTCTTGATGCGCACTAACCCTTTGCATAAAACTCTCTCTTATACACCAGTTTCAGTGGATTTGTTTCTCTAAAGTACCCAGACTAACACATGCACACACACGCGCACACACAAACCTAAAACATCTTTTTAGAAAAATTCGTTTTAGTACGAAATTTGAATGTTTTTTTGTCATTGCTTTTTGAGTCATTCCTAGTTTGCCCTTGTTACCAATCCCACCCACAAGGTACCATCTTTTGTGGGAGATGTCTAAAATGTGAATAAGGGGAAGAGAAAACAATAAGATGGTAATTTGTTCCATCCACCGTCACCCTGTTACAGATGCAGACAAAGCATCTGAGTGTGAAAGGATTTGAGCCTATTACCAAGATTAATGGAAATCCAGATGGGGAACTCCTGAGGAACAGACAGCTTCATCTGAAATCCAGTGGAAAACAATTGTCTTCGAGTCATGTGAAATGCTATAAAAGTTAAAACTTATAAGTAAGTCTTACTGCCCTCCAGCACTGCTCAACAGCCTTGTGGGGTCTGAGTGCTGGGCCTGAGAACAGAGATTTATGCCACAAATTAAGCCCCTGAAACCTCAGTGGAATATTTTGTTACCCTCACGGCCACATGTGACTCACTGCACAGCTCACTGTCGCTACGAGAGAACAGTCTAAAAACTGGGGGGAGAAGGGTAGGGAAAAGGGACCATCTAATTGAAAAACAAAACCAAAAAACACGAAACTTTGTAAAATAAAAATAAAAATTTACGAGATATTTTGCAATTGTTTTAAATCTTGCCTCATGTTCCAATGATGTCTGAACATGCTTGGGGCCATCATTAAAATTTTTTTTCTCAACCAGTGGGGTGTATTTTTTAAATTACTGAAGAAAGATGTCCAAGATAGTCATGTTTTTCATCTGTAAAAAAATGCAGGACTTTTTCTGAGGATTTCTGCTTGCCCTACCTATTACTCATTGTTTATGACAGCTAAGACCTTTGAGAGTGAGGGTCATAAATAATGACACTGAGACTATTTAAAATGAAGAACAGGGCAGAACCAGAATTTTTGTCCCAAATGTGCCTTTCCAGGACCACATGTGGTATTAAATATTATTGAACAATTCATGCGTTTTCAATTCAATATAATGTTTTCCTCTGCTCTCACAAGTTGTTTAGCAAGGTCAAAAAATCTAGCAAGAGGCAGCACTTTTTAGAGTCCATTTGAAAGTACTGTGGCAGGTGAATAAACAGCTCGTGATAGGTATATTACAAACCTCTATGTAGTTTGCACGTTTATATTGATATGAACAAGGCTGCATTTTAAAAATACAAGCTTTGCTGAAACAATCATCTAGTATCTCAATATCTGACCAAAGTCAAATCCAAACCACAGCAAAGAACTGGTTCATTAAAAGATATACTTCTAGTATGATGAAGTATTCACTCTTGGCTTCACATGCAAAACAAAAGGAAATAAAACAAGTGAATTAAAAACACACACATACAAAGAAAGCAGCAATAGGTATAACAAGAAATTCTCTTTAGAGTTGGTACCTTATTCTTCATCCTTATGAAAAAAATCAAAGAAGCTCTGGTGGGACAATGAATAAGTGCCCCTCTGCTAACTACAAGATGGAGAGGGCTGGGGATTCCAATCCACCCCAAGCTCCAAGAGAAAGACCTTGCTACCTGCTCCCCTCAAGATGCTAACCTAGAAATCAGCAAGGGGTCATTGTGCTCTGAGAATTGAACCAAACAACAACAACATGAAATACTAAAGGTGGAATTCATCTAAGTGGCTGAAAGAAGAGTCAAGTGTCTCTGTAATGTGAACTGCGAACAAAGGAGCATTTCCTCTGGAGGGTGAGTGAAGCGTTTCCACAAGAAGTTGTCTGAGATACTTTTTTTTGCATGTAATTCGTTTCTTGGGCTTATTTTTTTCCTATCTGTCTCCTTTAACCCGGCCTTTTTCTTTTGGCCATTTTCAGATGTCTCTATTTAAATATACATATTTTATTATGAGAATAGGAGGGTCCCACTATGAAACACCAACCACTTTTTTTAGCTACACTTGGCATTGTCTACACTAGTGTTTGAGCAGGATGCGTATTGAGGAGGCCGGATCATAATCAGCCCTCCCCAAAGCTCAGTTGACCACTAGCGCTCAGTGGAATGCATGATTGCATCGTTCCAGCTACCCAAATGTAAATCTGGCTTTACACAGCTTACATACTAGCAATAGAAATGCTTTGGAAAATCTTTCTACATTTATTATATTATTAGTTACAGTATTATTAAGAATTGAGCAGGAGCTTATTTAACTTCTCTTCTTTTAATGATGATTTCACACCCCAGAAAGTTACAGATATAGGTTTACAAAAAATAATTACCACAATATTGTAACTAAAACACCATAAAATTTGACAAAAATCAGAGACTATAAAAATACTAACAGCAGTAAACACACAACTGTGTGCATGTAGTATATGCAAATGAATCCATATGGTTCAAAGCATCCTTGTAATTGGATTTTAAAGACAACTCTGACCAGCAAGCATTAGAAGGTTCAAAAGTAAATTAGCACAGCATAGAGTTTCAGAGTGTTTGGTTTAGGAAAAATGTTTCTATTGCTATAACTAATGACAGGGATATTGTTATTAAAAACAACAAATTTCTGCTGAAATACTACACAAAAATTTTAGACACAGTCCTTTGTGTGTCCTCTCCCATCTCACCCCTCCCACCCCCCTGTAAGAGTTAGTTTTTTTCTGAGCAACTTGGTGCACTGTAAGAAGAAATGGGTGAAGTCCAATCTGTCAGTTAGGTTGTAGGTTAAGGACTTCTCCTTGGAGGTATGGCCAATTTATGAGGCCTCGTGGCTTTGGTTTCTCTATGTCCCTCTGTGTCTCTCTCTCTCTTACACACACACACACACACACACACACACACACACACACACAACCTCTCCTTCCTGCTCTCGGACTTGCTGCCCACATCACTTGCGAACCCTCAGAGCTGTCAATGCCCTGTCGTGTTCCTGTTAACCTTGGATCCATGTGACTTTGCACACACCATCCTGTGATCTACTCCAAAATCAAACTCACTGCCATCGACTCAATGCTGTCTCGTAGTGACAGCCCCTTCCCCCCTCCTGTGAGTTTCTGAGACTGTAATCAATTATGGGAGTAGAAAGCCTAGTCTTTCTCCCTTGAAGCTGCTGGTGGTTTTGAACTGCTGACCATTTGGATTGCTGCCCAACGTGTAACCACCACACCATCAGGGCTCCTCCCACTTGTCTTCCTGCTTCATTAACTCGCAGTACATGAATCTTGAGGGAACTCCAGCTAGTACTGACCTATGGAACTCATTTGGCCTAGAAGGAGTCATACTTTTTTTGATATAAAGTCCTGACATAAATAAGTATCCCAGGTTTTGTTTCTCTAGAAAATTCAGCTTAAAACAAATTAGTGGCAAGGAGTGGGGTCTAGAGAAACAAGATAATAGGGATGGAAGTTGTAGACTGACATCTGGCTTATGGCGATGGAGAGGAGTTGGATTTTCTTCCTCCTTTAGGTAGTCAGAGGAGGTCAGATATGGCCTCCATGTTGCTTACGCAGTTGGTAAATGGAACTGGATGCCTTGCAATTGCTTAAATTCTTTTTGAATAGGTACAGGAAGTGGAGCTCTTGAATCAGGGTTGTTTTTTTAAATGCAGCTAAAGGAAGAACTTGGAGAGGTCTGTTTTGGGAGTTATTTGAAGCAAAATCTGGGCTGTTTCAATAAGGTACCTGATAGAACCATGAGAAGTTAGATTCACCCTGCTGGTGGTGGCCTGCGGCAACACGCATATGAATGGGAGAGTCTGGAGAAGAAAACAGGGAACTCTGATGTTTTAGAAGAATATGTTTAGAATTATTTGTTCAGTTGACTGTACTAGGATTACATTCGGTTCTCCTATGTAGGGTTATAAATATAATGTGTGATAGAAACAAATATTGGAAATTAGAAAAAGTTTGTAAATGTGAACTGCTGTCAGTAGTTATTTGATTTTACTAAAAGGGGAGTTAGGAATTGCCCCAAAGAGACAGGAGGCCTGGTGGTGTGGCAATGATGCATTGGGATGCGATCTGCACCATCAGCAGACCCAAACCACCAGCAGCTCCAGAGTAGAAAGACTGCACTTTCTACTCCTATAAGAGTTAGTCTCAGAAACCCACACGGGGTTGGTCGCCATGAGTCAGCAATGTTGTCAGCAGTAAATCTGCTGAGTCAGCAATGGCAATGAGCCTGCATTGACTTGCTGACAGTGGAAGAGAATGAGAGAGAGATTAAGGAACTGAGCCTCCCCTAACCCAGAACTTTGAGTGTCAGGGCATTTGCATTTGAAAAACCATGCAGGACCCTTCCCCACCCTCCACACACACCCCTATCCCAGAACTGTTAAGAGACTGAAAACAAACAGGTGGCTGATTTTTTTAACTGGATGAATGCAAGAAGTTGCCAATGTATAAATATTTAGGCTGGAAAATTCTGCACCCATCAAATACTATCACTTTCTAAGACCGAAAGTTAAAAGGAGTCTGCAGGCCCATTGGTACGCTTGCTAGGTGACCATCACATGGATTCGTTTTTTTGAGTGGAAGTGAAGAAAACACAGTGATAAAGATAAAGGTTGAATTTCACCACTGACATTCACCGACATGACCCCCAAGGACTAGAAATGAGAGCGGAGGAAGACCTGGCGGCTCTGAAGTTTAAAGAGTTAAACAGAACCTGAGCCTGTGTCTTTACTTAGCCCCAGGGGGCAAGGGTTGGGGAAAATGTGTGAAGGGACCCAGTGATCCCATGTGGAAGGAGAAGAGTGTTAACTCCCAATCTTGCTACTGGCACCCATTGACCTAGCTTGAAACGACTAGCACTGAGTTGATGAGAGCACAATCGAATTAGAAGATGACCCTGCGAGCTAGAGTGCTCTATCGCAGTCTCAGTCGATGGACTGCTGTAAACCGTACTTTGCTTATGGATGCAGATACTCAAAATTCCAACTGGAATGAAAATTCTTCATGTCAAAGAGCATGATTGTCTCCTTCTTTTATTTTATTTTGTTTTTATTTTTTTTGCATTCTTGCCTCCTTAGAGGACGGGGTAGAAGGAATGAGCTATTTAGAATTTGGGTATCCAAATTGGGGGGAGGGGTTATAAAAGACATTAAGTGTTTAGCTTATGAACATCCGTGGGTGTCTTACATCTCAAATAAGTGGCACAAAGGAGGATCCCCATTGATTTTTTTTTCTTTCCTTTTGTAATGGGAGTAGGGCAAGACGTCAATAGGATTGTAAGATTCAGGTGTAGTTGATTGCTCACAGAACTACAATTCTTAGGCATCAAATATAAATCCAATATATAGAATATAACATGTAAATCTGTTAGTGCATTTTGTTTGTATAAGATAAGGGTTGAAATTTCACCAGTGACACCAACTGATCTGATCCACAGGGAATAGAAATGAGAGAGGAGGAAGGGAGGATGTTAGTTGTATCATATTAGGTACACGTATGGTTTTATTATTGTCTTTGGAGATTACTGTTAAAAGTTTGTGTATAAGTGGCATGTTGATAAAGGGTGAACTGTACTGGTAAGTTTTTTCACTCAATTTGGTGCACTTGTAAGAGATGTGGGTGGAGTCCAGCCTATGAAATCATAGTCCAATACTTCTCCTTGAGGATATGGCCTATTTATAAGAGACCTAAAGGAGAGCTGGTATTTCTCCCTTGCACCCTAACCTTCCTGCATCTGGGGGCCAGCGGTCCATGTAGCCCATCCACCCTGGGAGCTGTTAATAATACTCTGTCATATTCCCGTTGACCTTGGATCCACATGACTTTGCATCCACCAGCCTATGAGCTCTCAGCTTCCCTCTTTGCTTTCCTGTTTCATTGGTCCTCAGATGCACCATCTGGAGGGGCCTCCAGCTGGCATCAGACCTATGGAATTGATTTAGACTAGGCTGGATCATTTCCTTGATATAAATTTGTTTCTTAATGTAAAGCTCTTTCTTATATACATAGAAGTAACACTTGTTCTGTTTCTCTAGAAAATCCAGTCTAACAGCTCCCACTGACAGTGTCACCTGGTATGGTACATACAACACCCTGCAAGGGATATCACTGTCAAATGGGTCCTGTTTTTAAAGTCAAAGAACTTGAGAACTCCACTTGGAGTCAGGGAATAATCCTGATCCCTCGAACTAAGCAAGAGCAAGTCAATGTCCTCTTCAGTGCCAGGTCACTGCGCAAAGTACCACATCCACACACCTGCCAGGGGCTCACAGAAGACCTCATGTATTTATCCCAATTTCCCCCCACACTCTCATCTTCCCTCATTGAGACTGTTGGTTGAACTTAATTCCGATGTTCCCACTAACTCTTGTTTCTGACACACCTGAGCTCAAATGGCATAATGCTGTAAAGTGGGCATCTGGTGGCTGCGAGATATGAAGTCCTGGGACCCTATGTGCCTTGAAATCTGAACCCTGGTTTCTTCCACCCCATCCAGCACACTTCCAGCTCACTCTGCCCAGCCCCAGCCTTATCCTTTTGATCTCTTTAAACTCTTACGGTAAGTTTTCTTTGGCTTCTTTGCATTACGTTTTTATCTTTCATGGTTTCACTTACAACTTGGAATTCAGACTGAACTGGTGCTAATGAGGAAACTGAATCATTCAATATGGCACAACTACTTCATAATCTGAACCAGGACAGAGAGGAAACATTTCCTTCCACAAGGTCGCAAACAAGAGAAAGCAGCACCCTTGGGCAGGTCCAAAATTGAAAAAGTACCAATAACACTGTCTGTACGACCATCTCTATCTCTCACATGAATAAACACATATCAAACTGTGAGCATAAGGGACAAGAAAATATTTTACTGAAAATCAGTTTTGCCTTCATTGTTGCTTCCTAAATTCTTACTCTTGAATTGTTGCGGCCTTATCTGGAAATGACACTCATCATTACTGAAGAACCCCTGCACAAGATCATCCAATCGTTGTGTACTCATCATGCTATCGATAAAAACCCTAATGTACTTGATAGTCTCCTTTTGCCTCAGTAGTTGTTCATTTGAAATGACGATAAGTAACAGGGTGTTACTTCAGCAAAAACAATGGAAAGTTTAGAGATTTCCTCTATTGTATATCTCAGAAGAAATTTACTTCTTTAGCTGTATTTAATAAATGTAATATACTTTTAAAAAGTATGTTTTAACTTTGAAAGGGATTATAGATGTTGCATAGTAGAATTCCCTGTTAAATGCCTGCGCTTTTAATATAAATTTTGATATTACATTTAAAAAAATATTCTGCTTCAGAAATCCCAACTGGTATTAGGGTTGAAAGACCAGACTTGAGCACCATTACCCAAGGAAGCTGAGAGAATTATTATTTTAAAAAGTCCTCAAGATAGTAGCTGGGGAGAAAAAAAATTAGGTATGTAGAGTAAGCAAGACCCCAAATGGTAGAAATTTAAGATAGAGGTAGGGAAATAAAAAGATATAACTAGAAATGAGAATACCTTTTTTTCATTAGTGTAGCACCTGTATACTCTTTTCAGGACAGGCATGCAAGTTCATGGAAAAAATAGAATCAAAAGATATAGGAACTTTTTCAGAACACTTTGATGTCCTCTCATGGCAAAGCTTTATGAAGTGATGCTAAGTTAGGAGACTAAGGCAAGATATTCACTAAAACTCTAGACATCGCTTTGTTGTTGTTGTTGGTAGTATAAATTGGATTGTGTGCACTAATATTTTGTAAATGCTTATTCCATCTACAAATGCATATTATTTCTTATGTTCATTAGGAAATATTAATGCAGAATGTGTTTCAAGGCAATCTCTTTTAAGGTATAAATGAGCAGATGAAGCAAGCACCTAGGCACAAACAGAGGAAGGGTGCATGGAACATGACCTGCATGGAACCTAGAACTAGAAGCTGAAAAGAGGGAGAACCTTTCCCGAGAGACAATTGAGAGGAAAAGCATTCCCCGAGAATTGGCACACTTACTTCAGAATTCTAGTCTCCTTAACTTGAACATGCTCAGTGTATCTCAAGCTGAATCAACTAAACAAAAAGTCCAAGCCTTGAATTACAAGAATGAAGGATTCTATGGGCAAAAGAGGAATATTGCGTGAAAAATCAAGAGAAGATGGAAGAAATACAGTGTCACTGTACCAAAAAGAATTGCTTGACATTCAACCATTTTTGAAGATAACACATGATCAAGAACTAATTGTACTGAAAAGAGAAGTCCAAACTGAAATAAAGGCACTAGGGAAAAGCAAGGATTCCAGGAACTAACAGAATACCAGTTTACAAAAGAGAGCTACCTCTCCAACTAACTGGAAGGGATTCAGATTTGCAACCATTTCAAAGTTGACTTAACACAATGTAGAAACAATTGAACAATAATATGATTATCATATGCAAGGAAAATTCTTCTAAAGGTAATTTAAAACAGATTTTATCTGTATATTCACGCTGAAATTCCAGAAATCAAGCCAGATTCAGAATGAGATGTAGAATGGGGGATTTCATTGTTGACATCAAATGGATCTTGGCTGAAAGCAATGGATACCAAAATTGTGCTTCAAAGTGTTTATGGACTATGCAAAGACCTTCAGGTAGGTAGATCAAGCATGCTAGGAATACCATTGCAAAGAATGGGAATTCCAGAACACTTCATCGTACTCATTCGAAGCCTGTACATAGACCAAGATTCTATTATTCCAGCAGAACAAGGGAAATGTGTGTGATTTAAAATCAAGAAAGGTGTGCATCAGGATTTTATCCTCTCACCATACATATTCAATATATATGCTGAGCAAATAATCTGAGAAGCTGGACTGGATGGAGAAGAAAGTACCATCAGGACTGGAGAAAGGCGCAGTAACAACCTGAGGCACGCGGAGGACACGCCCTTTCTTGCTGAAAGCAAAGAAGATCTGAAGCACTGGATGATGAAAACGCAAGACTGCAGCCTTCCGTCGGAATTATAGTTCAAGGCCCAGGAAACAAAATTGCTCACAATGGACCAAGAGGCAATATATGGAGAAAAGATTAAAATTTTCAAGGATCACGTTTGACATACACATGTGCAGTCAACAAATCAAACAACACATTGGGCAAATCTGCTGCACAACATCTCTTTAAAGTGTTAACCAGCAAGGGTGTCCGTCTGAAGACTAAGGTGTGCCTGATCCAAGCCAGGATACTTTCATTTGTCTATGAAAGCTGGACCGTGAATGAGGAAGACCATGGAAGAATTGGTTCATTTGAATTATGTTGTTGGTGAAGAATATTAAAGAACTGTGGACTTCCAAAAGAACAAACATATTTGTCTTAAAGACAGTAGAGCTAGAATATTCCTTAGTAGCAAGGAGGGCAATATTTTGTCTCATTGACTTGCTGACAGTGGAAGAGAGTGAGAGAGAGATTAAGAAGCTGAGCCTCCCCTTCCCCAGAGCTTTGAGTGTCAGGACATTTGCATCGGACAAAGCATGCAGGACCCCACACTCCCACCCTGAACTGTTAAAAGACTGAAAACAAAAAGGGTTTCACTTTGGGTGACTGCAGGCACCACAGCAGCATACAAGCCATCACAGTATAAGTAACTGACAGACTAGTGGTGGGGTAAATATATACTAATATGTAAAACATCTAAAAAGCCTGTTATTTCTCTTAGCAGTTGTACCATTCTTTCTAACTACTTGAGGAGAAATACATGTTGCCAAAAAAACTCTCCCAACTGATCAAAGCAGTCTTACCTTGGAAATTAATAAGCCCCAAACCAACTCAATGCCACTGAGTCAATGCTGACTCAGACTGATCCTGTAGGATGGGGTAGCCTGCCCCTGTGGCAGTTACATTTCTGAGAATGTAACTCTTTAAGGGGCTAGAAATTCCCGGCTTTCTCTTTTGGAGCGCCTGGTGGTTTCAAACTGCTGCCCTTGAGTGGTTTCAACCACAGCCCATCATGTACACACTACATCACGAGGGCTCCTTGGAAATTAATAGGGGAAGGTGATTAGTAAGTAAAATAACCTCCATGTATCATTGCTCCCCCTCGGGTTAGGTAGGAAGAGTCTAGAGATGAATGACAGGAGAGTCTTAAATGAAAGACACTTAATATTGCTCACAGTGAATTGCACATTATGGTTATTGTAACCAAGTTTACCCAAGCCACTTTGAAAGAAAGGACTGGCAATCTACCTCCAAAGTGTCTGTCCTTGAAACCCTTATCGTGCAATTTTACTCTGATCTACAGAGAATCACCATAAGATATCATATATTGACAAGTTAGAGAGATAAAAGTAAATGAAGATGTTAAGAGAATTCAGATACTACACACAGGAAGAGGGAAGAGATAGAATTGATGCCTTCTCAACATAGATTAGTACTCAAGTATTCAGGCTGAGAGAGAAATCTCATCTCTCTCATCTTTGAATTCCCCCTATATCCCAGCTAAGTAGTTTTTCATGTTAAATTGGTTTCTGTTGGACGTATCGTTATTCTAAGTGGTAAGCAGCTAATATAGACTTTGTACACCCAGAAGACTCTTTTATGACTCAAAAGCTAGAAGAATTCACCAAGGAATGGCTATGTTGGTATTAAATCTAGCTAACAAAATCAGTGATAAAGAACCAACGTTTACCCAACTTTCAGGCGTTCTGTAACTATCATGCCATTTAAACCTCATACAATCCAATTGGATCAGTCATTATTAACCAGTTTTACATTTCAGATGAGGAGAAGGAGATTCAGAGAGATGAATAGTTTTCTGATACTAAACTTAATGCCGGGAGAGAGAATGCAAACTGTCTGGCTTCAGAATTCTCGCTTTCGGGCTTCATCATGTGGAGTCAGTTTGGGAGAGGAAACATGGGCAAGAAATGTTTATGTCTCTCTAGTAAGAAGAAAGCAGAAAGAGCAGTTACAACATGAGCCTTTAGGGGGGACAACATTTTCCCCCCCACGAATTCAGAAGGTTATGTAGGATCATGTTGCCAGGATAATATCAGGTAAAGTTCAGAATACACTGGCAATTGTTAAACACAATCAAATAAATCAGAAGATAACAAAATTTCATATGTGCTTGAAATTTGAAAAAACATGGGCACGGGTTGGACAGGCTTATTATTTGGCGATTGTTCCTTAACATTTTACAACTTAAAGAAATGATGACATGATGTAACACTCATATTTTTTCCATTGAGGAAAGCAGACTTAAAAATCAGTATTATATTATAAAGAGTTATAAGCTCAGCTGGAAACTCAGCTAGACAGTACCCTGTCCTATAAAATTGCTGAGTCGACATCAACTCAACGACAGTGAGTGGGTATTGTTGTCAAGCCGTAAGAAGGAATTAAATTAATCAGTACTAAGAAATATGCCCGATGCGTGATGAAGGTTCTATCTAGGCGTGGATAGAACTTATGTATATGGCTGTGAAATCATGATCAGTATGGGAGGAAAGGTGGCGGTGGTACCATAGGACCACCGTTTTAGTTGTCTAGCGCTGCTGTAACAGAAATGCCACTAGTGGATGGCTTCAGCAAACAGCAATTGACCGCTCAATGTTTGGGATGTTAGAAGTACAGTCCAGGTGCCAGCCCTAGGATAAGGCTTTCTCCATTGGCTGTGGGGAAGGTCCTTGTCTCCTCTTAAAATCTGTGGACCAGGCGTACATTGGAGAATCCCATGAGTTTTGTCATCAATCTTCCACTGATTTGCAAGGTTCTCAGCACAAGAACCTTGTGTAAAGAATGCATTCCACTCAGCTCTTCTTTCTTAGTGTTAGTCAGATCCCTCCTTCTTTACATACCTCTTTTCCATTCCTTTTATCTTTTGTAAGAGAAAAGGTGATATAGGCCCACTCCAGGGAGGTTCCCCTTAAATCAAATCAGAGCTATATTCTTAGTGAAGGTGTTGCATCCAACCTTAATTCCCTTACAATGATTGGTTGATCACACCAGATTACAGCCTTGGGAGTGATTAAATCATTACATAACTGCCAAAAGATATGATTACATAGTTGCCAAATCACTGCAAATCATGCACCAGTGCAGTTGACATGTGTGTTGGGTGACATAATTCAATCCATTACAACTACATTAGGGAAAACCTTTTGATTACAGAACTCCAGCTATATGTAAGAGAGGTACGTGGGCATGGAGAGTTAAAATAAGGTTATTTTCTTTTTTATAATTCATACAACACCAGCACCCTGCCTAGCATGTAGTAGCATTTAATATATGTCATTTTTCATCTTCAAAGGGTGAAAATTCTCAATGTGAAAGCATGTAGAACAAAGATAGTATCCAATGATTGACAAGATTTAGAAAATCCTTTCAATTTATCAGAAAGATACTACGCTATAGACTATAGTCAAGATATAAGTGTAAAGGCCAGCTTTACTATTATTGTCATAATTAATAATGTGGAACCAATTTTGGTAGTAATTGTACAATCCTGCTTGATGTGAGTGAACTATGGAATGATATGATATCTGTATTAGCTTCCAATGAAATGGTTGAAAGTATATATATTCAATCTAAAAATTCCATATTTTCCTGATGCCATGTAAGGTACTGGTGATACTGAGATAAATGAGGCAAGTCTAATTCACAAATTGCTTATTTGCTTGAGCTAATAAATACCAGGCTGTGACTTGCTAGACATTTTAGTCTAGGAAAACATGTGTCTATGAAGAGTCACAGTAGTAGTCTAGGCAATACTTATGGGTGAATTTTTGTATAGACAATTAAATGTAAAAAAATGAAAAGAAGGAGAAGAATAAGGTGAGAATTTCAACTCTTAATTACTTTAAACCTCAACACCTTGATTCTTTAAGATGACCCCTTTTAAGTGAGACAAGACATGAAAAACATTGAATGTTTTCTCTATGTCACATATTGTTCTAAGAGTATATATGTACTGTGTTATTTAATGCTCCTAAAACTCTATAGAAGTGGTGCAATATGTTTATCCCACAAAGGCAAGCACGTAGGCACAGGAAAATGCAGTACTTGACCAAAGAAACAGGTTTCGGAATTGACTTCATCTGGTTTGGATGTGAGCAGCTTGACTCAAAAAGAAAAGAACGAAGCAGAAAACCAGTTGCCATCAAGTTGGCTCCGATACAAAGCGAGTCCTTGTGTGTCAGAGCAGAACTATAAACTATAGAGATTTTTAATAGCCAATATTTGGGAACTAGATCATAGGCCATTATTTGAGGTGTCTCTGGTCGACTTGAAATGTGAACATTTCAGTTAGCAGTTCAGCCGGTGAACTATTTGCCCCACCCAGAAAACAGTTATGCTATAAACCCCATAGTCGTTCATTTTTACGTAAGCCAAATCCAGTTGTGTACTACGCAAGAAAAGGCCATGGAAACAGGGTGAGCAGGTCTCCCTCTGGACTCTGCTTTCTCTTTCACTCTCCATCCTTTCTTCTACACACATGCATGCTTCCCTGGGAGGCGCAGTCTCACAGTCTAGTATTCCTATTCATATTTAAGATTAATGATCTAATGCTAAATCTTCCACAGATAATTGTATTTAAAAAAGATGAGTCAAGGAAAATGTCCTGCAATACTGGAAGCAATGAATGTCCAATATTCAAAAATCAGGAATGCACTTTAGGAAAAATGTGTGCAAGAGAGGGTGCAAGGAGGCCTGGTCGCACGCTGGTTAATCAGAAGACCAGCACTCGGAATACGCCAGGCAATCCACGAGCAAAAGATGTGGCAGTCTGCTTCCAAAAATATCAACAGCTTTGGAAACCTTGTCGGACCGTCCTATTCTGCCCTCGAGGGTCATGATCAGTGGAAACTGACTTGACAGCTGGGGGTTTGGGTTTGGTTAGAGCAGTGGTTCTCAACCTTCCGAATGCCGTGACCCTTTCATACAGTTCTTCATGTTGGGGTGACCCCCAACCGTAAACTGATTTTTGTTGCTACTTCATCACTATAATTTTGCTACTGTTATGAATCGTCATGTAAATATCTGATATGCAGGATATAGTTTCATTGTTACAAATTGAACATAATTCAAACACCTGATTCATCACAAAACAATATGTAATTATATATTGAGAAATATTTATTTCTAATGACAAATTAATTTTGTCTTGAAGCATGGTGTAGCCTGGGTACGAGTCTTCACGCCAGGTGCGCCTGTGTGGGTGTGTCTGCATGTGGGCGGACCCGCCTGGAGAAGGATAGAGGAGCGGTGTCTGCTTCCTAAGACCATCAGAAATATGTGTTTTCCTATGGTCTTAGAGGACCCCTGTAAAAGGGTCATTCGACCCCCAAAGGGGTCGCGACCCACAGGTAGAACTGCTGGGCTAGAGGGTGCGTTCCCTCTCTTCGGAATAATATCAGCTTTCCTAGATGAGAATGGGAAAGTTTGGGAGACGCTTCTTTAAAGGGTAATCTTTGAACTACGCCGTGAAAGCAACAGTATTCGGTTTCCCGGAGAAGGAAATGTGGGAGCCATCATAGCTGCAGAAACAGGAAGGGCAAAGGCAACAAAGAGGAAAAAGTTTGAAACACCAGTTTATCTCCAATCAAGTCCATCAGCCCTGCCTGGCGCAGTTAGTGCTTTCTGAAATGCATGCATGGAAGGCAAATGAAACAGATGAAAGCCTAGTCCTCTCCACTAGCTAGTCTTGATAAATTGTCTCCTAAACAACATTAAAGTAGGATGAACGCAATGATCATATAATATTTCATATAAAATTTCAATATTTTCTGCTAAAAATACTATTTCTTCTCCTTTAAAACAAAGTGTTCTAGTGAGGCCTATCCTGGAGGCTATGTATGGGAAGTTATTAAAAATCCCCAAATTTTACTATATCCATTTCATTTATACATTCAAAAACATCATTTTACATTAGAGCTTTTCAGTTTTTCTTTTTCTCCTAAAATTTTTTCATGGCCTCATCAAATAATTGCAATGTGGACATTATTTGAGAAATAGCACATGCCGTGGGAACTGCACATACATGCATACATTGCGAAGGTTTTCCAGTCCATTATCCAACCTCCCATTTAGTAAAAGGGTGAGACCCCTTGTGACTCATTCATTCGCCTTGTTTTTCAAATCTCTAACTTCCTTGGAGCTCCTCTGTTCTGGTGGTCTGGAAGAGAAGCAGTGACCTGGAAAATGAGCTCAATGACTCTCCCATGAGTTCCTGGTTCACTCTTGTTTGGGTCAATTTTTTTCCTCTCCCACATGTTGTCTTGGAAGAACAGCTAGAATGAAAAAGACAAGCAATCAATTAATGAAACCAAATTTGTTGTCTTGTTTGTATAAGAACAGAATACTGCAGGCCAGACGGTTATTAAGTGAAGGGCTGGGTCTAGTTTTCTAGAATTGTTCTTACATTTTACATCTGTACATAATTCCCAATGTGTGTGGTAGGGGTTGTGAGAAGTCTAAGAATTATTGTCATGGATGTGAACGAAGGGGAGTGTGAAGTGGAGACCCAAAGCCCGTCTGTAGACAAATGGATCGCTTTACAGAGGGTCACCAGGAAGAGACGAGCCAGTCAGGGTGCAGCACAGCACCAATGAAACATACAACTTTTCTCCAGTTCTTTAATACCATCCCCCCATCATGACCCCAATTCTACCTTGAAAATCATGCTAGACCAGAGCATGTACACAGGTACATATAAGAGCTGGAAACACAGGGAATCTAGGACAGTTCAACAACCCCTCAGGACCAATAATGACAGTAGCACTACTAGGAGGGGAAGGGGAAGGTAGGGGAAGAAAAGGGAACTGATGACAATGATCGACATATAAACCCCTCCCAGGGGGGCGGACAACAGAAAGTGGGTGAAGGGAGACATCAGTCAGTGTAAAACATAAAAAAATTGTTCTTTAATAACTTATCAAGGGTTCATGAGAGAGGGAGAGGGAAAAATGAGGAGCTGAAACCAAGGGCTCAAGTAGAAAGAAGATGCTTTGAAAATGATGATGGCAGCCTATGTACAAATGTGCTTGACACAATGGATGGATGTATGGATTGTGATAAGAGCTGTATGAGACCCCAATAAAGTGATTAAAAATAATAATAATAAAATAAATAGTATAAAAAAGAATTATTGTCTACTAGTAGGAGGAAAAAGTCAATACTGATGTAAAAATCTTATTGCAACAACCATTAAAAAATATCCCCCTATCTTTAGAGGGCTGAAATTATAGTAAAAGTGTCTATTTATGTAGGTCAAAAATGTCAAATGCATGAAGTTGAGTAATCACTATTTAACCCAAGAGAGGTTGGATGACCTGCTTTGTGGCTATACACCAGATAAAGATGCTTCTATCATAAATAGCAAAGTTCTCAACATTCTTAAACACTCAATGAAATAAGAAAATGAGAAAGGAGGTATAGCTTAGAAGGGATTGTGAAAAGTATAATTACGTATGGATTACAGGACACCAGAGAAAATTTCTCAAAGACAACAGGAAAACTTTAGACATAACAAAGAGATCAGCAAGATAATAATACCTACAAGATGGATAAATAAAATGTACTTATACACAAAGAAATATTCATTAGACATTAAAAAAGGAAGACCTGACATAAGCTACTACATTGATGACACTTGGAAACTTTTTGGTAAGTGAAATGAGCAAATTTAAAAAGGACAACTCTTGGATGGTTCCACTGAGATAAATCATGTCAGAGATCAATATTTATTACTGGTTACCAGGTGCTGGTAGAAGAAGAAAAAGGTTACACTGCATTTCTGTTAAGGGGATGGAAAATTTTGGAAATAGATCATGGTAATGATTGAACAATATGATAAGGATAATTATTGTCGTTGAATTATGCATGTAACGAATGTTGAGATAACAATCAATATTTTAAACATATATTTACCGTGATAGAAAGATACTTAAATTTAAAAATACATCAGGCAATGGACTAGAATATCAGATTAAATGGATATATATCATGCTCATAGTTGAAAAGAACGAACATTTCTTTACCTATAAATCCATATCAATTCTTTTAAAATTTAAAATTACTATATGTTTTTAGAGTGCCTATAAGCTTATTTGAAAGCTAACTCTGCGTCCATGAATGAACACGGAGTCACGGCTGCTATGCTAAGTTGGAAGGGAAGGAAACCAGAAGCTGATTTGCAGTGCTATGCTTTCAGACAAAGCCATCCAGTAAACTGAGCAATATCAGCAAAGGGACCCCCTGCTTGATGAAAGAGAGCTATACATATGTGGAAATGGTATATGAAGAAGCACCATAATTAGTAGATGAAAAATGATTATTTAATAGCATCAGAAAACGTGGTTCATTTTATGGGGGTCAAAAAAAAGTAAGGTTGTATTCATTAAAAAAGAAAAGGATATATACCAGAGTAAATGCTTAAATATGGTAAATAAAAATATAAATCTGGCAGAAAAATGTATGCAAATAATTTTTCTTCTCAATATAGGGATGAGCTTGTCAAACCAAATATGAAAAATGCACAAATAATAGGGAATTAAAAGATGGATTTGACATGATATTCAAATTTCTGTTTAATGAAAGTAATTGTAATCAAAGTAAACAGTGAAATGTCATGCTGGAAAGGACATTTGCAAAACCGAGCTAATGTAGACAAAGAAATATAGTAAATTCATAAAGCGAAAAATAGATGATTCAATAAAATGATAAACCATGTATTTGAGAATATATAGTCACTCAGGGAGCGTCTTCAAACTACACCCTCAGCTATTCCTCTTCAGTCCCATGACATTCTGATTCTGAAATCCAGGGGTGAGCTTGGATAGTTTTAAAAGTTTACCAGGGAACCTGTGAGATTGGAAACCCTGAGACTGTGTTAAAGGGTAGGGCTGTGGACTCCAGATTGTCTGCTTTCGTGCCACTGTAGTTGGTTCCATGGAGCCCTGGTGGCATCGTGGTGATGCGTTGGGTTGCTAACTGCAAAGTCAGCAGTTCAAAACCACCATGGGAGAAAGATGAGGCTTTCTACTCCTTTAAAGAGTTATCAATCTTGAAAACCCACAGGGGTATTTCTATCCTGCCCTGTAGGGTCACAATATGTCCAAATTGACGTGACACTGAGTCTGGGTTTTGGTTTGGCAGTTGGCTCCCAGAAGTCCTTGAGGGTTACAAATGGCTAATATACTCAATTGCTAACCAGAAGATTAGAGGTCCAAATTCACCCAGAGGTGCCTTGGAAGAAAGACTAGGTTATCTATTATCAAAAAACAAAGCCATTCAAAAGCCTGTGGATCATAGTTCTTTGTGATCAACAGAGAGTTGCCGTAGATCAGACTCAGTGTCACACTAGTATGGTAGCTGCTCTTGTCGTTGTTTTAATGAAACATCTGTATCTGAATACTTCAGGAGGAGCTAATGAAATTTTGATAGGCATGATTCCTGGATCACACTTTGTACCATTTTAGGGCAGAAGAAACAGACTCTTTTCGTGGAGCAATAAAATAAATAAGAGGTGTGTGTGTGTGTGTGTGTGTGTGTGTGTGTGTGGTGCTTATTATTGTTTTTGTTTAATATAATATTGAATGTTCTTATCCATGTAATAATACAACTGTGAAAAGAGAAGAAAAAATATCAGAAAGAAATAGACAAAGTATTATTTTTCCTAAGGTGCGGAAAGCAAATCTTATAACTGGCTTCTGCTACAGTCAACGCCTTCCCTCATGCCTGACCTTCTGTGAGTGAGAAAGGGAAGCCTGGATGTGGGACAGGCACTGAGGTCAGCAATGGGTTTCTCGAATTGATGAGTCTAATGCAGTATTCAAAGGGATGTAATGAAGGGAGATACAGCGAGAGGATGGCACAAGGAGCCAATGTCCTGAGGCATGGGCCCATTGCATCAAAATGTGATTGCTGTCCCATTCAAGCTAGTCTCCAAGAAGTAACCGGGGTATATGTGGTATTCAGTTTTTAAAAATTGCCCAGCATGCTGTTAAAACAGATTTGATGTGTTCACTTCAGATTTTTGAAATCAGAATCTTGATGATTGGAAGCCAGGAATCTGAACTAACTCCAAAATTCTTCTGCCCAGAGGGCACACTAACTCATCCTAGATAGTGCAACCAGGCTGTTCTCAAAGGCTGTCATTCAGTGAAACAGGATGATTCAGTGAAACAGATATTTCAAATAAATTTTTGCATATAATACTATTTTGGTGTGTGTGTGGAGGGTGAGGGAAAATGGTGCTCAGAAGTCAGAAATGCAATGCCCCAAATTGGAGTTTGTCTGGATGTGTTTCAGGGGACAGGGTTGTCCTGTGGTGGGATTATGGAACAAGAACTGCTGCGCATGTTGCTGTTGTTGACGATGATATGGGTATGTTAGGTAAGATCTGTGTTTGTTGTACGCCTGTGTGTGGTGAGTGGTGAATACTGGAGAAATCTGGAAGTGCACAAAGGAGAGTCCTGGGGAAGAGTGGAAATTCTCTTGAGGAAGACTTTATGAACCTCTGAGACTAAAGTTCTGCCCATTGGAGGACCAAGTGACTAAACATGATCCAGAATGTGGATTAAAAGAACCTCTTCCTATCCACCAAGATGAGCTCCATGGGGATTATTCATTTTTGTAAAGAGCAGGAGATAACTCCTAGACAGATTCAGGAAGACTCTCTCATGACGACGTATAAGTGACAAGATTAGGGAAGGTAAAGCATCAGTGGAATCGCAAAGCCATGAGCTTAAGGCATCAGTGGGAGAATTGAAGCAATTATTCCAGGAATCCGTACTCTACAAAGGGCATGAATAGTAAGGGTCATTAGAAAATAAGTAGGTGGAAAAAGAAAAAAGCAAAAAGTTCAGGAAATCTGAGTAAAGGGTTCAGTGATCTCGATTCAGATCAAATTTAGAGAAACTCCTCAAACAAACATCTGCGATTGGGGGGCGGGGGGGCAGCTGTTGTGTCAAGATCCAGGATATGACTGTACTTAAGAGAGGTCAATAGAATTCAAGGTCAGTAACATGCATTCGAGTAGACAAATATGACTCAGAATATGTACTGGAGTGTTGACGTCACTAATGATGAATCAGGCACAGAAATAACTAAGGAGGGTGGAGGCAAATGATGCTGAAGAGGTAGATAAAAATAGACATTTATAGACTTAGAATGTGAGAACTGAAAGGAAGCCTGTTGATCAAAGATCAGGATGCAGTTCTGTAGCAAGGCACCTACTCTTGGTGAAAGAAACAAGAGAGGAACAAACGTATCCATTAGAGAGATTTGAATACTACCAGATCACCAGGGAGAGATCAGGCTTTTTAGTTCAAATGATTTGAAGGGAGGCATGGACATAAAACAATACAAAGCCTTTACAGATAAAAAAGAATTGGTCTTAAATATATCTGATTTCTAATGAACTTAATGCAAAAACACTAGAAGATAGGTCAAAAGAAGAAGGGCAAAGGAGAGGAGTATAAATGTGTGGGATTGAACTATATTGGTATTTCGTTGTTAGTTTACAAAAGCAATTTAGGCAGATGTCCTAGCATGGGCAGGAGGATAAGGTTTATCAAGCTAAGATTTAGAGGAAGATCTAGCATTTAGAACTTTAAAAGGTTAAATAGAAGTAAGCTTTTAATCATTCAATACTTTTCTGAGTGTGTGGTGTGGCATGCGTATGCAAACACTGTACCTTTTAGATCTCCTAATTTTACATTTAAATGGAAAAGCCTCAAAGTCCCCAGAAATCTAAAGAATGACTTCTTGTTGCTGTTGTTGGTAACTACCAATGAGTTGATTCTGAATCATAGCGACCCTATGTGCAACGGCATGAAACGTCCTCCGGTCCGGCCCCATCCTCATCATTCTTCTTCTGACTGAGCTCATTGTGCAGCCAATGTGTCCACACAGCCCATCCAGGGCTTCCTCTTTTTCGCTGCCTCTCCAATTTACCAAGCATGATGTCCTTCTCCCAGGACTGGTCTCTTCTGATAATATGTCCAAAGTATGTAAAAGGATGTCTGCCATCCCTGTTTTTAAGGAGTATTCTGGCGGTACTTCTTCTGAGACAGAGTTCTGTTTGTTCTTCTGGCATGATACTTTTAGTATTCTCCGCCAACATCATAATTCAAATGACTTCTTAGGCTTTGTGTAATCTCAGCTATGGCAGAGTTTGAAAGGAGAAGGACATTTGGCCATGTGGACTGATTTCAAGTGAAAGCAGTCACAGAGCGAGGACTCTTGCATCCACTCTTTTCACCCCATTGTTCTTGGCTGTTTGATAGCATTGCCTAACAAATGCTGCACAAGAGTTTGAGTCAACATTGGTAAATAAAATAGACCGAAATGTCCCATCAGTAGGGGAGATACAGGGAACAAGAGACTAAATTAAAAATATATCTATCACTACAAAATATGAAAAATGCAATAAAGTCCCTGAAGACATTACCCGAGAAAGAGTACGCAGAGACGGCTGAGATGGCATCCGAGCAGAGATTTAAACAAAGGAGAATTAAAATGAAGAGCATTCCAGGTAGAGAGGCGTCTCCAGTACAGAGTTGGTCAATGCAAGGAAGCTATAGGAAGCCAGGCCAGGTTCAGCTCACAGAAAGACAGAGACGTAAGTGGAGTCAGATTTTGCAAAGTCTCAATGACATGTGGTTCCCGTTGAGTCACTGACCAAAAACTAAGATTTAGTTAAGGTTTAAAATATGCATTGTGATCCAGTGAAAAATCATCACTAACTACAAGTGCATACCTACTCCCCCCCCTATTACTCTTAGATTCTTAACCAAAATCTAGGGTTAAAAAATTATTATTGTTATTTGGTTTTGGGTTTCATTGTGATCCCCCCACCCCACCGCCATTTAAAGCATAGAGCTGTAAATGACTTACTATCACTCATAAAAACTCGTGTAGGCCGGGGGATATAATGCTGTTCCGGTTAGATTTTCTGTGGTTTAACACAGATGGGAGAAGTATTTTAAGAAGCTTAGCTATTTTGTTCAATGTTTATGACTTGTAAATTCCCAGCCTTTTAGGATTATCCAAATGTGTTGACATTGATGGTGAATTTGAAGGGAAATTAGCCAAATATGTTTGCCTAATTAACCAGTGGGGTCTAATAATAGTTGTCAGAGTTGGCGTGTAAAGCAGGACTACTTATTTATTGCATGGAGATATGTTCACATGATTTCCCTTTGAAGTTTAGATTTTCAAATTCTTTCCCACCACTTTCTGGAGAGTTGCTGAATGAGCTGTCAGAGCATGAATCCCTAACCTCTCTTCGATCTAAAAAGCAAAAGCCAAGTAGCCTGCTAGTTTCAGTGCTCCAAAAGTCTGAAGTCTGATTCTTCCAAACTTCAACTCCAGTGCTCCTCATAAGATACAGAAGGGAAATCACTCGCCTCACTTTTGACTCAGTGGTCTTGAGAGAAAAGGAAAAGATTTTAGTACTTTGGGGTCTCTCGGGCTAATGATTTTATAATTCAGCAATTATATATCATCCTTGTTTAAGTAACTGTAACCGTTAGGCATGTAAAGTAGTAACAATTCTGTCAGGCTAAAATGGAAATATTTAGCAAATTATTATAGGGAGTAACCGGAGAAAGAATACAGAAATTGAATGACTATGATTTCGTACACTCTTATCAGTAATTTGACATGAAATTCCACTCATCTTCACAGCTGACCATCTAGTGTTTAGTATTCATTTGATGACACATGAGAACATAATTCACTAGTCAGTATTTGGGGTTGAGAAGTATTATTTAGACCTGGATGTTTTTAGGCTCCGAATACCCTTTCCTTCACTCTGTTTCATTCAGTGTTAACTTACCCCACCTCAAGACCAATATCTAGGTCAGGTTTTGTCTTCCTGTGATGATTTTTATATTGCTGTGATGCTGGAAGTTGTGCCACCAGTATTCCACATATCAACAGGGTTTCTCATGGTGAGCAAGCTTCAGTGAAACTTCTAGACAAGACAGACTAAGTAGAAAATCTCCGGGTAATCTTCTACTGAAATTAGCCCATGAAAAACCGACAGCTCAAAACTGAATATTGTCTGATGCAGGGCTGGGCAGTGAGCTCCCTAGGCTGGAAGGTATTCAGAAGGCACGATGGCTACAACTATGGAGATGAGCAAGCTATCCATTCTGAAAATGGCACAACTTCTTTTCTACACGGGGCCCCTGTGGGTCTGAGCTCACGCAATGGCAAGTGCTCGTAATAAAAAGATCAACAGCACCAAAGGGAAATATGATCATAATCTTGATCACTTTTGTTTCATGCAGGCTCATTTGTGGCAAAGTGCATTTTGTTTTAAAATTTTTGAAGACGATGAGTGATTATCATCGGTTCATATTTCTAGACTATCCACTGGATATTCCATAGAAGTGACAGTGGTCTTTAGGATGAACTATTAACATGCCAGTTACCTCTGCTTACAAGTAGTATAAACAGGCATTACCTCACACGTGTGGACAACTTTTATATCAAATTTACTTTATGATTGACACCCCTATAAAAGCTACTTGCAATTAAATCATTCTAATGGAACCCAGTGACCATTAACTCCAGCATTTTCAGGCTTAATTTTTTATTGATAAAATAAAGATATTTCTAAGTATCAGTGCACTATCTTGAAGATTAACAGGATGGAGAAAATATTAAAGAGGTTTTAGCTAAAAGATCATTTTTTTTGTTGGTGTGATGTAATTTTTTTTATATTTAGTATTTATGGAGAACTTTCTGCATTTTTCTTTCTTTTTTTGCTTCAGTACTTTCACCCCTTTAACAAAGTTGGCATGAAATATTTCCTTTATTTTTATTTTGGTAGATTTATTTTAAAATCTGTGAGTAAAGCAGCTTTGTTTTTTAGTTTTGTTGACAATCCTACATCTACTTGGCCCCAGGACAGTAATTAACAACCCGGTCAGAGGTTGTTAGTAATTTCCCATTTATTTGGGGAGATTTTACTAAATAAGTTAGATTACAAAAACAGAAGAAAGGGAAGACTTTTGAAATTTGCTGTCTATTTCACCATGTGTAAAAAAGAAAATAAGCAAAATTAAATTAAAACCTAGTAATGTGGGGGAAAATACGCATTTTAAAAAGAAGGTTGATATTGCAATATGTGGAAGGATCTGTTCTAAATATTTGGTTATAAAAACAAATCAAGAGAAAACAAAAATTAAAAATCCACACTAATAGTGAGAAAAGAATGTATCATCCTTATTTAAAAAATGTAAATGTGTAAGAATCATATACTGATAGGATACTATCTTCCCTTATTTTGACTGAGTGCTAGATGGAATGTCAAGGAAAGTATACAATTTGGGTTTTGCCCGTAATAATAATAATGAAAATCAGATAGCCAAATGTAAACTATGTGTTTGGGAAATGCAAAGTCCCGTGTTCTTTAGAACTGTGTATCGTTCCTAGGCCTCGAAGTCCTGCTGAGATAGAAGCTCGGTGACATTCACATGCTCTTGTCTAGACATGTGAATGATATGAGAGGATGAGGCTGGACACTGGAGGTTATTGGTGAGAGCGGTTGGTTTCGGGATCCTCAAATTGCCGTCAGTGCCTCAAAAAGAAACTTTTGTAGTTATTGCTTATTCACCCACTTGAATGTGCACAGAAGGAAGTTAAATGTTCACTAAAATTAGTAGTCAGTTGTAGAAATAAATAATGTTCTAACTTGGAGCATAACTACAAATTAGATATTAATAGACTCTTGGCTCCTTTTTTAGGGAAAAAATAGCATGAATGAAATATTTTCAAGTTTAAAGTATTGTTGATCTATAATGTTGAATTAATATCATGTAGAAATTACTTCAAAGTCTGTTAAGTTTTTTTTGAAATGGAAGGCAAAAAACCAAAAACTTGCAACATTTGCTTTGGTATACATTTATACATTAGCAACACATGTGTAGAGATTTTACATCAGGAAATTATCACTATTGTGCCTGTGTTTTATGTACTGAATTGTACAAATGGGGCTAATATGTCAGAGAAACGGAAACATATTAGTAATCATCCAAATCAAGGGTTGACAAACTATTGCCTGGGACCAAACCCTGCCCCAAACCTGCTTGTACATGGCCCCAAAACTAAGAAAACATTTTTTTACATTTTAAATGTTTGAGAAAAAAATAAAGTGTAGTGTTTCATAACAGGTGGAAAATTATATAAATTTTAATTATTATTGTCCATGAAGTTTCATCAAAACATGGCCACTCCTAATGGTTATGCATCACTTGTAACACCTCTCAGGGGCTAGCGTATATTTGAGTCGCTGCAGAGTCAGGTGGCTGCAATCCCTAAAATGTGTACTCTCTGGCGCTTGAAACAAAATGTTTGCTGATCCCTGATTTAGGTAGCAAATATGTTTCATCTTGTGCATTGGCCTATCCTGGGCGTCGGGATACAGTGTGAGAACCATTCTCAAACCCACTGTGAATAAGCTGTAAAGCCTACGTTGGCAAGGGAGAGGGATAATGGCATACGTTTGGCACTTTCTAGTTAATGTTCTAATGCACACTAGTCTAAGATTTGATAAACTGTGACTGAGTATGCATGAATATCAAAGACCATGTAGTCATTAACTAACCAAGCCTCATTTTCATTATCATTAGTACCAAATCAGCTCCCCTTTACACACACACACACACACACACACACACACACACACACTGGTAATTGCATAATCTCGTGTCTATTTGAAGATATTAAGAGTGAAGGAGTGGAGGCTAGCCTGTCAATCAGGTCACTGCCTGACACCTCCTTGTGGGCATGGCCATGAGGATTCTGGGAACTTCCTATCTTCCTCCCTGGAGACAGCACACACTCTCTCTCTGCCTTCTTCTTCCTGTGGACAAGCCCTACGCTGAGATCTGAGTGAGCCATGGGGTGGAGGCCTGCGGACACAGCCCTGTGATTCTTCTACTGCCATTGGATCCATAAGAGATTTCCCCCACCTGCCTGTGATCCTCCTGTATTCGGCATCATTGTGAGTGGCAACATGAGTCTGGAGAGGAATGTATGGACTAGTATTGGAACTATGTGCTAAAATCAGACTTTTGGACTTGATCTGGACTGGGCTGGGTTGTTTTCTTGATATACAATTATTCTTTGATATAGAGCTCTTTCTTATACATATATGAGAGTCAATGAATTTGGTTCTCTAGTCAGCACGGCCTAATATACAGATACACACACACACACACACACACACATACACACACAGAGTTTTATAAGTTTAGGGTAAGATCTAGGGACTTCAATTTTTCTATGTAAAACTTAAAATGATGATCATTTAGGGTTGTGCTATACCATATACTAACCATTAGGTATATGTGATCATTTAAATTAAAATAATATTAAATTAAATATTTGAGATTCAAAACATTTCAAGAGTTCAATAGCTGGTGGACCTAGTGTCTCCCCTATGGGCCAGCTCTGAAGAATACTTCCATCATTGCAGAAAGTTCTGTTGGCTATCACTGGTGCCGACGAATCCAAAATGACAATTTTGATCCCAGGAGTTCATCAATCAGGAATGAAATTAGCATTAGATTGTTTTTATACTGTCATAAATGTGTAAACCCCCCACCACCACCAAATTAAGAACTACCCCTCAACTACCATCACCAACAAATAAGAGGGATTCGTATTGAAATAAGCTTCATCAACTACGCACCTATCTAGTCCATTCACCAATAAGACAACTAAATGACATATGAATTGAAAAATATCCACGTAAGTACTGCTGGTAAGGGAAGGATAGCATGCTTGTGTCTGATGCTTGAAAAAAAATTGTATAAGACATTGTGTAGGAGAGACAGGAGTGAGTGTTTGACTGATCAATCTATGAGTCAACAAATGTAACTGAGAAGTTTGTCTGGAATTAAGTACTTGGACTGGATGGAAACCCCCACCGGTTTCAGGAAATTGACAGAAGTGCTTGAGGCTGTGGCTACCTGACATCCATCAGGCAGTGCAGTGACACTAGCTCCCAGGCGCGTGATGACTGTAGTGCTCTTGCCCCGGAAATGGGTGGCACCAACATCATGCTTTGTGATTCCTTCTGCTTCCTCCAGTGTCTAATGAATGTACATAAGTCACACCAGTTCAAGGAAAAGGACATGGCAACAAACACAGTGAATCAATCCTTTGGAATTGTGTTGATAAGCCCTGTCAGCCAGGTCTGACATCTCTTATTGAATCCTCCTTTCTTCTACAGAGAAGTCTGATATGACCAATGTAAATCTAGAACAACCCTAGCTTTCTTTCTTCACTAATTTGGGTGTGAAAGTACCAAAGGTATCCGCTAAGTGTTGTACAAATAACCGCTGCATACTCCAGTACTGCAAACAAACAAAAGAGAAATACATAAACATGAGCAAATAGAAAAGTGTGATCAGAAACAGAAACTAGCCAGTAGTTCAGAGATTTCTGTGGAAAATAAGTGGTCCTTTACTGACTAACTGCAAGAAATGGAGCAAAATCTTTAAAAAAAAAATCCTACAAGAAGGTCCTTGCAAAGAGAGTTTTAAGATGACTATCATATCTAAAAGTATAATGATGAAAATTCTGAATTAAAAAAATTAAAGCATCAAGAAAATGGGGCTTAATTATATCAGACAAAATTCAAGTTGACATTAAACTCCCTATAATATAAAAAGCATAGAAGATAAATGAACATAGTAGTCATGAGAGAAATATATTGAAACCCAAGAATCAGACAGGCTATCATTCATATATCAGAGCAATAGAGAGATACTAACAGATATGAAAGAACTCCAAATGTTTTTACCCGCATTCTTATTCTGGAAAAAAATTTTTTTGAAAAAGTATTCCAGCTGACTGAGGAATGAAGCAAATAACAACAAACAAAGCAAACAAATCATAATGGGGATGATGTATACAGTATAAGAGAAAAGATGCTAAGTAATTAAAACCAGCAGGGATTAGATTATGTGTTGTAAAAGAAAGGGTGGGGGTAGTTGAAAGCCAATATTTAAATCAGTGCCATTAATATACTAGAAAGTTGTAAGACCATAGAAAAATTAAATGATTTTTCCAAATGAAACTGATAATGTTTAAAAATGTTGATAATTGGATATATAATCCGAGATTACATCAATACACTATTAAAATATTGGTATGAATAATGTTTTGTTTCACGTGTGTGTGTTTTGTGTGTGTGTGGGGTGGTGGTGGTATTGTCAAGAATTACATTTTATGTTGATTAGGATATAGTTAACTTAGATAAATCTATAAAGATACTATAGATGTAACTTAACCATTAATTGGAAAGGATAAAATGCATGCTTCTCAAAATACAAGAAGTAACTTGGTTACAAAGAAAATAAATCTGAGAAGATATAAATAAAATAACGAGTCAGTAAAAGAATTAATGAACGTATTTAAATAAATTTTAAAATCAGAGGTAAGTAACCGTGGGTAAGATTTAATAGATTTCTCTCCTGACCCTGACACAACTCCCATCCCCCAAATTAAACAACATGCTCTTCTCATCGTAATCCTTTAGCAAACATTTCGTTCAAATTCCATGCATTTTATATTGCCTTTCATTTGGCAAAGCTTCTTGAAAAAAAGAGAAATGCATTCTATTTCACATTTCTTTATCATTTTAGGTCTGTCGCTCTCTGAAGTCACAGATATTTTATCTTTGGGTTATTACTACTATAAATGTTCTTAAAAGGCATGGTTATAAGGAATGCTGAATATACAGTTTTTGAGATATGAATCTATCAGTGATTCAACTGATAACTACTAAGGGCCTAACTTTTACCTGATATTGGGACAAAACCCAGTCCCCATGGAACGTAGAGTAATAATATGCCAAATAATATTATATGCTAAAGTAATTTGCCACCTTAACATTGAAGCTCCATAGAACCTGTCCTGGGAATCCCTAGGTAGTGCAGAAGGTGAATATATTTGACTGCTATACGAAAGATTGTAAGTTTGAATCTACTTAGAGGCACCTTAGGTTCTCTAGTGATGCAGTGGTTATAAGTACAGCTCTTAGTTCGAGGCCACTCTGCAGGAAAAAGGTATGATTTCCCTTGTTAAGAGTTCCAGTCTCGGAAACCCACAGGGGTGACACTACCCTGTCCTATAGGATTAGTCACAGTTGGATTGTCTTGATGGCAGTGAATGAGAGACACCTTAGGAGAAAATGCCTGGCAGCTATTAAAAACTCTATGTAGCACAGTTCCTCTCTGAGAAACCTGAGGTCAGCATCTGTCCGAATGGACCCAGCAGGAAACAGTTGGGCTAACATGCCTCAACTGTGTGTTTCCTTTCTGAGTACATCCCAATAGGAAGGCTTTGCTCCAATCATCCTAAACCTCCCCGTTCTTCCACTTTTTATATCCTGTTAGTTCCACTTGGTGTCTCTCTTTGCTTCTAAGTATGTTGATCACTCTATTTTTCTCACCATAATAAAAGTAGATAATCGCTTCCTTGAGGGCATTTTCCATTACTAAATATGATTAATGGCTTGTCATATAATCATGTCTCACTCAAGCATCATCACCATAAACAATATCTGGTGATTTCTGAGTTTTCATGTCATTCTGTCAAGTTCTGAAATTTCTGGAATAAGATTTTGATTAGCCAGGCGAAGGTCACTTACATGAAGACCCTTGTGGTGCAAAGAGTTAAGAGTTGTCTAAGAACTCAAAAGTTGATAGTGGGAATACACACAGGTATCGTAGAGGAAAGGCCTGGCGGTCTGCTGCTCAAAGATCAGAGCTGTCCATGAAAGCTCTCCGGAGCACAGTTTGGCTCTGACACACGAGGCTGCCATGAGTTGGAATCTTCAGAAGAGCCAGAGTCACTGGTTATGCCATTTGCTTTGAGATCATCTGCCAATGGGCAGAGCTAGAGGGTCTCCCTCTACCCTTTAACATTCTCTTTGAATTCTTCTCAAGTAGGATTTGGAGTTAAAAGGCAGCAACTGTTCCTTGATAATGCAAATATAAAATATGTTGCATGTGTGCATTTGGGATAAATGAACATAGAATATTATGAATATGGTTATTATTACCTACTATCCACCGAGTCTCTCTTTTCATTAATAAAATGCTCAGATTTGTCTGTATTTTTTTATAGCATGCTCTGCAGATTCCTAAGATTTTATGGAAATGCTTATGAAATGACTAAAATGTCTCTAGGGATTGTGGGAGAGCTATGGGATTTCTGGACAACCACCATCACTTCAGCATGAGCAGGCATGCTTATAGCTGTCTTGTCGAATTTTATTTAAAGAAAGTGTTTTGCAATTCAGAGTCTGAATTGCTTCTCAAGAGCCTACAATGTAGGTCCTGCATGATCAGCCTCATCTGAGAACATGTTAGAACCACAGAATTTTGAGTTCTAATTTCGATCTTCTGAATTAATATTTCCCTCTGAGTAAGATCTCTAGATGATATACCTTATACTGACGTTTGAGGAACACTTTCCTAGATGACTCATACATTTCTTTTCAGATATAGCATTTTGTGATTTGAACACATGTATGCATTTTACATACATGTATCAATTATAGCTCCTTACATGTTGCTGATGCTATTATTATTTTCCTCTGAGACTACTGGGCCAGAGAATAAAAAGTCCATCATAGATAAAGAGAATATTTTAAATCAGTATTCTTAAAACTAAAGGTTGATATAGATATTTGAACTTAATGAGGTTCTAACTTTACTACCTAAAATTATTGCTTTAGTCTAGCAATTGTAACTGCGGTACCTATATTTTTTCTGGCCTCTTTTTCACTAGTGATTTAAAGAGTCTCAGTTGTTCTTGGGAGAGAAATATATGAGTCCATAAACCTTATACCTTATAAAGAACAATAGGATCTTCCAAAGATAATTCAAAATAGAATGGGAATGTGAAGGAAAAGAGTAGTATGTATTGATAATAATAAACTCAAGAGAAGATGATCTCTTGAATGGAATATTTTTGAGTTTAGCAAGAACTTGAATCTGCAATAACTCACTGAAATCACTGTAACAACTCCGGAATGAAGGCCAATGAGGCATCATCAGCTACATTTCACTAACTTAAGAACTGAATCAATAGTCCAATATCACAAAGATGGGACCATATCATACATGACTTCCCTTTAAGTTCAATGCTAAAACACTATGTGAGGTCCAGCATAAATGGACCAGGAGAAATATTTTATGATAGTCACCAAAAAAAAAAAAAAGCTCAAAATAGCAAGGTTGACAGTTTTCTACTTGCAGAAAATTCCCCTTTGGTTTCCATTATACTTATGTTCATCTATAAGGCTTTTCGAAACTTCAAAAATTTTATCTTTCAACTCTTCCCTCACTAGCTTCCTCTGACCTCTCGAACTTCCATAGCTTCTTCCATATCATCATCTTGCCTTGAAGCAGCTTCCGTTTTCCCTGAGCTCACCTGCCTTCTAATGATCCTTGCTGGGAACTCTGTGTGGCTCAGCAATTTGTTCCACCTCCTCCTCTCCACCTGGTCCAACCACTGCTCAGCCAGGCCTCCCTCGTTTGTTGGGTGTCGTTATGGCAACCGACAGTCAGTGGGCCCAGGAGACACTGCACAGAGCCAAGACTGGCAGGGAGAGACACTGAGCAGCCGTCTGCGGGGGCTAATAAGGCAAACGTGTTGGGTTGGCCCCTCCTGTAAGGAAGAAGAGAGGGAAATAATCCTGGTCGTGATAGATCTACCAGAAATAATTCCTGACCTGATAGACAATTTGGAAGCCATACAAGCTGTAGTTGAGTTGCCTGTCGTTTTCTGTTTTGTATGCCCAAATCAACCTTTAGCACAAGCATCTCTATCCTCAATACCACTATCATTAAAAAGAAAGATAAAGAGTGAAAAATGACTCCAGTTTCTGCATGGAAGATAATATTGTTTTTTCTACTCAGTACAACACATTATTATAGATCATTATATATATTACCATCTCCACCTCCTCTCTGTCAGTGCATTCTCCCGCGGTGGCCTACATAGATCTATGATGCTGCAAACTATGCCGCCAGTGTTCAAGTACCAGCAAGGTCACTCATAGACAGGTTTCAGTGAAGCTTCCAGACTAAGACAGACAAGGAAGAAAGACTTGGAGATTTATTCCTAAAAATAAGCCAGTGAAAACCTAACTATATCCTGGCTATTCAAATGATTGTCTTTGGTTATTGTGGAAGGGGCAAATGACTACTCTTTGTGTTAAAATGAACATGTCAACGTTTAATAGACATATTTGAATATAAGCAATTATTAAAATCATGAAAAGTGGTTGCTTTATCTAGTCACAATCTCTAAGTGACAAAAATTCTAACAGGATTAAGTAGAAGTTATCTTTGGATAAGACTCCAGAAGTCAGTTGGAAAAGTGGAATTCAAAACAGGGATTGTTAGAACTCTACTTCTTGGCCTGTAGTTTCAAAGTTCCTACAGTGTGTGTGTATAATAATCTATCATTTAAAATATTAGTATAATTTAAAATATGAATGAATATGAACATATTCATATATCTTTGGTTATACAACTTACAGAAGTGAAGGCCAAAAAATAGAAGTCTAACTAAACATTCTAAAATCTTTTTGAAAGATTTGGTGGATCATGCCATGCTTGGCCATCTTTCCATGAAGCCTTCATTTGGCTAAGGAGCAAAATTGAACTTGGAGAGGAGTCTTTTGGGTATCAGTGTTCAGAGAATTTGTGTGGAGCCACCAGAGGATCTTGATTTCTTCTCTATGTGCCAGTGATATGTTGGGCCCTGCAGTTATGTAATCAATAGCACTATAAATGCTATCACTGTTTTAAAAAAAAGTAGATTTAATGTATCATTCTAGCTTTAGGCTCAATTTACATACACATCAGGGATGATTTGATTATGTTTATTGAGCAAAGTAGTATATAAAAATTTAAAAAATCGACAGTGTATATTTAAGATAATAAGGCAAAGAAAAGACAGGGGGAGCTAAGTAGTTGATAGTTGTAACTACATTAAATTATCCATTTGAATTAATTAAAATTGATAAACACTCTAAGCACACATCAAATTACCGATGTTTAAGTTCATTATTGAGAAGTTATAATGGTTACCACTAAAAAGCTGTTTAAAATTCATTGTCTCTGAGAGACATAGCGGGCTTTACTTTTTGTTGTACGCTGTTTCAGGTAGTTTGAATCCTTAAGAATAAACATATATTGGTTTTAAACTAAAAGCAATACTCTCTTCAAGAGGCTTTTTGAGCTAAACCAAGCTCAGCACATTCATGAAATGGAAAACTTGATCTCTAATTGGGAAGAGTATGGTTTGTATATTCTGTCACAGAGGTATGTCCATGATAAGTGACTGAATAAAAGGAGGACATAAAAGTTTGATATGTATATGATCTCTACTGTGTAAAACTGCATGCACATATTGACATACACACTTAGATTGGAGGGGAGCAAAGTTGAGGGACAGAAATAAAAATACTTTCATATGTCCTGAATTTTTATAGTAACCATATATTCTTTTAAAATTTATTATTTAAAAAAGTAAAGTGGAAATTATAAAGTGAAGTAGAGTTTAATTTAAAATGATACAATAAAGATTATTCTTTGGAAATTACTGGATTTAGAAATGCAGTTACATTGAACACTTGCTTTAAATAGGAATACTTTCTCTAACCTAAATACTAAATGAGATTATGGTGAAACTCTTTCTTTTATTATACTCTTCCCCAGCAATCTGTTTCACTATTTTGAAAAGTTTAGTGAATGAATATAAAGTCATAATGAAAGATGTTATGACGACTATTGTCTTCCATATATGCTAGTAAAATCCCAACTAGCTGTGCCTTCTCTTTCTTCTCACAACACAATTTTGAATGTCAAGTTTTTGTTTAATTAGCTCAATGGAGACAAAAAAAGAAAAAAGGTAAACAGTGGTCTGGCCCTTTAACTTTGAAATTATGGTGGGGTTTGGGTTTACCTGGTTTTGTTGCTGTTTGTTCATTTGTTTGGTGCTTGCTTGTTTTGTTTTGGTTCCCTTTTTGGTTTACATAAAAAACATCCACAACCATGAGCTCCCTCAAGAGCTGTAGCCAAAGACTCGGAATTTTAAAGCAAATAGACTCTTAAGGTAACAATAATTAAACAATCTTTGCTACTCATTAATGTTTCAAATATTCTCTCCAAGTAATTCTTAAATTTGGAAGAAAACATGGGGGAAGTGAGACGGCGGTCGGTGTGAGAGATGAAAAGAATAACCATGTACAATCTATCGGGGGGGTTATGAGGGTGGGGGTAGGGAGCAGGAAAAAAAGAGCTGATACCGAAGGCTCAATAGAAAGTAAATGTCTGGAAGAGAATGGGGGCAACATATGGACAAACATGCCTGATCCAATCGATGGATGCATCATGGTAAGGGTTGTACAAGCCCCCGATAAAATGATCGAAAAATATATATAGGTGCTTATGTGTTATATGTAATATATGTTTTTCTGCATATTCTTAAAGGGGTTCTGGTGATGCTGTTTGTAAGCATTAGATAAGGAACCCACCAGACACGCTGGGAGAGAGAGGCATCTATCTCTGGAAAGATTTAGGCTCAGAACCCATCACTGCCATCGGGTCAATTCGGACTCAGCAACCCTGTGCAGCTAGGGCTTCGGAGGCCGGACGTCTTTACAGGAACAGAGATGTCTCCTCTTTCTCGCACGGAGCGGTTGGTGGTATTGAACCCAATCCTGCGGCTAGCATGCTAAGGTTTATCGTTAGTGCTAGCACAGTGCCTGTACGATCATATACCATTTGGAGCTTCATTTTTTTTAAGAGCTGGCGGTGGGAACTTTGTAAGCTTATAGGAAATGTTGGCAGTTTACAGGTAAAGTCCTTTTCTTTGCCTGTTTACAATGGGAGTTCTTGAAGAAGCACACGAATAAAGGCTAGTCCAGGTTAACTCAGAGAGCAGGATCAATTCTGGGAGGAAGGTACCAGGCCGTTATGCATGAAGAGAGGACAGCTGGAGTGAATAGAGGGAAGGCGTTTGTCCATCCAGCACAGAAAACTGCTGCAGGACACCCATCTGTCTTCCCCGGTTCTTGTGCCAACCTGCCACAGAGCGCTGAGTCAGAGCCCGGAAGTGCCGCGCTCATGTGTAAATGCAGTTCTATAATCTGAAGAGTGCTCTGTAAAGCTAGAGGGGTGGACTGAGGCTGCAGCACCTTAGCAAAGTGTCATGCTGTGGATGAGAGGAAAACTTTTGGAAAGAGAAACTTTTTAATTAAAGTTGCCCCCGAGTTCTCCACAAAGACGTTGACATGAGGCTATTCACAGGTCAGCATCGAATTTGGGTTGCCGTAAACCCAGAGGATGGATCTGGCAGGTTGAAGGGTTTATCTTGGATAGACGGTATTATACATACATTAGGTGCCTTCTTTTGATCGTAACTTTTTTCCTGAATGTTTTCATATGAAGAGGGCCAGTCACTGCTTTTATTGGCTATCAAAGTAGTGTCAGAAGTACTGCTAGTTTATCATTGTACTCTTAAGAGTCATGGATGTTTTGAGAACTTCACTGCCTTCTTGGCACTTTTTCATATCTTTCTTTCTCTCTCTCCCCTCCTTTCTTACTCATGAACACATCGATGAAGATAAGAAGGAAGAAAATATTCTGAAACAGATTGTGGTGATAATTATATAACTCTTCTTGATGTGATAGAACTATTGAATTTTGTGTTATCTAAATTCTATGCCAATAAAGGTGTTGAAAAAAAAGCCGTCCTTTCCTCTTTCTTTCCTTCTTCTTATTTCTTCTCTTACTTCATCCTGTAGAAAGCCTTCCTTATGTAAAGCTGACGAGACTAGAATCCTGTAGTGGTACAGAAATGTTGACTTCTGGTTTGAGATAATAATTTGGGACCCCATGATTTAGATCATCTTTAATATTGCTACTGAATAGGCTGAATCAGGGCAGTGAATCTGATGGTGCACTCAGTAACAGAGAGGACACCCACTACTTACACAAGAAAACTAGGAGGAAATTTATAAACAGATTCCAGATGAGTCCAAATTTGCCATGTGCACGTAAAAGGCAAACCAGGACTTAAGAAAAACTTTCCCCCAAACTCCCAAGATATGGAGAAACTGGAGGTAGTGGTTGGCGACGGGGAAGCGGAGAATTAGGGGAAGCTGAAAGTTACTTTACAGGTGTTGTGCTCAGTGTTGTAAATCACAGCCGCCATCCTGGCCTACAGTTGCCTTGAATGCTGTCCTAACTCAATCCAGGACAATGAGGCCATTGACTCCAATTGAAAGTAATTGTTTGCAAATTGAGAAAAGAAACAATGTCCAGATACTTTGGGAGATTGCAAGAAATATGCTGGCAAAAATATGAGGGGGAAAATCTTTCTCTTAGTCAAAACTTTGGGGAATGTTAGCTCTGCCTTTCATTTCTTGAGTGAAAGGCCTAATGAGTGAAGCAGGAGCTTTGCCAGGATGATAACTCATTAAGACTTCCAAGCCAATTAGAGAAGGAGTGTGGTGCCCATTAAACTGGAGTCCCAGTCTGGGTTCCCTTAAAAAGCAAAACCAGCAAAGCTTATATATGTACAGGTATCTATAGATCTACATGCACATGTCTGTGCACACACATTATAGTACATATACAGGTACACCTCTACAGAGATATATATAGAGAAAATGTATATCAAGAAAGTGGGTCAAGGAATTTTGTAAGCATGCAAATTCCATGCTCAAGAAAATTTCAAGTCTCTAAGCTGTTAGGTTGAAGTCCTGAGAATTGTAGCTGCAGGGGTGGATAAAGCCAAGATGGGCAGGAAGACAACAGACGTGTGCGTGCAGAACGTGCGCGTGCAGAACGGAATGAAGCCAAGGTAAGCAACTCAGAGATGGTAGGCTGCTGCCTGCTCTTTCCGTCTTCTTTTTAAAATTTTCACTTCCTTCATTTAGCTCACACAATAGAAAGCCTTCTGTAAGTAAGCTAAAAGGATCAATTGACTCCTCATGGATCTAATTTGGGAGATGATTCCATTTTGTTAGATCACATCATGTGGTAGCACTAGATGTTAATTTCCAAATCACTATGAAATTGGTTCAGGCAACTTGACACAAAACCTTAATTATGACAATAGGGTTCCAACCATCAATATGGCACAACAGTGAATCTTTCTGATTATTGTTCCTTCACTACTAATCACAATCAGAAAATGGACTTTAGATCAAATACAGCTTTTGTAAGTAAAACCTCTGCTCTGTTTTAGAACTATACAATGCATACTGGAACCTTTTCTGGTACAACTCATTCGACAAACTAAACACACAAAGATCCCCATGTTAAGGATGAATAAAGTGCAAGGAAAAAGGTACAACAACAAAGTATAATTCATATGAAAACATCTCTTAGTTCCAATAGACACTAATTAAATTAATTAAGAGGAAATGTCCTTTGATGAAATAAACTTACTTGTTGGGCTTGATCAAGGGCAATGTAACTGAGAGGAATTACTGACACCCAATGAAG
>NW_022103904.1:7293593-7328239 GCF_000313985.2 Echinops telfairi
AAAAAAAGAAAGAAACTTACTAAAATATTAACAGGAAACTGCTTTATAATAAATTTAATTGTTTTCTTAATTGGTAGTTGAAGTAATTTAAGTTAAACTTGGCTTTGGATTTGAAAATGTTTCCAATTTAAAAAGTAACAATACCCCCATTTAAAATATTAATTGATGCCTTCTCCCCATTGCCAGCATTCAAAAGTCTTTACACACTAAAAGTCTTGCTGGTTTCCCTCTCTAAATCATCTTTCACTATTTATCTTCTTACAACAGCCCTCATATTTGTTTGAATTATTTCAGTAACCGGAATATTCTGGCTTCTCTCAACCTGTGGGCCTTTGCTTGTGCCATTACTTCTGTATGAAGTGTTGGGCAAGAATGATCTTTCATTATAAACCTCGGCATCGAGATTTCTTAGATTATTTGGTTGTATTTGTCAGCAAGAAGCGCTCAGATACATTCAGGTTAAATTGATAAGCTTATTTTATGACCTGCTCCCTCATCCAGAAAGGAGGGAATTCCCTGGAGAGCCCCTGCCACTTATTCTAATGCGTCTCACTGGTGTAGTTGTCATTCTTATTAATTCCTACTAAATAGCCCTGGTAGCTGGTCTGTTTCAACTTCATAAATGAATCATACAAATTTAAATTGCAAATTTCCAACTAACTAGCTAATTCAACCAATCATCTGTGGGGTTTTTTTTTAAGTCTTTAAAAAGCCGACTGCCGTGAGTCCATTCCATAGTGACACCACCTAAGTCAGTGTAGACCTGTGCTCCGTAGGGTGTTCAATGAGGGGTTTTTTGGAAGTAGGTCTCCAGGTCTTTCTTATGAGATACTTCTGCATGGACTCCAACTTTCAACATCTTGGTTTGTAGCTAAGTGAGTGGAGCCCGAGGCAGAGGAATTTCTTACCATTTCCTCATATTTTGCAGTTTCTCTACCTTTGTTCTTGTCCTGGCTACTTGTCCTTGGAGTCCCAGTTTGATGTCCTCCAACTCTAGGATGATTTCCTTGAAGTCTCTCACAACCCTCTCACATTGGATTCCCCCACTTCATGCTACCAAATACATTTGACTTCTCAATAACATTCTCTATGCTGAGCTTGCCCGGTGCGTGTGTGCAGAGCGTATCTGTCAGATCCTCACTGTATCTATAGACCCTGCCAAATAATAAGTAGTGCCAAGCAAATAGATAAAAATTGTGAGAATAGCAATCGCACTGCAAAGTTTATCTTTCCTTTTCCTCTTTATCCCAAGGAGATCCTCTCCTTCAGAATTCAAAGAAAGTCGAACTCTTCTCACATTAAGCCTATCTTAAAAGCTGTGTTCAGAAACTCCAGAGCACACTCACACACCATTCTATGTTATTTCAGGCTGATGTGGTAATAAAACTGCCAATCCCATGAATACGAACTGTTTCTCTCCTTGGAGTCTTGCTCATTTCGTGTATATTTATGTATTACTAGAAAAGCAGCATTCTTAAGATTGCTTAGATTGTTTTGATAAGATATGACTTTATTTTCCCAGCCTTTATTAAAAGAATCTTTAACAGTTCTTTAAACAACTTGCACATGTTACTTTACATTATTATGTGATACAAATTATAGAGGGATCTTGCTTTTAAAGTATTGTCTTAATACATTCAAGCAAGGAAGTGATTTCTGCCTATGTAGTATTATTTTTCAAATAGAAAAGTTATCAGTGTTTGTGCATGGATTATATCATTTCTTTATGTTTCTAATGAGGAATAATTATCAAAGCTTATTCTTCTCAGGCAAGATTTTTAAATTATATATATTTTAAAATATTTTTGTTTTGTTTTTAAGGGTATTAACTACAAAGCCTTTTTTTGTTGTTAGCAACAAAAAGTTTTGATGTTTGCTAATCTAACAATTTACTTAATGTCTAAATTCATGTGACCTTAAAAAAAACAAACAGTTTAGAATATGAAGAGAAGATACGACTCTACAAAGGGCAAAGGACCACAGGGAGCAGCCTCCTCACCCAGTGACCTGTCTCCATCAACCCGTGACCATCTCTGCCTTATTGATCTGAGCTAGAAAATTGGGCAAAAGGTTGCAGCTTCTACTGGGTAATTCAGTAGAGCCTACTTTTGAATGGTGTAGTTCTGGGGGAAAATAGAGGTTTAGCGCTCCAGCTCCATAGAAAAATGAAACGATGGGCAGAGAAAAAGACAAAAGGATAATATAGAGAATTGCAGAAAATCGGTTTAGTCTTGGTTTTCCCATTTTGTTCAGCCCACTCCTGCATCCCCTCCTTAGCTTTTCCCCTCCTTCTATTTTTAACCATGAACTTGTGTTTTCTAAGTGAGGTTCTATGCAAGCATGAAGCATGAGGCGATTACAGGAGCTATGTGTGTTTTCAGTTCCTTATACCCCGTTTGGATAGAGCATTCATCATACCCCATAAACACAGAATGGTAGTAGGACAACACCATGGGAGAGTTTAGTGAGACTCAAACTAGTATACGTATGGTAACTATGTTGTGTTAACTGATATACTTATGTAAGTAGAGGCTCTGATGGCCCTAAGAAGCCATGCTTTCTGTTCAAACCCAAACTTTCGTAGAACACAGGAAGAAGTCAATTGTGTTCCAAAACTGAAACAAGTACCAAGGAACCTCATTATATCCCTCATTACTTGTGTGACTTCCCTAGAGTAGCTAACTGCTAAAACTGAAGATGGTGACAGAAGAACAGGAACCCTAAGGCAACTCATAATTCTTTTCTTTTTAGTTTTTTCCCTTACTCATCAATTAACCAAAGGGGAGAGAGTGTTGATAGACTGGGTGTTTATTAATAAGTGAAATAAAAGCAATTGTATTCATTTTGCTATGGGTTTCCATGGTTCTGACAAAAATTAAATGTGAATTGCATGATTTTGGTGACTCTACATAAAAGTTAAATAATTTTATATTTGCATCAAACTAGCATTACACAGTGGTAAAATTCATGCTAATACTCAAACATTGAGGATTTTTCTTTATTTTAAATAACATTAAACAATACATAAAAAAAAACCACCGTGGCCAGTCAAGAGATATTGACAGAATGGTAAAAACTTTATATTTCAGTACCTTTAATGATATTTTTGCCCCTGCATTTTGAATAAGGAGTCCCACCTTCTGTCTTTGTACTAAATCTTAAAAAGCACGTAGTTAGTCTTGACTTTGAAGAAAAAAGGAAGGAAAAATCAGAGTTTCACTATGGAAGGCCCAGAGATGGATTCTATTCCCCTGGGTCCTAAATGACTTCAGCATCCCTTTATGTTTCTACTTTGGTCTTTAACACGCCAGGCTTTTTACTTTTAGCCGCGACCCCTCAACAGCTCCTGAGTTCCTTATCTCCTCTTGGCGTGAGGAGGTCATCCTTATTTTGATGCCAAAGCTTTCCTTTTCTTCTTGATTTCAGTTACTAACTTCGCAACTTTCAAAGAAGTGCATAGGCCTCTGGACATTTTGTATTCATCCATTCATTCACTCGTAATATATCAAGAGCCTATGATGGACAAGCACTATCCCATGAGAACAATTGGGCTTTCTGCCCTGTAAGAGAAATAGACAACAACCACATAAGCATAAAACAAAATGATGTGCAATTTAATTTAAAAACTAATAGAGTGCCGAGGACAATAAGAGGGTGTCTCCGTTGTGATTGGGGTGTAGGAGAAAGACAGTGACAGTCAAGGGAACAGCCCTTCAGGCAGAATGAACAACATGTGTGAAAGTAGGGAAGATTTTAATGTAGGGAAAACTGACAGAAGGCCTGTGTGCTTGTAAACATAAACACCAGGAAGTGTTGGGTAGAATCCTATTGTGCTTTTTCCCCCTCCTTCTGTTTGATTTTATACCTTTTAATACCTGTGGGTAGTTGTATATAATAAAGAAAAACTTGGTAAATCAAATTTAGAGTAACCATCATTTCTGAACTCAAATTCAGGACACAAGATCAGTCAAGTGAAAATATTCATAAGGACTTAAGCATTGTATGTGTGATGGGGACAATTCACTTATTTCACCTGTAACATGTACATAAACATGCAAATTTCTCCTGGTAATCCAATGCATAATTGGCTCAGATTTTGTTAGCCATAGAAGTTCATTGACTGATATTTCAAAAGTAGATCTTCCTTGTTTGTCTGAGTCTTGACGCTCTTCTGAAACCTATTCAGCACCCCAGGGATATACAGACATCCACTGACAGATGGTGACGGCTGCGTGTGAGGTGCATGGGCGTGTATGCTAGCTCGGAGCTCCATGGGGAAGGTGGAAATTTTACTACAGATTAACCTGAGAAACATTACAAATGAAGGTGCTGGCACAGAGCTTCACAAAGTGTAGAGGCTTAATGAATGATTGTTAATATTAATATTCTGAGGAAGTCACAATACGATATTTGAAATCTAAATTCTTTCCTCATAGTCTCCATGCTTAGTATTGAGATGAGCCAGATTATTTAGTAAAATAAAGATCTTTAGAAAGCACATACATTGCAAATCCTATTTCAAAATGCAACCCTACATCATTGAATCAGCCCGACCACTCCCAAACTTGGGTCTGTATTGCGCTTAACACAGTTATGCTTTGGTGCACTGAAGAATCTGATGCCAATCGACCAATTTATTTTCATAGCATTAAATACATTATTGAAAGAGGAAAATAACTTCCCTAGAATGTATTACTGACCATCTGCTTAACCTGAGCCAAATTATTATAGAAGGATATCTTTCCAAATGGAAGCAGTCGGTGAGCTCGATGAAATCTATCATAAGCTATGAAAGTGCTCCAGCGTATTTCTCAGGTGCTTTATGTATTAAATACAAGAGATACCTTTCACTCTTCTTACCTTTGATCGATCCATCCATTCATCTAGTTACTTAACAGATATTCATTAACTACCAACTACTTGTGGGGCACTGTGCTAGGTACAAGAGGTAAAGCATTACATAATCATTCCCAAAGTCCCTAACTTCAGAAGCGATATTGCTCTTTCTTAGAATCACAACACTAACTCCCAGTAAAAGCACAGAATGTGTTTTTCCCGACAGATCTTGACAACTGAGTTGAAAGGGGGGAAAGTGGAGAGCAACATGGGTTTATTTCTGCTTTGGCTAAAAAAACAGTTAAATGTGTATTATAATTTGTTGTGTTTCCTATACATGGCAGTGAAGGTCGTGAACTGAATGAAAGTTTATAGTCTATGATATCATTTTATAGTATCTTCCATTAAAAACAACAACAACAACTCACTGTCATGGAGTTGATTCTTACTCATGGTGACCCTATAGGACAAAACAGAACTGCCCCTTTAGTTTTCTGAGACTTTAAATCTTTTTTTTTTCTTTATTTATTTTCTTTCTTTATTTTTTCATCATTTCATTGTGGGCTCATACAACTCTTATCACAATCCATACATACATCCATTGTGTCAAGCACATTTGTACATATGTTGCCATCATCATTCTCAAAACATTTGCTTTCTACTTGAGCCCTTGGTATCAGCTCCTCATTTTTTCCCCTCCCTCCCTGCTCCCCCTCCCTTGACTTTAAATCTTTACAGGAGCAGATGCCTCATTGTCTTCCCTTGGAGTGCCTGGTGGGTTCAAACTGCTCACTCTGTGCTTAGCAACTTAATGAGTAGCCCACTAAGCCATGAGGACTCATTATTTTTTTATTGATGCCTGAAATATCATCCCCTGTTTACCCAACTGCTAGATTCCATCCTCTAGGAATATCTTGTTTAAAAATTGCTCCATTTAATATATATATCCATTCCCCTGAATCAAATACTTCTTTTATTCTCTCATGTCAAACTATACACTCTTCCTTTATAAAGCATAGCACACTGTAGTCCCCAAAATAAAGCTATGTAACAGAGTTTTATGCCAGTGCCCTGGCATAGAAAATATTCCAGAAAAGTTTAGTGCATCGAGTCAATACAAGACGAATAATCTATAAATTAGTTTATCCAACATTGAGATACGTTCTCTAACTTCTCAAGTAAATGTCAAATACTTGAATATGTCCTCAAGCAGGTGGTCGCTGGGCCTGCTTCACTTTTGTTCAGTAGGTTACACCCACCACTTCAGTTTGGAGAAGTCAGTGTCATCTCTAAAAAGCAATGTCAACAGAGATCACATAGAGAAGTGAACAGAATTTCCTTTCGGATCGTTAATACAAGACTAGCCTTAACGAGGAGGAAATTAAAGATGCCCCAACTGTTGTTAACTACCATTCCTTCCCTTAGTATAATCCCTCTTGTCCCTTAGTTCTGCAATTTGCTGCAACATCTCATAAAACTCATGAAGTGTTTAGAAGAAAAAAAAGACACTTGCTTGTGGGTGCGGTTAAGTCCCAAATCCAACATTCAGACTTCTGTCTGGAAGACTCTCCTTATGCACAGGGCTGCAGAAGCTGAAGAAATCAGGTCAAGTGATAGACTGCCACTCAAGTCTCAAGAATCAGAGGTTACGCAGAATCCAGCCAAATGCCAGGCCCGGAGCCTGTCTTGTTTCTACCAATCCTCAGTCAGGAAGCGAAAGTCACTAAAGGAAATGAGTTGATGGAAGTGTGGCATGAGCCTTTCAGCAGTTCACACCTCCAAGGCAACAAAGGACAGTGCAGAGAGTGATGGTCGGTCGGTCGAATAACGTAGAGTTTCAGAATGCATCCCACCTTGACCTTGTATTAGCATAGCACAACACTCTCTCCAAAATTGGACTGGAACCACAGGGAGGGAGACTCACTTCTACAATACATCATAAAAGGCAGTATGACTAGAAGGGCCATTGTAATTGACAACGTCTCAAGAAGCTTGTAAAAATAATTCTAAATGTGCTAAAGTTAAATCTACCAAAATTAAAATGTGAAAAGAACCAGCATGTCGTTTTTTACTAAATAAAGCTGAAAACAATAATAAAGTAGTTTTCACAAAATTTTAAAAACAATGAATTGAATCACTTCTGTAAGATTTGAAAAATGAAAACTTTCGACCAAATGAACTGGAAGAAGAGCTTTCTTTCCCATCAGGAGAGCAAACAAAACAAAACAAAACAAAACAAAACACAAAAACCCACGGTCATCCAGTCAATGTCAACTCATAGCAACCCTATAAGGTGGAGTGAAACTGATCCCTAGAACTTCTGAGACTATAACTCTTTGTGGGGGCAGAAGACCTCGTCCTTCTCCCAGGGAGCAGTGACTGGTGAGTTCAAACTGCTGACCTTGTGGTTAATCCACTATGCCAGCAACGCTGCTTTGTTTCTGACACCATTAAAAATTATGTTCGAATGATCTGAAGTATCATCTTTGTTTCCCTCCTTTGTCATCAATTCTACCCTTCCCTAGTGCCTTTAATGCTGCCATTTGTGTAGTTGCCTGGCCTGTTGAAGTATTTCCATTGGGTCTGGCTCCTTAAATTTCTCCCCAACTCAGACCCAAAAGATGTCCCATTTCATACTGCATATAGAAGGATAGCTTAATATTAGCTCAAAATTGTTAAGAAAAAGCTGTAACTAATTAAAGTAGAAAGGACACTATGTTTGGTAGAGGAACAAACAGTGAAGGACATTCTCAATGAGATGGATTGACACGATATTTTTAATGATGGACTTAAGCCTACCAATGGCCATGAAGACGGCAAAGAACTGGGCGCCACTTCTTTCCACTTACGCACGGTCTCCGTAAGTAAAAGCTGGTTGACAAATCACAGCAGCGATTAGAGTGAAGGAAGTTTGGTAGCTTAGGTTTGCAAAGAGAGTACATACACACGAATCCCCTCCCTACAATGAAACTTTAAAAATTAGGAATCTAGAGTAAAAGAGTAAAAGCTTTCATAATCTGAACTCCTAAAATGTTAATAAAACCCCAACGTTTGTAATAAATAGTTTATCTATAGCACCTATCCCTGCTAACATGAAGCCATCTATTAAATCAGAACCTTAAGAATGGCTCCTGCTTTGTCGATTGGATGTGGGGTACAGTGAGATTTGAATGTATTCACTTATGGACCCAGTAGTGGACCTTCAACTCCCAAGATAGTACAAAGGACCACTTTTCCAAGGGGGAGAATTTCAGGTGAGTCAAGGAATAAAGATAACAGGTAGTCTAGAGTGTATCGTATAATAACATTGCCTTTAGCATGATGGTGTCCTGGTGGTATAGTAGGCTAGCTATTGAGCTCCAAACCATCAGGTTAGCAGTTGGAAAACACCACCCACTCCAGCCGAGAACGATTAGGTTTTCTGCTCCAGTAAGGCTTTTGAGTCTCAGAAGGCGCAGGGAGAGTTCTCTCCTGTGCGGCAGAGTCCCCATGATTCAGAATCATCTCAACAGCAGTAAGTATGGATTCTGTTTATCATAATACTATTATGTCTATATCAGTCTCCTAGTGTTGCTGTTATAGAAATACCACCAGTGAGTGACTCTTTTTTTCCCCAGGTTTATTATTATTATCTTTATTTTCTTTTACGTTTCATTGGTACAAAATCCACATATCATACAATTCAGTAGTTTGATCATATTAAGAGTTGTACAATCATTATCACAATCAGTTTTATATCATGTTCTTCTTTCCTATACTTTTTTTAAAATAATTAAATCATTTTTATTGGGGGCTTGTACAACTCTTATCACAATCCATACATCCATCCATTGTGTCAAGCACTTTTGTCCATTTGTTACCCTCATTCTCAAAACATTTGCTTTCTACTTGAGCCTTTGGTATATTTCCCCCCAATTTACCCTGACATACCTCAAGAAATCATTAATCCAGTTATTGTCTCAATAGATTTGCCTATCCTGAAATTCATATACAGAAAAAAACACACCAAAAAACCAAACCTAACAAAAATAACAAAATAAAATGGAGGAAATCCTCAATCAAAAGGAAAGGAGAAAATATTAAAAACTAGAACAAATTAAAAATGGGCCAAAAAGTGAAGCAAACGATCAGGTGTTACATACTCACCTAACTGCATCTACGATAACCCAATGTCAAGCACACTCTGCATGTCACAAGCCTGTTCACATCCCTCGACTGTGGTCAGAGGGAATTCACGGGAGGCTTCATCCAGGAGTATTGTCCCTCACTCTTTTTTACAGGAAGTACTTTTAAAATGGTTCAAAGAGCAATCAAATGATGAGATGCTACATTTTAACCTAACTACATCTGCCCAAATGAACTCAAAATGCTCTCTGCCTGCTAGAAAGGCTTTTCACATCCCTAGACAGGGTCAGAGGAAATTCACTGGAGGCAGAATTCTAGTGTGGACCCTGAAAATGGATGTTGGGCTTCCACTGTCATCCACAGCCTTCTGCAGACCAAGCTTCGCAATACAAGTTCTGGTACAATTCCCTTCTTCAGATTTGGATTGTCATATTTACAATCATTGGATCACACCGACTGGTGTACTTCTTCCATGTGGACTTAGTAGATGCCTCATTTAGATGGGTGCTGGTTTGAAGAGAAGCATTTAAGACACCACATGTGAGTCTTTCTGCTAGCCAATCACCATCTAGTTTCTTTGCCATGCTTTGCTATAGCACCCATATCACCAGTGATCTCTTAATGAGGACAAGCATCAAGCAGGGCCATGACATAAGAAGTAATTGTTCTCAGATTGGCCTAGCATTAAATACAGGCCTCAAACCCATTCATAGATCTATTGTTTTTATAAGTGTCTGGTTCACCTCAAAGACATCATTGTCACCTAATGTTAGAGAATATTATCAATCCTCTCCCAGTGGCAAAAGGTAATTCTATTGATAGTATCATTCATTTAGCTAGTGGTATAGAATTTATAAGAGTTGATAAAAGAAAACCACACAAGTATGGACCAGCTATGAACTGAAATATATGAATTATTGACTTATACACATTAAAATTTTGACTGGACACTATTTAAACAAGCAATAGGGCTTGGTGAAAGGGCAAAACTTTCAATAATATTTATTGATAGTGGCAGAATCACACCTACCAGCTGCATACTAAAGCAGAAGACATTAAAATAGTAAGCACATGGTAGTCCCAGGCACCCTCCAGGCAAGATATTTGAACTAAAATCCAATGACCATCAATTCTCTACCTTTTGCACAGTAGTTACCTGTTTCTTCTCACACTAGGGAGTTTCAGCCTTAAGTCCAAGGGCTTCAGGTGACTTTGCGGTAAAAGCCAGCTCATTCAGTGGGGTTTCCACATCCAGTCCCTCTGATGTGGCCTTTGAAAGATGTTGCATGCTTCAAAGAACAGAGTCTAAATTCCAAGTTGTCTATAGTGCATGGCCTGGGACACTAAGGTCCAGATTGAAGCCCAGTATCCCTTTAGGAAGATATTTAGGGACATACCAGGCATATTCTCCCCTTGGGCTGTATTTACATACATGTTACATACACGTATTTACAAATATGTTAATCATCTTTTCCTGATAAGAGGCTATCCTCCCCATTTTTTTTTTTAACCAACAGAAATGTACTCACCTTTTCCACAATATACATGCTACCCTCCCCCAGTCTTGACTTGAATTTCCAAGAAAGTTCGCTTACCACTGGTAGGAGTGTCCGTTGATTTGGAGTAACCTTAGCACAATTTTACATGGCAGCAACTAAATCATCTCCCTCTCCCCACATCTTGAAACACTAACTCCAGATGAGTTGAGGTCTCCTCTGTCAATGGGTATTTTAAGGTGCACATATAGGGGTGATGCTATACAGTACATGGACACGAGACAGGTTCTCTACTGAGTTAGAAGATTGCATGTTGGGGAGGAAGCTTGTCTTCATCTTGGTGTGTATCCTTTGAGAAGTGGATGTACACAGTATTTGTCCTTTCGTAATTGACATGCACATTTTGTTTTCCTGTCGTGGAAGAAGAAGAATTTAACACTCAACGCCTGGCTCTCGGAGTGGTTCCTTCCTTTTCTACGTCAGCTTCTAGTAGTTAACCATCCTTGGAAATTCTGGGTTTGCGTATTCATTTGCCTCCATTTTCATTACATAGTATCTATCTTCCCCTATTTGACCTTGCATCTGTGGTTAATATTTTTTTTCTAAGTTCAAGGTGATTAAGTTTAGTATATAGGGTATACCTAGTGCAGCCTTATAAACAGAGCATTAAGTTCCAATATGAAAACTATTTGGATGATGTTGCACCCACAGATATAGGAATTAGAATTTAAATGCAAAATTTTAGGAGAAAACAAATAAATCTGCAATAATATCCAAAGTTTAACATTAAATGAGACAAATAACTTAGAAATGCCTAAATCTAATAATAGGTTAAAAATAAGCTGAGAATAATAACAATAACAATACCTGTTTTCATTGTTTCCTGAATATCTACTGTACCTTAGGAATTATTCTAGACTCTTTTTTTAAATTTCATTTTCTCAGCATCAGTGAAGTTTTATGGAACATAATTAATTATTTTATTAGGATTTTATAGACAATGAAACTTCTAACATATAACAAACTTGAGATTCACAGTCAAGTTCTCTTGACATCACATTCCACAGGTTTTCGACTTCACAAGACTGATTTAGTGCTATTTACGACTTTAAAATCATGGTTTTGGGAGTTAGGGAAGGAAAAGGTTCCTCGGATTTTGACCAAACACCAGAAAAGCAATCAGAATAAAGACAAAACAACACAACAACAACAACAACAACAACAGCAAAGGAGGTAGAAAAGAGAAGGTAGGCTCGGCATTGGGGAAAACATTCCAAAACATAGTATCATGATTAAATTGGTGTCTTCCAAATCATCTGGATTCAGCACACACCTACCGCCCTGGCTGCTCTGCTTCATCTCATTAAATGTCTGGTTATGGATGGGCAGGTCTGCCATCTGTTTAAATAATAGTTCCCTGTTCTCGGTGAATTGTGGGACAGTGTGGAGGACAATTCGTGTCATTCCCACTGCCATCTTACTCTCGGGTGGAATTCTGATATTACAGGACCATCATGCTATCAACATCCCTGGCATCTGTTTCCAGCTAAAATTTTACTGCTTCCCCACCCAGCTTTCCTGCCAGAGAGAACCCATCCTGGCCAGAATTCTGAATGCACAACTGTGAGCGCTCCCTCACGCACGAGCAGGGCACAGATGGGGGATACTTCCAGTGTTCTCCTTTGGCAGTTCCAGAGTCACGGATGTGACTTCCTGTAAATCTAATGATAAGCTCTTTTAGAAATTCACTTTAACATTGATCGACAACCACAGGGACTGTTTCAAAACAACTGCTTACTGGGAATGAAGTTCAGTTGTGGCCACAATAGCAAAGAAAAGAGAGCTAGATTACTATTTCTCTAGGGGACACCCTAAAAAGAGTGACTAGAGAAAGGGGAGCTACATATGGAAGGTCGTGACTTTCTGCAGGAAAATTGGCTCTTTCCATATTTAATTTAAATCATGAAAGCATCACATAGCGATAAAAATAATGGGTAATTTTATTGGTCACGATGAAAGTGGCTTGATGTCAATGGGTTTTGTTTTGTTTCAAGTGTATGCAAATCCTGTGGTCAGTACTTTAAAAATTCCCGTGTACAATTCATATAAAGCCCCTGGCATTAAAGGATGTATTATTGTTATTGTTAATACTTTTATTTTCCATAGGAGGAAACAGGTTTAGCATATAAGTGACTTATTTCATGAGGTTAAGACAAACCTGTATCTCTTGGGTGGCCATATAATTTATTGCCTACCAAGGAACTTATGAAAGTTAAAGACAATATAGACAAAAAGTGAATTCAAGTCAATGATGGGGGGAGAGCGGAGTGGAGACCCAAAGCCAATTAGTAGGCCACTGGAGATCCCCTTGCAGAGGGTGTCTGGGGAGGAGATGAGCCAGTCAGGGTGCGATGTAACAACGATGAAAAATACAACTTTCCTCTAGTTCCTAAATGTTTCCTCCCTGCTCCCACTACCGTGACTTGAATTCAACCTTGCAAGTCTGGCTAGACCAGAGGATGTACACTGGTACAGATGGAAACTGGAAACAGAGGGAATCCAGGGTGGATGAGCCCTACAGGACCAGTGGTGTGAGTGGTGAAACAGGGAGGGTAAAGGGAGAGTGGGTAGGAAAGAGGGAACCAATTACAAGGAACTATATGTGACCTCCTCCCTGGGGGACAGACAACTGAAAAGTGGGTGAAGGCAGACGTTGGACAGGGCAAGATATGACAAAATAACAATTTATAAACTATCAAGGGCTCACGAGGGAGGTGGGAGCGGGGAGGGAGGGGAAAAATGAGGACCTAATGTCGTGGGTTTAAGTGGAGAGAAAATGTTTTGAGAATGATGAGGGCAATGAATGTACAAATGCGCTTTACACAATTGATGTGTGTATGGATTGTGAGAAGAGTTGCATGAGTCCCTAATAAAATGATTTTTTTAAAAAAGTGAATTCACTGTCATTGAGTCAATTCTGACTCATAGTGACCCTACAGGTCAACCCTACCAGACTGAGCAAGAAACTGCTCTATAGGACAGGTTTGAAACACCCCTGTGGATTTTTAAGACTGTATATAACTCTGCATAGAAGCAGAGAGCCTCACCTTTCTTCCATGAAGCAGCTGATAGTTTTCAACTGATGACTTTGTGTTTAGCAGCGTAACATATAACCACTATACCACCAGGGCTCTCATAAGTAAAACAGGGTTCTATGAACGGATCAGGACAGAAAGCATAAGCTGGGACAGGCCTCTACAAACTAGGAGACAGGGCCACCTTGCTCCAACCACACCCCCAGTCAGTGATAACAGAGAATAAATATTGTCATGGATTGAATTGTGTGTCCCCCAAAGTATGTGTTGCAAACGTTAGCTCTTAAACCTGTGGCTATAATTCCATTTTAAATTGGGTTTCTTTGTATTATTAATGAACAATATTATTGCAGGGTGTGTCTGAAATCAAGCTCTTTTGTGGTATGAGAAGAACAGATTGAACCAGAAACGAAGGAAGCGCAGATGTGGAAAGAGAGATGCTTTGCCACACGAAGATACAAAGGAATCTAGAAAGAGCAATTAAAGAGACCCGGCTCTTCCTTCAGAGCCTAAAGAGAGAGTGCCTATCCCTAGATACGGCACTAGCCGACTAAACTTGGAGAAAATGAACTTCTTTTCCTTAAAGCTACCCATCTGTGGCCTATCTAGCAGCACTAGAGAACCAAAAGAAGGGCATGTGGCAACACCTCTTAACAAATCACAGCTATTGTTGCCTGGTGAATCCTCAAATCGTCTCAGTTCACTTTTAGCAAATAAATCTCAGGAATCCCAAACCCTCAGCACTCCCTGCCTCATTCCATGGCCCTCCTCCAGAAAATTACTTCACTCCATTCAACTATGCAAGGAGGCTACAATGAAGTGATAACACTACCAGGAATTTAAAGACTAAGTCATGCCCCCCATTGACATGTTTTGTGAGAATTGGCACTTACGATCCTATAGGTTAGTAGTTTATATAAAGGGCCTAAAAAATTCATGTGCACATATTATGACAGGGCTTCCAAAAGTTCATGGATTATGTGCATTACATAGATTTTAAAAAAAATCAATGCATTGATATCATTTCTTTTTGAACCAAAATAAATGGACGCTAACTTATTTTAACATGTCTGACCAGACCCTAGTTTGAAGTGCTGAGGACCACTTATCTCGGACATTTCGTTGGGGTTCAATTCAGAGAGCTGGCTAGGGGTTTCCAGTCACCATCTGTTTCCGGACTAAGGGTGATGGAAGTTGTTGCTTGCATCATCCAGTAGTCTGTGGAACTCATTTTGTTTTCCTACATCTTTAATGCCCTTCACTCTTCTTTGTACTGGACTGGGAGCAACCAACAATTACATCTTAGATGGCCTCTCAGACACTTTTAAGATCCCAGTGGCTACCTGGAAAAGCTGGGTGTAAAACATTATATTTGTGGACTTCTATGCAATTGGCCTTGGGGTTGCCTAACACTATAATCTTGAGTCCAATTGACCGTGCTGCTAACTCTTATTTCTATTATATCTTGAACATGATTTGGGTTATTCATTTAACAGATTGTTACATGGAGGCTCTGTTCACTTGTTCAATTGTTCAGGTTTCTTTCTTTCTCTTTTCTCAATGTTCCCAATACATTCTCCAAACACTTCTAAGACCTGGCTTCCTGAGAGAGCAACCAATCATCTAAATACAAAAAAACTCATTGTCAATGAAAATTAAAGTGAAGGGGAAAATGAAAATATTATCAGTACCAACATCATTCAATTTTTGTATCCGCTTGTGTTCTTTAGGTTCAATTTTTTTTAATCACCAAAATTTATGTCTATATGTCTGAATTTATTTACATATTTTCCATTCTATCTCTGTCCACTGGGCATTGATAGCCAATCATCCTTCCAATTTAAGATCCTTTTGTCGTGTTTCACCTTCTGGCTATAATTTTCTTTCTTTCCCTTTAGTGTGCCATTGCATTTTCAGTCATTTCTTTTCAGCATCATATTACTGACAGTGATGTGCATTGATGCCAAAATCATAGAATAAAGTCATGAGACATCATAGGGAAACTTGCAGTAGTATGTGTTTTCTGCAATAAAATGCAAGGTATTCTATCAATTGAATTGTCTGTTTCATTGAACAGAGACGGTAGTCAGTACATGAACTCACAGCCAAGAGCGATCACTGTGTTCTTATTCCAGGCATCCCGTGAGACCAGCGAATTCTCACACAAGGATCTCATGGGAACCTAGAGGAATGGCACCAGTTGAGAGGGTTTATTGTAATAACCTCAAACAACATGAGTTGTTTTTAATGTGCTTGCAAAGGTTACATTGCTATTGTTCGATGCCATCTGATTGACTCCAACTCATACAATCCTATGTACGACAAAAAGGCACGTTCCAGTCCTGCACAATCCAGTCCTGCACAGTCCTGCACGATTCGGCAGCCCCTGGGCCAACCCATCTCAATCCATGTCAATGAACTGAGGGTCTTCCTTTTTTCTGTTGACCTTCCACCTTACCAAGCATGATGGGCAAGACCAAGTTGATTGTTCATTGTAATTCTGTCCCCCTATAGCCTAAGTAAAAAGAACTAGTCGATTGTATGCGATATTATTGTCACTATTGTATAATGTTATACTATTAGCCTCATTTTAGAATCTAACACATTCTAGGATGTAGTGTACAGCGGTCACCCTACTTCTAGCAGGGTAGGGAAGCTTTTAAGCAAAATATCTGTTAGGCCTGTCTAATGACTTATGCCACAATATAGGTTCTAAGAAGTTTAAATCTTAGAATAAATTTCCTATTACCAACCATTAGGGAGGAAAATTTTAAAAATAATTTTTTTAATAAAGAAACAAAATGTGGCCTCCAGGAGCTTTCTCATTATGGTATTAAATAAGATCGGTTTACTCTTAGCTCTGAATGCAATAATAATAAGAGATTAAAAAGACACATTTGTTAGCACTTTTTGCTTTACTCCTATCTTGGCACACCTGTTTGTATCTACCGTGTTTTGTTGACTTTAAAGATTTTTAAACAATCTGGTGTAGAACAGACTATATAACAAAAATATATTTCTCCCTATGTTATTGCCTTGCACAGTGATTCCAAGCTCATGTTTGAAATGATCAGATTATCACACAGCATACAAAAGCCATACCAGGCTTAGACAGCAAATCCTAGCTGTTTGCTTCATAAGAACAGCTAAGAATGGCATAGGGAGAGCCAATGGCCCAATCGTTATGTGTTTAGCTGATAACTGAAAAATAGCAACCGTTCAGACTCCTCAGCCATGCCTCAGAAGAAAAGACTGGGCCACATCTGCTCTCATAAAAGTTGTATAGTAGAAACTCCTCTGCCTTACAGGGAAGCTATGAGTCTATATTACCTGGAAGGCACACAACAACAAGGAACGATATAATGTAAAACTGACTTTCTGGGCCAACCTTTGATCAGAGGGAAGGCTACCTCTTGGTGATTATGCCTGGGAACATAAGTTTTTAAAGCCCCAACTCACAGTTTAAAATGAAAACAAAAACTATTTGCAAAGATAGCACGGGAGTATGATTCAACATCAGCCACGTGTGTGTTTGTGTGTTTGTTTTGAGGGGGGATGGGGGAGGGCAGGGAGATAATTATCTTCCAGTTGACATAAGCAACTTTCCATTGTCTCTAGGGTTGTTATAACTTGAAATAGACACAGTGGTATATTAAATGGTATATTTAACCGACTTTCTCCTGATTAAGCCTAGACAAGGATTTGTGTGCAGGCAGTTTACTTTGGGGAAGTCATCCCAAAGATCAGGAGTGAAGATTAAATGAGGAAATCCGGGAAAAATGAAAACGAGGGTTAAGGCTATTTTCAAATCGGCTATTGCTGAGACCTCTGAGGGTTTGATCTTGCCTGGACTTTCCGAACCATCACTGAAGTGGGACTCAGAACTGTCTGCTGATGAGACAGAAGAGGGAAGCATTTGTCTTCTGGTTGTTATTTCTCATTAACTAGGGATTCTTGGTTCAGTAGGAGATCAGTGAACGAGAGGAAAGCCATCAGCGAGCTAGATTGGCACAGGGGCCTAGCAATGGTCCAAACAGAACAGCAATCGTGAACATAGCACAGGACCAGGCAGTGTTTCGTCTGTTGCGCTGAGCCTCACTGTGAGTGGAATGTGACCCGACCACCTCTAAAACTGAGCATTACCTCTGTGCATTACCACCATCACCACCAACAGTTGCCATCATGTCAGTGCTGGCCCATGACGGCCCATGGGTTTCACAGTAACACTGTGCTCCACAGAGTTTGCAAGGCTTTTAGAAGCAAATTGCTAGACTTTTTTTTTTTCAAGCTACCTTTGGGTGTGCTCAAACTGCCAACATTTCATTGAGTAGTCGAGTGCTATCTTGTTTGTACCATGCAGGGAATTCAAGGCTATTTATACATGTGCTCTGAGGAGATTCCCCTGTGTCTTATGTCACAGAATAAGAAAGAGCAGCTCCAGGGCATGAAGTGATATACATACCAGGTGCACGTGAGGTGAATCTGCATGCATGAAGTCAGTTGCCATATAAACAATGAGAGTAAAAGATGGATCTTGAAGTCAGGAAGCCTTGAGAATCAAGAAGTGTCTAATCTTAGCCACAATTTGCCTTGCTTGGATCCACATGTGCTTTCCATTCATTACCCCCGTCTTCAAGTGGAAGCCAGATACCCCCAAGTCTTCAAGGTAGAGGCCAGCTACATTAAATAACAAGCTGTACTATACAGGAGGGTTAAAGTAAAAAATGACAATTCTAACTGCTCCAACTAATCATGACTTTTAATTGTATTCACACAGCCCTGCTACAAATTCTAGATTTCTATCATTAGTGACCAACACTTCAGTTGATCTAGGCCGCCTTTCACTTGTGCAGTCATAGGTCTTAAGTCCGAAATGTTTGGATATCTTGCTACCTTGCATGGTTAGGGTGGTTACCAATATTCATGGACAGATATCATGAGACCTGGAAAAAGCGAGAGAACTCCAAGAGTGGTTGTCTTCCTTCGCTGTGTTAAAGCATCTTTAAATTTTGACAAAGACAAGTGCCAATTACATTTGCCAAAATAGCAATTCCTTTTTGGAATGATAAGCCCCAAATAACCAGGGAGCAGTCCCAGTCATCAGTGCAATATAATGCCGTTTGTCCCCAGATGGCAGTATTCTTCATTAATCTCACACAGCCTAAGGTATCAAAGATGGAAATCCACAATAATAAATACACAAATGGGTTGCAGGCATGAAGGTCTCTGGCATGATGGTGTAAGAGACAATTCTATTTATATCTGACTGGATGCCCATATTTTCCTAATTATGAGGCTATAAATCCCTTGGGAAAGATTGGGAACATATACTTGCGGTGTCATGGATCTCCAGGGGACCACACTTTCTCTGAAGTCAATGGGCTGTGAGTCTCTGAACTGCCTGAGAACTGGAAAGTGGGCCAGAGCTCAGACATTCCCAATCTTCTGATCTCTGTCTCTCAAGTTCTTCTAATAATACTCTTCAGTTGCCCTTGTATCTGGATCCTTGGAATACGACACTCCAAAATCATCACCACTCCGCATGTGCCCACTAAGGTAAATATGAATGTCTTACGATGTGGCGTCTGCCTTTCCAGAATCCAGTATTCTTCATTGCTACCAGGGTCACCGCCCTGTGCCCACAGCTCCTACCATAAATCCTAGTCTACTAAACAACCACCACTGAGCTGCTTACTGAAAGCAGAGTGAATTCTTTAGTTTCACATAGTACTAGATTTTAACTTTCTCATACCCCTGAGATTTATGACCCATTCATCCATGGTCTACAAGAGAGTTCCATTTTCTCCAGACTATCAAAGTTCCCAAACATTAGGAAGTTATCACAGCAGAGTATTGGAAGGAACTCCAGGTATCCTTGCTAGGACATTAAACAACTACTCACAGAAAAGCACTCACCTGCCATGTGACACCCCTCATTTCACATATGCTTCTGAACCTTGCTTTCACCATGGCACAGGGCCAGGCAGTGTTTTGCTCTGTTGTGCTTAGGGTCGCTATGGGTCAGAACCAACTCGATGGCCCCTACCAATAACAACAACAAACTCTTATGGTTAAATTGTGGGCCTGCGTTTCAGGATAGTCTGAAAAATTATTCCAAAAAACCTTATTCAATCTGTATGTTGAGCAGATAATCAAAGAGTTTAGACTGCAGGAAGAAGAACATGGCATCAGGGTTGTAGGAAAGCCTATTAACCACCTGAGATACTCAGTAACACAGCATCGCCTGCTGAAAGTGAGTAGGATGTAAAGCACTTTTTAAAAAATCATTTTATTAGGGGCTCATACAACTCTTATCACACTCCATACATACATCCATTGTGTAAAGCATTTTTGTACATTCATTGCCCTCATCATTCTCAAAACATTTGCTCTCCACCTAAGCCCCTGACATCAGCTCCTCATTTCCCCTCCCTCCCTGCTCCCCCCTCCCTCATGAACCCTTGATAATTTATAAATTATCATTTTGTCATATCTTGCCCTGTCCGACGTCTCCCTTCACCCACTTTTTGGTTGTCCATTCCAGACGTAAAGCACTTTCTAACGAAGATCAAGGACTGTGGCCTCCAGTATGGATAACAACTGAATGTAAAAGAAGAAGAAAAAAATCCGCACAATTGAACCAAATACGTAACATGATGATGAAGGAAAGAATGAAGTCGTCAAGGATTTCATCTTACTTGGATACACAATCAATGCTCATGGGAGCAGCAGTCAAGAGATCAAATGGCTCATGGCATTGGGTACACCTGCTGCACAGGGTCTCTTTAAAGTGTCGCAAAGCAAGGTTGTGACTTGGAGGACCAGTTGCTTCCTCTACATGTGAAATTTGGACATTGAACAAGGCAGACCGGAGAAGAATTGATGCATTTGAATGAGGATGCTGGCAAAGAATATTGAATGTGCCACGGATTGCCAAGAGAACAAACAAATCCGTCTTGGGATAAGAACAGCCAGGATGCACCTTAGAGGCCAGAATGGATAAGCCTTTGTTTCTAGTACTTCGGACATGCTATCCGGAGAGACCAGTCCCCGGGGAAGGGCACCATGCTTGGTAAAGTAGAGGGACAGAAAACAAACCAAACAATGGAAGACTCTTGACAGGGTGGATTGGCACAGTGGCTTCAGCCATAGGCTCAAACACCAAAACCCTGGTGAGGATGGTGCCGGATTTGGCAGTGCTTCATTCTGTTGAACAGGAGGTGCTGTGAATCAGAGCCAAGCGACTTGAGGCACCTAATTAAAACAACAAGATGGTGCCGGGGAGGCCTTATGATTTGACATCTCGTTTGGAGTTGATTATTTTGACTGTGACGAACCATTTATTTATAATTACAAACTTTGTAATTATCTTTGTTTGGGCCAAGCTTTCCTGTTTTATGTTACCTCATCCCTTTCCCCACCACCCATCTGTTGGTTTCTTATGTTGTGGTGGTGTGCCTGCTGCGACGATGCCACTGTCATTTCACATACCGGCTGGGTCACCTGGGGTGGCTAGGTTTCAGGGAAGATTCCAGATTAAAACAGACTAGGGAAAAAAGCTTGGTAGTCTACTTCTAAAAATGAATCAATGGAAAATTTATGGATTGCAATAGAATACTATCTGATGAGCTTACTTTTGTCGTGTCATCAGGAGAAATCGGTCACTGGAGAAGGACATGATGGTTGGTCGAATAGAGGCCGGTGAGGGTGAGTGGGTTGGACTGGAAGAGTAGCAAGAACAAGGCACTCGAGCATGCTCATGGCTGTGAAGGGCCATTTCAGTGGGTTGCACATAAGGTCACCAGGTGTTGGAATTGACCTGAAGTCAGCTAACCAGCGTCTCTCCTTCCCCATCACTGGAAGTCGTAGCGATTGTGTTCCCACTGCAGGTCAGGAGTTATCACCACTCCATCAACACCAGCACCGCAGGCCTTGATGCACCATCTGCTATCCAGTCCAACGGGCTCCTTGAAAAGAGCAGAGGTGCTATGTGTAGGTGGTTTAGTTTAGGCAGTGCACCTAGGAAACAGTGGTGGAAAGTAGAAAGAGTGTCACAAAGAGTGTGAAGCAATGCAAAAGCGTTCTCTCGAATAGCTTCCTGCTGAGTACAGCTGCGGAGCAGGGTGAGGGCTTGTACTCCCAGGAAGAGTTATGGTCTCCGGAACCCCCGGGGGCAGTTCTTCCCTCTCCTGCAGGGTCTCTATGAGTTGGAATCCACTAGTAGGTAGTGAGGTTGAGTGGGAGTTTCCAAGTGCAGCTGTACTTCCCTTCCCCAGGACCTGTAAGGGGCTTTACAAGATTTACCCCAGAAGAATGGAGCCTTGGTCCACTGGCTGAGGATTTTGATTCCCCTGCATTTCTAGGGTGTCTACCTGTGCAAGCAGAGCAGGTTCCCACACATAGCCTTCGCTGTGATATATATATATATTTTAAGTCTTAGGGCAAAAAGTAAGAAACTGGTAGTATGGCTGAGACCAAGGGCTGTCAGGTGGCACCTGTTTAAAGCTAGTTGCCATAGCAATGGCTGGAGAAAAGGTGGCCTGTAAGAATGTGAGGCAAGCAAAACAGTTGTCCAGTACAGATGGCAAACCACTTTTAGAAGCTATGCATGAATCTCCAGGCCTTGAACAAAAGAAGAAAACAATTTGCAGATTTTCCTACGGATATTTTATACAGTAGGGTTGTTTGCTTTTCTTTTTATATGTACATAGAAAAGCCGATTAACTATTACTAAAACTAAACGTCGTGGTCTTTGCTTAGAAACAACGGGCCCAGAATCGAAACAGAACAAAGTAACAGGGATCCTCTGATGGAAACTAAAAGACCCGCGTCCTTCCCGAGAGCAGGGGAGGGGGGGGGCGGCGGGGAGGGAGGTGGGATATGAAATGCCTTCTCTTTCTTTGCAAGGTATTGGCCCAGGGAGAGGAAATCAGTCTGTCTGACTATTGAAAGTACAACCCGCTTTTCTCCAAGTCAGGGCCCATGTTCTCCTTTCTTCGTCTCTGAGAGCTCGTGTTTCTACAGAGGCCCCTAACGTCTCTGCGTTCTAGAACCGGAAGGTGCTCACTTCACACGGCAGCACGCGGAATTATTTGTAAATACAGAAGGAAGCAAAAATTATTCTGTGAACACTTTGGGGGAGGGGTATTACATTATGTTTATTCGATTTATGAATGCAAAGAAAGTATTTGGGATAGTTCTCTGTCCAGGGTAAAAGGACCATAACAAGACGTCCTCCTAACCATCGTCGTCATCATCACCACATGAGGCTGTTGTTCGGTGTGGAGAGTCGGTTCCACCCGATAACAGCCCCACGGACAACAGAAGGAAACACTGCCTCGTCTATGACATCCTTTCCATTGGTTTTATGTTTGAGCCCATTGTTGCCGCCACTGTGTCCATCCATCTTGTAAAAAGTCCATTTTTCTGCTGCCCCTCTACTTTACAAACCACGATGTCCTTTTCCCGGGAGTGGTCTCTCCCGATAACAGGTCCAAAGTAATTGACCCACAGTTTCACCATCCTGACTTCTAAGGAGCATTTTGACTGTATTTCTACCAAGACAGATTTGTTTGTTCATTTGGCAGTCCATGGTACTCTCATTAGTCTTGGCCAGCACCATACTGCAGATGCGACCGTTCCTCCTCGGTCTTCCTTACTCAATGCCCAACTTTCACATGCCTAGAAGGTAATTCCAAATACCATGGCTTAGGTAAGGTGCATCTTCGCTCTCAAAGTAACATCCTTGCTTTCCAACACTGGAAGGAATCCTTGTGCAGTACACTACCCAATGCAATATGTTGTTGCTCTTGTGGTTTCTGCTTTCATAAGCATTGGTTGTGGGTCCAAGCAAGATGAAATCCTTGACAACTTCAATCTTTTCTCCATTTATCATGAGGTTACCTATTAGTCCAGTTGTAAGGATTTGGGTCTTCCTTACATTGAGTTGTAATCCATACTGAAGGTTACAGTCCTTGATCTTTATCAACAAATGCTGCAAGTCCTCCTCATTTTCAGCAAGAAAGGCTGTGTCAGATGCCTATCTCGGGTTGTTAATAAGCCTTCCTCCAAATTTTCACATTTTTGCTCAGCATAAAGATTAAATAACCACGGTGAGAGAATACAACCCTGAAACATACTTTCCCGATTTTAATCCATGCAGGGTTTTCTTGTTCTGTTCACACAACTGCCTCTCGATCCATGTACAGGTTCCCCATGAACACAATGAAGTGTTCTGGAATTCCCTTTTTTCCCCTCAAGGCTATCTATAGTTTGTTATGATCTACAGAGTCAAATGTCTTTTTATTGTCAATAAAACACAAGAAAACATCTTTCTGATAGTCTCTGATTTTCACCCAAGGTTCATCTTACATAAGCAATGATATCCCTTGTTCAATGTCCTCTCCTGAGTCCAGCCTGAATTTCTGGCCTTTTCTTGTCAGTGTACTGCTGCAACCAATGTTGGATAATCTTCAACTAACCTTACTTTTTACATGTGATCTTAACAATATTGTTCTATAATTTTCCCATTCTATTGGGTCAACTTTCTTTAGATTGGTTATAAATATGGTTCTCTGACAGACAGTTGGCCAGGTAGCTGAATTCCAAATTTCTTAGAATAGATGGGTGAATGTGTCCAGTGCTTCATCAGCTTGTTGAAAGATTTCCTTTGGTCTTCTATCAATTCCTGGAGTCTTGGGGCTTTCTTGGTCAATACCTTCAGTGTGGTTTGTGCTTGTTCCTTCAGGACCATTGGATTGTGATTGAAAGTTATCTCTTGAAATGGTTGAATGTGTACTAGGCCTTTTTAGCACAATGACTCTGTATTCTTTCCATTTTCTTGTGTAACTTCCTACAACATTCAAGATTTTGCCCATAGAATCTTATATTGCAACTGAGGCGTGAAGTTTCCCTTGAGTTCTTTCCGTTTCAGACACGCTAAGCATGTTCTTCCTTTTTGGTTTTCTAAGTCTAGGTCTTTGAATACTTTATTCCAATATTAGACATTTTCTTCCGGAGATGCTCTTCGAAATGTTCTGTTCAGCTCTTTGGTTTCATCATTTCTTCCATTTGCCGTAGCTTCTCGATGATTAAGAGTGACTTTTTCTGACACCCACATTGATCTTTTCTTTCTTTCTTCTCTTTTTAATGCCCTTTTGTTTTCTTTATGTATGATGTGAGTGATGACATCTCACAATTCGTCAGAGTGGTCATTAGTATTCAAGGCATCAAATCTCTTCTTCAGATGTTATTGAAATTCAGTAGCATGTACCCAAAGTCTTATTTTGACTTTCATGGATTTTTTTTCAAAATTTTTTCCAGCATTAAGCTGAATTTACACAAGAGCAATTGATCATCTGTTTTAGTTGGCCGTGGCCTGCTTTTTAGCTGCTGGAATTGACCTTCTTCTTCTTTTCACTCAAATGTAGCCAATTTGATGTTTGGAAAACTATTCCATCTGGTGAAGTTCACATGCATACTTACCTTTGTGTTACTGACAAAATGTATTTGCAATAAAGAAGTCAGCATCTTGCAAAATTCTATCATGTGATCTCCAGCTTCATTTCTATCACCAAGACCTTATTTCCCAAACACTGCCCTTTCATTTCCAATCGTGGAATTCTAATTGGCAATAATTTCCAATGCATCTTGATTGTATGTTTGATAAATTTCAGACTTAAGATGTTGGTAAATTTCTACAATTTCTGCATCATTAGCTTTATTGGCTGTTGTATAACTTTGAATAATAATTGTATTGACTGAATTTCCTTGCCAGGGAATAGATATTATACTATCCCAGACAGCACTGTACTTCAAGATAGACCTTGAAATGTCCTTTGGGAGAATGAATGCAATGAAATTCCTTTTGATTTTATCATTCCAGCATATTAAAAAATATGATTGTTTGATTCAAAATTGTTAATATCCATCCATTTCATCTTACTGTACCTAGGATTTTTATGTGGTCAATTTAATTTTTGATGACGTCCAATTATCCTAGCTTCATACTTCCTACACTCCATTATCAATAGATGCTTGCAGCTGTGTCTTCTCATGTTGAGTCTTGCACAAGCCACAAATGAAGTTCTCGAAGGCTTTAGTTCATCCCTGCCATCATGGTTGACTCTGTTTTGAGAAGGCAGCACTTGCTTAGTCATATTTTGGTAGTCTTGCAACCTGAGGGACTTGTCTTCTGGCATTATATATGACAATATTTCACTGCCATACCTACAGTTTATTTGTGGTTAATTCTTCTGAAGTGGACACCTTATCCCATCCGGTAGAAACTCTGCTAAAACCTGTTCCCTTTGGGTGACCCTCTTGGTATTTGAAGTACCAGTGGCATAGCTTCTGGCATCACAGCCGCATGCTAGTCACCACAGTACGACAACCTGACAAACAGGTGACATCATCACACAGAAGCAGCCAAATAAAAGCAATTAAAGACACATTTAGTACAGTCTTGTGACTGTGGATAAGCCACTGAACATCTCTGAGATACAATGCTCTTATCTCTAGAGGATGGAGATGAAATTTTATTTCCAAATACTGTTATAATGATGAAATAGGATAAGTAATTTTTGTTATACCAGGATTGTCACTTGTAGTCCATGCTACATTTCACCAATACTCTTTTAAAAATCAGTCCAGGTAGCCAAAAGCAAAGTCTAGAATCTGGAAAACGTCAAGCAACTGTATTGTAGGAAGTGACTCCCCTCCCCCACTCCCATGTCCACCTTCCTGACACTTGACGTTGTGTGTTCGATATAAACTTTGGATTCCATTTGGTCTTTTGGTGCTCAGTTTACACACACACACACACACACACACACACACACAAGCGTGCGTCATTCATCGTAATATACAGAATTCTTTCTTTCTCAGTCAAAGAAATTAAAATTTAAGTTTAACAAGCCTATTTCTTTTTCCACATCTTTGTTTTATTTTGAACATTCTAAGTTTTTCAGGATGAGAATGCAATCATTTATAATCAGGATTAACTTTTTCTTTTAAAGGATGGGTCAACAAGCATTTTATTTACATATATGGATTGTTTCTAACAAGAAAATTCACGAGTAATTGCTGTGAAAAAAAGCACCAAAACTAAGAGAGAGTAGAGTTTGGGAACCGCACATAGCTGTCGAGTATCCTACAGCAGGATAATGAAGGCTGATTTACTGGAATTCCCAAATCCACCCTTCTTCCTGCTCTTTGTTCCTTGCTGACTTCTCTTGCCTTTTTATTTCCATTTTAAAAAGAAATGACCCTCAGAGTTTAATTACAAAACACATTTGGTTTATATTCCCTATGCAATGTATAAGTCAATCAGGCTGCTGACCACCCCAGTGGTAATATTTGGTTCCCCTATGTTTGCTCGGGTTCTACACTGAATTGTTCCGGAAAAACTTCTTTTATGAACTTCTGAGGTGAATCAATAGTAAATATAATTTTGCAAAGAATGACCCTTTTGGATTTCAACTGTCAACGCAGGAAGTATAACAAAATGGCTAATTAGAAAAACGATGAGAGCATGACTCAAGGGCCCATTCTCAGAAACATCCCATTTGTTATTGCCTTTTGTGTGACCATCATATAAGACAAAAAACGATTGCCCAATCATGTGAAATCATATTAAGCAGAGGGCCAGACTTAAAGGCTAAGCAAGTGAAGACAGCCTGGAATGCTAGAAAAACCGAGAACACCAATAGTCCAGCTTCGTTTACAGCAATTATTTAGAAAAAAAATCCAAATATGTAGCTTGCAGGACTGCTTCTATTCCAATTCTGTGGGTGAACATAGAGAAGACCCTTACAAAATGATATTCTTCTGTCTCTGCGTTTGGCTCGTTCTAGAGAGGCTACAGGTTTATTTGTGTCTCCTTCTCTCCTCTCACCAGCCTGGCTTTTGAAATGAGGAGAGGGAACACAATCACCTTCCACTGACCATTGTTTTTAAGTTTAAGAAAATAAAACTTTTCTGAAAATATGCAGACCTTTCTTCCAGAGTTTTCATGAACGCATTCTGTAAGGTATTCATAGTTGTGTGGTACAGCTTAAATTCTGACCACCCTGGTCTGGAGAAGGAAGTGACAACCCAAAATCCATTTACAGGGTCCCCACCTAGATTCAGCCTCCAGTGCATTCCTCTTGACCCTTAACCAAGGATGTCAATAGTCATCTCCTCAGGCAGAGCGCATTGGAAAGTAGATGACCTCCACACCTCTCCAGCCAGCCCAGGGAAGGGCAGTATCTTAGCGGTTTACCTGGGTGTGTCCTTGAGCCATCATGCTGAGGGGGGCATTGTCATCAATCAGGTGCCTTAGGAGTTGTGCCTCAACTACTTAGTCAGACCCTGGACCAATCTTGTAAACTCTTCTATCTAACATAATCTACATGTCGCAAACATGACTCTCTTCTGCTTCTGGAGTCCCACTTGTAACTGTGATGTATTGATCTGCCACCAGTCATGAATTTGTGACAGTTTCCTTTGTTACATGACTTATTTCACTAGGGTCCTGACTGTGATTCCTAGGATGCTGTTATGGCCTGTGCTAAGGAATGGTCCTCCTCATCCAATGTGTCTGTGTCTTTTTGTTGTCCTTGTCCCTTGTGAGACTTCATATTGTTCTCCTTAAATTATACTAGAGATTGGGATCCTAAAACAGTGGTCTAAGTGATGTATCTGCATCACATTTTCTTGTCCCAAAATATGTGTGGGGATCTTGAACCTTTTACGTTTAGATGTAGATGCATCCGGAAATAAACAATTGTTTATTGTTTATAGTGACCCCTACGGAGGGTTTAGGAATGTGAGTGGCATAGTGGTGACTTTGGGGGCTGCTACTGACAAGGTCAGCCATTCAAAACATGCAGCCTGCTTCCAGAGAGAAAGACGAGGCTTCCTGCTCCCATCAAGAGTGACAGTCTCCGAAACCCACCAGGGCAGTATGAGTTGGCATCGATGTGGTGGCAGGGCTAGTTTGGACACAGGGTTTCTGAGACTGTAAATCTTCAAGGAGTGGACAGCCTCATTTTTTTCTCCTGAAGGGCAGTTGGTGGGTTTGAACCCCTGACTTTACCATTAGCAGTTGATTGCTTATGCACAGCACTACCAGAGCTCCTTCAGTTGAGGATAGGGTTTTTAAATTTTGCTAACAAGACCATGTCAGTGTAGAGTGTATATTACACTGAATGAATTTTGAGACATAAAAAGCAGTTAAGACACAGAGATTAAGTGAGCATTTCTAGGAAAGCTAGATGCCATGTGACGATCATCAAGGAAGGCAGGGATGTCAGGACCATAGAAACAGAGACAAGGATTCTTCCCCAGGGCAGACAGAGACTGCCACAAAAGTCAGTGTCCAGAATTCATGCATTGCAAGACAAGGCACATCTGTTTGTTAAAGCCACTCACTTATGGTAACTAGGAAAATCATCCTAAACTCTGGAGGTAGACCTAGGAGAAATTTAATATTTTAAATAAGTTTCTTTCCACAGAAAGCAGAATACTACATTGTACAATTTCACACCTTGCAGGTGTTACAATGTGTATTATATAGGATTTTAATATAATTGCTTAAAATAGCAACTTAGCTACGTTTTTATTTTTTTGGTCAATACCCTGTATTTGTTGGTCATCATTTCCAGGCACCATAACCGAATTTGGATATAGAATGTCAAATGAGCCACAATCCCTGTCTTTAAGATGCTTGCAATTTAATATAACAAAGCACAGAGTTACTCTTTGGACGTATTCCCTGTAGTTTTGAATTGTTTCTACACAATAGCTATGTGTTTCTGAAATAAATTCACACATTTATTTGTGAATTTCTGTGACACTATTAAAATGTGGCAACTGAAACCCCTGAATTACTCCCATTCTTTTGCAATTTACTACGTGAAAATTAGACCTTTCTAATGAAGAAAAGCTTCCACATTTCATAACTTAACAAACAAACAAACAAACAAACCAAAAAACAGTTCTATTCTACCCCCCTTTCCTCCCCACAAATTCATCTTGAACTCTTTCAACAATGACCCCTTCTATGAGGTCATTCTTCATAAAATCCCTCTAGGGGAATTAAATCAGGCCTTGACAACTGAAAGGCTTATTTCACTATTTCAGGATGAGGTCTTTATTGAACACCTCCTTCTGCAATGAAGTGGGCTTGACCTTAAGCAACCTGAAAATTCGCTGGAATACAAGAAAGTACATTCTACTAAGGATCTGTGAAATAGCAATTACTGTGAATACTAATGAAGGTGCTACTACACGGATTCCAGTAGATGGTGTCAAATGACTAAGACAGATCGTATGCAAGAGTGTAGGTGGGTGGAGGGCGGGTGCGAAGAATTAATTGGGAAGTTAGCAAATGGCAGTTCCAGAAGGAGAATGGGAGATACTATGCTGGAGTCAATGGTGCCGGCTTCAGGTATCCCTGGTATGTTCTCCTAGGGATCATTCGAAAGGAGAACCAAATCAAGAGCCCTTCCAAAGGCTCAAACAGCACTCGGAGTCAATGCCTGTGAAAAGACTTGCTACTGTGTGGATTCACGGCAAGCAGGAAGAAATATACCTGTATCTATTTTTAGGGCCTCTGCAATTTCACTTATTTCAATAACCATTGTTCATGTAGAATCTTGCAAAGGCAATGAATATGGCCTTCCCGTAGGAAGCTAAGCTCAGTGGTAATGTGTCTCTTGTGACTGTCATTAAAAACTCACATACACATTTGCCTCATAGTTGAATATAGTAGATGAATTATTGCATCAAAATAGAGGGATAAATAGCCATCCACACAGGCACATAAAGCTCTATAAGGATTGTTCCATATAAATGTAAGGTCATTTCAATGTCACGTTCTATTCTTAGCCTTAAAGTTGTTACAGAGTTGGAAATTAAGGGAAGGTGCTCAGAAACACTTTCAAGTCTCTCTTTAAAGAATGTCAATCAGGTTAAACAGATATATGATTAAATTGTAATGTGGGGCTTATACGGGTCAAATCACAGAAAGGAAGCTTTCTTAGTGATTTTTTTTTTAGTATTGCTCAATTTTACAGAAGGTAGAAAGAGTAAAGGACTCACTAAAAGTCACATAGTTAGAGAGAGAGAAACAAAGCAAAGAGTTCAATAGACACCGCTCAGGGTTGTATCTACAGGATCTGCGTCCACATTGCACGTGCCTAGTTTGATGTCAAACCCAATCCATATTGCCTGTGAGTGGCTCTTAAGATCTAGTAGATTCAATGCTAGGTGTTCATGTCACCAAGGCCACAGTTCAATCTGAAATGTGACAGAGTTACCAATCATGTTAACTTATCAATATATTTTACTCTCTTTATTCCAGGTTATAAAAATCAGCGGCTGATGAGTAAATTCCAATGCTTGTCACCCCATGTGGGTAGGGGGAGGGCTTTCAATGGCTGGTTTACAATAGTTAATCCGTTTTTCTTCTGAAGCATCTTGGAGTGAACTTCAGGTTTAATGCTAAACTTAAACCTTTTGGTTAGCATTGAGGGCATTGAACCATTCTACCCCCCAGCAATCCCTTGTGTACCCCAAGACACTTTTTTTCCAAAAGAAAAATCATTTTTAAGTATTTTTATAAGGATTTTTCCAACTTTAGGAAATAGTTTTCTGATTTTGCAAGCTTTCTTAGTAGCAATTAACTGGAATTCTTAAATTGTTTGTGGAAAGAAGCAAATCTAAATGCAATATTTAAACATTTGTACAAAAGCATAATATATACTTCATCATTAGGACCTCTTAAAAATTAAATACAAAAAGAAATTAAATACTTGTGCTCATCAAAAGATTTCACCAAAAATAAAAAGAGAACCCACAGACAAAATATTCTTGGCAACAACAAATTTGGCAAGAATTTTACCTCTAAGGTTTCTAGAAAACTCAGCAACAAAAAGACAAACAAGCCATTTAAAAACTCAGCAAATAGCATGAACAAATACTGCACCAGAGAAAATATTCAGGCAGCTAGAAAATGCATGAGAGATGCTCACAGTCATTCACCATTGCTGTTCTTCTTGTTTGTAAATGCCATTGAGTCGGCCCCAGCCCACAGCACCCTGACATACATTATCCAATCCTTCATCATAACCGCACTTGTTGGCTGTGTTTGAACCCACAGTTGCAACCACCGAGACAAGCAACACATTGAGTGTCTTCTTCTTTTTCTCTCGCATTCTGATTTCCCAAAAAATAACATCTTTCTCTAGAGCCTGAGCCCTCCTGATAATATTCCCCAAATCCTTGAAACCCAGTCTTACCAGCCTCACTCCTATGTAGCTGGGATAGTTAGGTTTTGTGTCAACCAGGCTGCATCTGTGAGAAGATCATGACTGAGCAGTACTCTGTAACTCAGGTCACAGCCTGATGATGTCTCCTCGATTAAATACACATCAAAGAGATGCTATGGAGAACTATCTCTGGTTTTCCTCCTCCTAGACTGGATCCTCCATGTTGTCCCTTGGGACCTGGGCCAGTGGCCCACCCCCTGGCCTCCTGGTTCTGGAAATTGTCAGAGGCCTGCCAAATTCCTTTGAATCTACTCCATTCGACCTCCACTGGCCTGCAGTTGTCCTGCCTCTGTACTCATCTTCTTCCTTCCTCCTCCCCAGCCTGGCAGCTATGTGAATCTGAAAGGATCTACAGCTTAGCATCTGTATCACAGACTTGAGTCAAACGGACTCTTACCTCTTCTGTGGCTGTGGAGGCTGCTTTCTATATAAATTCCCTCCTTGATATAAGTATCTTTTTTATCCCTGGGTGATTATCACTGGTTTCATTTCTTGAGAAAATACAGCTTTACGTAGTAGTATTCTGACCATACTTCTTCAAACCCAGATATAGTTAATATATTTTTAATGTGTTTAATACATTTAATATTATTTACAAACATCATAATTCAAATGCCTTCATTCTTCTTCAATTTTCTTTTTTCAGTGCCAAGATTTCTTGAGATTTAAAATAACATGGTTTGTGTAAGGTAGAGATGAGACAAAAAAAAAACCCACCAAATCTTCAAATTGACTTTGTTCCCATGCTTTCAACAGACCTTTTCATAGTAGATTTGTCCAATGGAAAATGTTGTTTAATTTCTTCATTGATTGTGAATTCTTGTAACATGATAACCTTGAAAACCTCAGTATTTTCTCCATGTAGAATTATTTTGCTTATTAGTTTAGTTGTGAGGATTTTTATTTTATGTTTTGAAGTATAACTCATACCGAATTCTTTGATCTTCATCAGTCATTGTTGCAAGTCATCTTTATATTCAGGAAGCAGTGCTATTTCATCTGTACATCACAGGTTGCTAATGACCCATCTTCCAATCCTGATGCTGCCTTCTTCTTTGTATTTTCCAGCTTCTGGAATTAATGTGCTCAGCATACAGATTGAATAAATATGGTGAAAGAACATAACCATGACACATACTTTTTCAGATTTTTAAATAGTTAGATCTGCCTCTTCTGTTGAAACAACTAGCTCTTGGTCTATACATAGGTTCTCCATGAGCATAACTAAGTGTTCTGAAATTCATATTCTGCACCATGTTATTAATATTTTGTTATGGTTAACACAATCTGGTCCATAAAAGATAAACATCTTTCTACTATTCTCTGATCTCAACCAAGCTTCATCTGATATCAGCAATAATATTCCTCACTCTACAAGCTCTTTTTAATCTCACTTAAATTCCTGGAAGTTAATTCTCGTTATAACCATCTTTGAATTATCATCATCAAAATTTTACTTGAATCGATACTAATGATATCATTTGATATTTCTCACATTCTGTTGGATCGCATTTCTTTGTAATAGGCATAAATATACATGTCTTTCCCTTGATTTTCCAGGTAACCTGTCTTCCAAATTTCTTGGCACAGATGTGTGAATGCTTCCCCAAACAAATTTCTTCAAAAAGAAGACCATCCACTCTTAACATAAGACCGTCCATCATAAATCAAAGGAAGAAATGCAAAGGATTCCTGGGCAAATATAGCCTAGAATGTCCTTTTCTAAAAAGTTCTGACATATTCAGTAGAACCTTACTGAAGTCTATGTGGGACGAGCCAGGGTCTCAGATTCAACGGAAAGGAAAATGTCTAACTAGGATGCAGAGACAGAATAGGAGAATAGGGAGTAACTAAAAAGGGACAAGCCGTGGTAACTATATTAATTCAAGATGGGAAAGTGAAACCACATGAGAAGTCTGAAATTCATTTAATTGGAGTAAGTGTTTCTTCAACAACTGGTCAAAGGATGTTAACTTTCATTTTCAAAGCTCAAGCAGAATTATTTGTCATAAGACGTATGGCAGCTTCATAAACAACCAAGGGAAAAAATAAAGAAAAACAGCAAAATAATTATCTCCAAGTAGTTTAAATAATTGGAAAAATGATAGAATATAAATTATTTGCACATTAAACTTTTTAAGTGAATATTTTATGGAAGTATGGAGTGTATTCAACCCAATGTATATGCAACTTATAATTTTTACAAAATAAACAAGCAAGAAACAGAAGACTTCCATCACCCATGCAACACTCTTAGGCACTACACCTACTAACTCCACCCCCACCCCCACTTTTAACACAGCATTTTATTAGTTGTTCTGCAGTTATAAAATTATGTAAACAGAATTATTTATTATATAAGTCTGTGTTTCTGTTTAATTTTGTTCAACAATATGTATATGAAATTCACCCAAATTGATAAGTAATTATTGCTTTTCCTTACTGTCAAATATTATGTTGTATGAATGTTCCACAATTTATTTATCCATTGTAATTATTTTGGACAATAAATTTTTTTCCAAGCTTTCAGATATTACAAATAGTTCTGCCAAAAAACACATTATTTTCCTTTTATGTGTGCATGTTCAAGGAATATCTAGGAATGGAATTACTAGGTCATGAGCATATTTAGCGTAAATAGTAGATATGTTCAATTCCCCAGGTGCTCTCAACAATGTAAACACCACATAACAGTTATGTGAATTCTCAATATTCCATTCTTTACAACCTTTCAGATGGTTAGCCTTTTTAATTTTAGCCATTCTCATGGGGATTTTTTT
>NW_022103904.1:7331118-7346845 GCF_000313985.2 Echinops telfairi
TGTTGAAGTTGATGTTCATTGCTAGAGTTTTTAAGATAAAGTTGTCTGTATTTTTAAAAAGATTTCTAGCTATTCAGATATAGTCAGAATAGGAAGCCTCTATTAAATATAGGCACGGTGGGGATTGTTTCCTTACCTAAAATTTGCCAATTTTCATTAAAGTCAAAGAGCTCTTGAGATTCTGATTGGTATTACATTGATTCTGTAGGTCTATCTGGGAACAATTTGCATTTAAAAAATAATAAATCTTATAATTTATGAAGAGTGTATTTTATTCCAGGTATTAAGGCATTTTTTGTTTATAACACTTAAGAATGTTTTGCATTTCATTTCATGGAGGTTTTACATATACTTTGTTAATTTTATTTGTAAATTTTTGATATTTGATAATGCCAATGTAAAGGTTAACTTTGCCATTAGATTTCATTTTTAAGCCTCTGTTTATTAATTATTTAGCAATAAATATTATTGTTTTTATACATTTTACTCACATACAATCTATATTATTTATTATATACAACCATTTATCACAGATAGTATCATTGTGACAATTTAGACTTCATGTCAAAGTGCCCTTGTGTAGGGTAGAGTGTATCCTATCAATCAAGTCACAACCTAATCATGCCTCCTGGGAGGTGTGGTCTTTTTATAAGAGAGACACTAGGGGATCCCTAACCCCTCAGTCTGCCCCTTCACCTTCCTGCTTGTTGAGAATCTGGCCAATAGCAGTTGAGTGAAGCTGGGTTTTCCTTCTTTTTTGGATAGCCTGAGGCAGTTAGATATGGCCACTAAGTTTACTCGGTTGGTTTCTGGAAAGGGCATGAGAAGTGAAACTTTTGATTCTTATAAGCTGTCTTTGGTTATTTATACCTGAAAAGTTGCAAAGGAATACAATAGATGTTAAGTTGAAGCTCGGGAAAGTAAAGCACTTTTTGAACTTTTCTGAGGCACAGGTTGTGTTGCTTAGTCAAAATGCCTAGGGAAGGACAGTCCTTTGTTTGATCCTGGCAGGGGTCTAAGGCCATATCATGGATGAATGAATTAGAAAGGATTGAATTTGAGTATTTTAAAAGGAATTATGTTTAGGATCTTGCTACTAGGAATACATAGATTTCTCCTATTTACTGTTATTGACATACTGTGATAGAAATTAAAATGAAATAGTATTTTTAGAGAGATCTTGTAAGCCCACTGCCTTCAGTCTTTGCAATTAGATATGTTAAGAGACCACAGGAGGAGTATGTGGAGGAAATGGCTTGTTGTTTGAAGCCAAGGTAGAAGACTTAGAAAAGATAAGCCCCACCCAGTACCTAGAGTGCCATTCCATTTGTATTTGAAAAGACATGCAATTAGAATTATTGAGAGATCAAAGGAGGGCTTTTTGAATCTTGAGTAAGTGATTTTCTTAAGTGCCTAGACCAGATTGGTCTATGCCCATTACAATCCCTACTAAAGCATTGCAAGTTAAAGGGAGCCTGCAGGCAGCCTGAAGTGCTCAGTAGGTGATCACTTGGATTCACTTGTAGGATGGAAGTGCAAGAAAAACAGCAATGGAAAGATGGGTTGAATCTGGCCAGAAACATCCATGGACCTGGTTCAGAGGGACTAGAGGAGAGATGCAAATGGGCTGGCTTATCTGAAGTGTAGAGGCTCACAACATGCGCATATGGACCTAGCCCAAGGGGGATTAGGTTATTGAGAATTTGTGAAGGCCCAGTGGTCTGAAGTGGGGGGAGGCTTGTAAGGAACTCCCTAGCTATAGCACCTATTGACCCAACTTGGAATGACTAGGACTGAGTGGACCAGAACCTTAAAGGATAAAAAGGAACATGTTTGACCCTGTGAGCCAGTGCACATGCTTGCTGACTTGATGCAGCGTGCACTTTCTATTGCATTTTGCATATGGATATACACACACCATTCCACCTAGAATGAAAACTCTTCATATAAATGAACATACTTGTCTCCTAAGAGCACTGGATTGATAGAACTGGGTAGTTTAGAAATTGGATAGCCAAATTAGATGAAATAAAGGCTTCAAGTGGCTGCCTTAAAAACTTTCATGAGTAAGGGGAAGATGTTGATAAGATGAAAGGATAAGTATTCACAAAACTGCAATGGGAAGGCATAAATTTTTTGTTTAGTTCATTTATAGAGTATAAGATTTAATTTAAACGGGACTGGGTGCAGTATAAGATTTAAACGGGATTGGTGCCATTTTAGTTGTGCAGACTTTTAGCGTATCCCATTAGGCATAAATATGATTTTATCATTGCCTTTGGTTAAAGAGGATAGATGGCTAATGAGCTGTGTACAGGTGACAAGTTGTCAAAGGGTGGTCTGTGGCAGTTAGATTTTATGTCAAGTTTCAGTTATGGTGGGTAGAGAACAATGTGTCAATCAGGTCACAGCTTGATAATTCCTTCTAGAAAGTATAGCCTTTTTATAAGAGAGACATTGAGGACCCTTCCCCCTTCTCTCTATCCCCTCAACTACCTGCTTGCTGGGACTTTATGTCTTACTCCAAGGACAATGCCTTGTGGGTCACCCAATCCTGAAAGCTGTAGGTGTGCTGCCATGTTTCATCTGACCTTGAACCCAAGCAACTCTCTACCCATGGGTCTATGATTTTCGTGCATCCCTCTTCACCTTTCCACATCATTGGCCTTCAGCAACATGAGGCTGAAGAGGACTTCAGCTAACATTGGCCCCATGGTTTTAAGTTGGTCTAGGCTGGATGCCTCTTGATATGAGACTACTTCTTGATGTGAAGACCTTTCTTATGCATATATGACTGTCACTCCTTCTGTTTCTCTAGACCAGTGGCTTTCAACCTTCCTAATGCCACGATCCTTTAATACAGCTCCTTATGTTGTGGTGACCCCTCAACCATAAAATTATTTTCGTTGCTACATCATAACTGTAATTTTGCTGCTGTTATGAATTAGGTGTCTCCTGTGAAAGGGTTGTTTGACCCCCTAGTTGAGAACCACTGCTCTAGACAAGCGATACTAAATCAAGCATCTGACTTAATATTCAGAGAACAATATAAATGAGTTAAATATTTTGGAATTTGTTTGAGTACCACTATGGCCCTGCATTTGGTTGATTTTTGTGAATGTTCCAATGTTCAGTTACACAATTTATTTAAAAAGACAATTGCAGGTGCACATAAAAAATAACATAGTCTTAGATTTTTCAGTATTGGGCTAGACAAGGTACAAATTAATGATTAGCATAAATAATGTCCATAAATTGAGCACTTGTACTACTTAATATATTAATCTCGTTTAAGTGGCTTTAACAAAGGGAAGAATTCATATATGATCAAATAGCATTCTTTTTAAAGTGCGAGATATTATTTCATTATCTTAAAAGGTTTTTCCAGCTATATTACTCTAATCTAAGATTGTTTCTATTATGAAACCATTTTAATTAAAACTTAAATATAAGAAGTTTTTTTCAGCTATATTACTCTGATCTAAAACTGTTTCTGATATGAATACATTTACTTAAATCCTAATTATGAATGTACATTTTGAAGGTTAGAAATCAGAGAATCAAGCTTCTTAGATGGATCCAAACCATCGATATCCCTGAAAGCACAAATTATTAATTAAAATTGCATATTTTATATGTATTCTGGAGTTGTAGATGTGTTTTCAAATACGTGTGAATTGCAGATAATAATGGTCATAGAGTAATATTTATATTTCTCCTATCCAAGGGGGACAACTTCTTTTAAATAAAATGAAATGTAATACAAGATTTGAGACTAATTTTTAAAATTCATCACCATTTAGCTATACAACTATATGTTTCTGTGTAAAATGAGAATGTACTTGAAACCATCTTTATGTGATTATCATTCTCTGTTTGCATCTTGAATAATCTCCCTTACTTATTGCTGCCTCTTTGCAACTTGTTTCTCTGTTGACTTTCAGTGATGGAAAGTCTTCATAGCTTTGTCCTAGCCTGACTGATGTCTTATTTTATTTAGAATTGGTTCTAGAGTGCAATCGATGCACGTAGATGCCCCCATAGCTCTTTCCTAATGTCTCTGTGATTTTGGCTGAAGCAAAAGTTCAATTACACAAATGTTCTTGGATTTTGAAGTGAAAATTATCAGGCATCTCATTTCTTCTCAAATACAGAGCTACACTTTCAGGCCAATAACCAATTATCATAAGAGAGGAATTTTTGTGGACATTTGAAGGTCATATGGATTTAAAGAACTCAAGAGTATTCCCTTCCAAATTTCACTTCCTGGAGAACATTTCTGCCATTGTGACTAGGGAGCATTTTGCTTGGCCAAAAGCATATTTTCAGTTCCATAATCTATCAGGCAATCTCATGGAAAGAAAAGGCTTTGAACGGCTTTGAAGGATTCAATCTTTCAACAAACTCTTACATGAATTAGTTTTTTGAGCACTCACCGTTTGTGACTACAGGGAAAAATATGAAATCCATTGGCTAATGTGTTAATCTGGGTACTTTAGAGACACAAATCCACAGAAACTCATGTATAAGAGAGAGTTTTATATAAAGGTTAAGTGCACATCAAGAAAACATCCCAACCCAGTGCTGCCCAAGCACATAAGTCCAACATTAACCCGTATGTCTGACACCAATCCACAAAGTCCTCCTCCATCTCACAAAACACAGGCAATGACCCCGACTATAGGAGGAAAGCCGAGTCAGTGAACGTGGAAGCATCTCAGCACTGGCAGGGATCTCCATAAGGGTGCTCCAGCACCCAGGGCTGCATCAGGATAGGTCCATGCGGCTTCTCCTTGGGGCTGTCTTGCAGGAAGTGAGCCTAGGCAGCTGAAACAGGGAACTGGCTAAGGCAGCTGCACCCTGGTGCAATCATCACAAAGCAAGAGACCCGATAAATGGAGCCATTTATCCCTTCACCCTTCAATTAACCCCACCTGTGTTTATTGGCCAGGTTTTTTTCAGCAATCTAAGTTTTTGTTTTTTTCCCCAATATAGTCAGCATGGGAATGAAGATGCATTCGGCCTGACTTCTGGGTTTCCTGACTAGTTCTCTTGAAATTGACTCTAAGGGCTAATTTTCTAAGAAAGACCCCAAATTTCATTGGCACAATTTCCTCAGGTGTCTTAAAGTGCAAGTGATTCATTGTGGCGGCAGCTGCTAACTTTTATGTCAATTTGATGGTACCTATGTGGAGGTAGAGATGGGTTCCAACCTATCAATCAGGTGGTCATCTGATGATGTCTCCTTGGGGCGTGACTTCTTCTATAAGACAGACAGTTGGAGAGCTATTGGTTTCCTGCCATGTGTCCTCTGACCTTGGATCTAGATGACTCTGCCCCCAGTAGCCTGTGACTCCCTGCTTCCTGCTTCACCTGTCTGTACCCTCAGCCTGTTGTTACATGAGTCTGAAGAGAGTCCAGCTAGCATCTGACTGATAGACTTGAGTTGGACTGGGCGGGGATTCTTCCTTGATCTAAAATTACTTCTTGATCTAAAATTTCTTCTTATACATATGGGAGTATCACTGTTTTTTTAACTTCTGTTTCTGTTTTTCTATCGTCAACTCATCCTAATACAGATTAATTTCAGATTTAATGCCAGCAATTGTTTTCCACAATTTTCCCTCGCTCTTTAGCTTTACTCCCTCTTCTTAGAAATTGATGCCTGGTTAACAGTTTCTTTCAAATACATGTTGTGGGTACGTTGTTGCTGTTGTTGGTTAGTCGGCAGCCCATTGGTTCCAACTCATAGTGACGCTATGTCCATGCTATGCCCTGCCCACTGCTGCACCACACCCACAACTGTGTGTATGATCTATATCCTCCAACCAGCCTCAATCAAAACATTCTACACTCCTATGCATAATAGAACAACCTTTCAAACTTGAACCCTAAATGAAAATATTCTTATAAATTAAACACCATTTCCTTAAGTCTTCATTTCTCTGTCTCTAAGTTGCGTTTCTTAAGCAAATGTGTTTTATTGGGTCAATAAAATGTGTCTATAACAGCAAATGTGCTCAAGGGTCAATAGCTTTCTTTTTGCACGTATTTTAAGTTACAGTTTCTTCAGTTTCTTCCCAGAAGGAACCTCAATACCCAAGACTGACATTCATCAACCAGCCATGTTTTATGGAAATATAATCTGTCAGTAATGTGGAAGTTGTTTCTTGTCTCTTGTGGTTAACTGACTATTAACATTCTAGAAGTGCAGACTGAATTATTTGTGACCTAGGGCTGACTTATCCTACAGTGTCGGGAAACAAGTGACTAATGAACCATTTTGTCTCACTATTTGTTGATCATGGGAGAGACAAGACCTCATTTTCTTATATCTTGACAAAGTCCATTACTTGAGTTTGATTTGGACTTACTTGGTCATTGACCTTGACCTGTAGACCATTGGGAATTTGCATGATATTGTCATAAATAATTCATTCACATGAAAAAAATTTAATAATTTTTAATCATGCAGAGAGTGAGAAAGAGTTAATACAAGTCACTGGGGGTGGGAGGGTTGGAAGGTGCAATGACTAAAACCCTCCGCAACCAACACTCCGTATTTCTGATGGTGTATCTAGCTGTGGACCTTCATATTTTTATTATACAATCTTAAACAATAAGGAGCTTTCAATGCATCACGATGGCATGTTACCTTTAAAATGGTGTCACGGGAAAGGAAATGAGAAAGCCTGTTAAAATGTAGCTCCTGGAGAAAATTAAGCATGAATGCCCAGGAGCATGCATTGTATGTAATAAACTAACTTCTCTCCCATTCTGTAGAATCACGCTAGCATGTACCATCCTTGGCGGACTTAGAAAATTCATTACTGGATTAATTTTTGGTGTTCTCCAGTTCATATGAAGAAGTCAAACTGAGAAAGATGACCTAAGCTATTAACCATTTTTCAAGCTTTTCAAATTCAAAATCTAAATCTATTAACAGGAAATTGAAAAGTTCAAGATGATTGCTTTGTTTCATTAAGTACTAAATAGAAAACTCTTTATTAACACTTTTTTTTTCATGCTTCTAAGGAAATTAATCAATTAAAGAGATTTTTCAAAGATGCTTGACTTTTTTTCCATTACAATTCATTATGTTTACTTCTCTAACTGCTTTAAAGTATTGGGGTTATTTTTTAGTGGTTTGATGCTTTAGAAAATTCCAGACCACTGTATTCTGAATGACTGTTTCTTAGGAGCCGATGCAAGAAAAGTGAATTCATAAGAATTCTGGGAAAAGTTGAAAGGGCCTTAAATCGGATTTTAAATACTACTTTGGGGAAGCTAGTTATTCTCCATTCAGTAACTTTGCTATTTCAACTGGAGCCATTGATGTGTTTCCAAGAACGCAAGTAACATTGATATCCCTCCCTCCCCCTTCCTTTGTCAGGTTTTCATTTTACCATGATTTCAGAATACCTGGTAAAATTCAACCTTTGGGAGTTGAAAAACCTGAGTTGACATTTCTCTCACAGTCTTATTGAAAATAGTCAGGTTGATAGCCATCGTGCCTTAGAGGCTTCCAAGCATTTTTTTTCTTATCCCACCAGCTCTCCCAGTCTTATTCAGGAATGATGATGGTTGGGAGCATCCTTGACCAGGATGCACTACTGTAAAGGCTCATCTTCCAATGTGCTCATGCATTTTAATTTGCATGGAAAGGGTAAAATGAATTGAAACTATGAAAAAGATATTTAATGCTCTTGGTTGTTCTATGTATTATAGTGATATTTGTTAAACTCTCTGAAAATAATGTGGCCTCAAGTTTATTTCTTTGGGTTCTCAAGCCAAATTGTGAATCTCTTGGATTGGTGACATATAATCTCCCATTAGCCACCTTCAACAGCCTGCTGCTAAAATGTCATCCAACTCAGGAAACTTTGTTGAGCCGTGGAAGACCACCCATGTGGTCTTCCATTGCACTAGAAGGGTGGATAGATCTAATTCAGATTACTGACCTGCCATAAACCCGTAGAAAGTGGTTCTCATGCTCACTCTGACACCCTTCTCCCCTGAAGAAAATGCATTTCATTTACAAAGAAGTCCCACAAACACCACATGTATACAAAACTTGGAATTCTTAAGAAAATAAGCAACGTAATTTCACTTAGTTGGACAGTCAGCAAGTTAGTGATTTTGTGGTTTGACCTTCATATGGTACATCAATCATGGCAAATTTCTTTCTCTCTCCTTTCCAAGTAAAACCACTACTTCCCACTCCCACACACCATGTCATTGCCATCACAATAGGATCTGCTGGGTAATAGAGTTTGGATCCCCTCCTTCACTTTAAAGCCCTATTTGAAATCACAGTTCCTTCCTGTTGCAACTTAGCTTTAAAACAGACTTCTGGAGTGATCTTGGCAGTTCATTCCCTCTTTTCCTTTCAGTTCTTGGTTCTATTACCTTGCAAGTCAGTTTTGAGTTGCTGTTTTCTCACGAGACAAATATACCATCCTTTATCTGCCTTTTTTTAAGATGAAGAAATGAGAATGGATAAAGCGGAATAAAGTGCCCATGGTTCCATGGGACCGATATTTAAGTGCTCCTTCTAACAGAAGCATGACTTGCATTTATCGGACTCGATGACGCCCCAACCCCGGTAAACGTACTGACTGACAAGAGTGGCCATTCCATCATCAGAAAGGCTCTGCATTAGCATTTGCCATCACAATGAAAACATAAATTTAAAGTTTAAGATAAATAACATTTTTTATATTTAATATGAGCTACATTTAATGTGTTAAATTAAAAAAAAACTTTTATTCAGCTATCTGCTTTTGAATCTGAACTTAAATAATGATAATAATAGCATATTTTTGAGGATTCTATGTCCTTCAATACACATGAACAAACATTTCCTGATCATATTTGGCAGAGAGATATAGGCAGGTACAATTGTTTCGATTTGGCAAGAAGAAATTTAGTGACCGTGGTTTTATACTTCCTGGTAGGATCCCCACCTTTTCCTCTAACTTCTTTTTCAACTTCATTTCTAATAAATTTGATAATTATTCTAGTTCAAAAAATTTTTTAAATAAAAAATTTCTGTCTTTCACAGCCTTCCTTTAGACATTCATATACATAACTAATTTAGTTCAGCCCTGTTTTTTTCTTGATACAACACAAGACGATGACACAAACTATAGTACATTGGGTACTGTAGTTGTTTCCAGCTTATAATTTACTTTTACATTGATTATTTCATTACATTTTCAGTCTCATTCTGTGATAGTCACAACATTGCTTTTAATGTTTCTTAATTTTCTATTTTGTTACCAGAGAAATATCACGAGTGGGTGGTTTCAAAGAACTGAAATTTATTTTCTTACCTGTCAGTTCCATCCTTGTAGGTAATCCTGGGTTCCTGGGTTCCTTTATTTGTAGGTGAGCCTCACGTGGCACCCATCTTCCCCAATGTGGTTCTCTGCTTACCCTTGTCTTTTAATAACTCAGAAGTGATTAGGTTTAGAATTCACTAGACTTGGGAATTATCTACTTAGCATAATGTAAAGATTGTATTTCTAACAATTATATCCACTGATATGGAGGTTAGTATGCTGACAATATTAGTGGGGCACAATGTAGTCCAGAAAAATGTGTAAACAGTAAACAGAATAATGTGCCAATATGCACCTGAAACTCTAAATTTGATATAAGATACAGTCACTGGTTGAACCCAGATATTCTGATTTCAAATTCCATGTGCTCTCAGCGTTATCTCAGAGCTTCACGCTGCCTTTTGTTGAGAAAAAGGAGCTTGAACAGATGATGTCAAGAAGATGATGCTGGCTAAACTTGCTGCGACAAATGGAAGGGCGGACGTGGGAGTGGCTGCAGCAGTCCTGGTGCTACTTGTGGTCGCCTTACAATAAGAGATGGTTTCTTTCTCTTTCCTATTTAAAATAAATGGATGTTTTTCCCGTTTGTTTTGTCCTTCTTGTCCTCATCTTCTCCAGAGTGTCTTGTGCATGGGAACCTGATTAGTTCCATAGTACACTAGATCCACTGCTTTTAAAAGTTTTGTTGACTGTCCTGGAAAGCTACCCATCACTATGTTTAAAAAAGAAAACAAAATAAACCTTGGCAAGATGATCTTAACAATCTAAAGAATTTACTTATATGCATAAGAATTTATTATTCCAAAACGGAACTCTCTATAGAGTGGTTACACTTACACTTTTTATTAAAAGGATCTCAGTAAGGATTAAGGAAACTCAAAAATGTCAAGTAATTTTTCAGTAAAATATTTGCCTTCTTCCTCCTTTTTTTCTACTTGCTGGCTGACCTAAGATCTTTCCCTGCCACCTGGTCCCATCTGCTCCATGTTGAAGGCTTTCAAATGCAGGTATAAATTACTTTTCCAACACATTTCTGCTACTCATTCTAAGAAGTGCCCTAACCAAATATAAGTTTCTTGCTGGCCTAAAAATAGACTTCATGCCATCTGGAGTCCTAAGTTTCTGCATTTTCTCTTTCACCTCCCGGCAACCCCCGGCAGTCATAAAAGAACTTCACCTGATGTACTTGTGCCTGCTTCCAACTGCTCCTACTGCATTCGGCAGCTTTCGTTCTGAGTGAATAATTCTCTCGTGGTATCACCAGGCTTCCTGAAGGGATCAGATGCTCATTCATTTGGACATTTTTAAATCATCAAGAAAGAACTTAACAAGTCATGGGGCTTGATTTTCACATTAGTCTTGTCAGTTTTTTGAGCTTCTTATAATATGCATCCATAGAGTAGCTTGAACAGCTCTGATTAAAATCTTCTCATTCCCAACAATTCTTAAAAAGTGAAGTAGGTAAGAGAAGTCAAGTAATTTTTTTAAAGTTTTATTTTCCAGTGAAACGTATGAAAATTGACACGCATACTTTGTACATACATGAGTTTGCCTATTTTCTAACAGCATGCATGATGGAAAGTTCACAAATACATACACAGGTCCTTCAAAAAGTTCACAGAAATAATTGAATCAAAAGATAATGAAATTTTTCGATGAGCTTTTTGAAGCCTCCTCATATAACATGTTTGCATTCAATAGGGTAATGGACAAGAATGATCTGATAATAGATTTCAGAAAACTTCCTAAAAAGTATAAACAGCAAAGATGAGAATGTTTATTTCACAATATTGAGCATGTGTACATCTTCAAGCTCTGCAACTTCCCCTTGATTTTTTGCTGCATATTTCAGTAGTCTTCATTTTCCTTCTATATTCTCTCCTCTAGTTGCTCATGGTTTGTTTGTATCTTTGTTTTTAACTCAGATGCTCTTCCCCAACTGCCTTCATTTCTGATGTGTATGCCCTCAAATCCAGCCTTCTGACTCTTCTGAATTCTAGATACAAATTTCCTAATAACCTCTTAACCCTTGTCCTTGGGGATGTTGCAGCTTGTTAAAGGAAATTGTAACACATTTGCAGTCCTTGCCCTTTGCCCTGCCCTTACTGTCCCAGTAATACATGTGCACCTGAGGCTCTGAGTGCAGTGTAAGGCACACCCCCCCAGGAAACCACCACCGTTAAGACTCCCAGAAACAACTAACTCCCTTCTCCCATTTGCCAAAGGCAAGAGGTTATAAAATCTTATACCTGTTTATCCCTGATGAATTCCTCATCAATTTTCACCAATGAATTAGACTTCATTTCCATGTCCTGCAGCCTCTTCAAGACTCCAATTGACTCTCAAATATAAATTCAACTCTGCTTTCCTTCACTAGCTAAAATAAGCTACGAATCCCTTAACTTGTACATCTGATACACTCTATTATTTGGGTCTCATCTTTCTTTGTCACCTGATTTTTGAAAGCTCTCCCATTACCATCAACTTTCATTTGCACTCGAGTGGTTGGCAAACTAGAACAGCCACGTTGGCATAACCTGGGAACTTGCCAGAAGTGCAAATTTTTGGACCCCACTTGGACCTACTCAATCAGCCCTGCTGGCAACGGGGCACAGTTATCTGGTTTTGAACAAACTGACTTGTGATCCTTATAGACGCTCATGTTGGTGAACTAGTGCTGTAAGCATAGTAATGTATTAGTTTTACAAATTCACTATTTCCTCTCAGACCCTCATCTTTTAGTTCTAGATCTGGTCTTTTTCTGAAATGCCATTGTTCTGCTTACTTACCTATGAAATGCCCACTTATTTTTCAGGAACTGTTGTAAAAATAGACACTTCATACGCTTCTCTGATTTCCGTCTGCAGAACTAACTCGTTCCCCGCTTTTATTTATATCTTCTCTATACATAACCTGATTATAGTTAGGTAAAAGTAGATATTTCTTTTAATAATTTCATAGGACTCCCAATGTTGACATTTTTCCTCAGTAATTCCTAGCAGGGAAATAGCTAAACCTTCCTCAACAACCATTTTAAGTGCTCAACAAATAAAAATCAAATGAAAAGGAACTGTTCATATAATCTGTTATTTTTACAGCTAATAATAAGTTATTGGCTAACCTACTACCATAGCATGTTGCTGTGGATAGGAGCCTTGGAGTCAGTTCTGACCCAAAGAGACCCTACGTGCAACAGAACAAAACACTGACAGCCTTGTGCCACCTAACCATGCAGCCACTGCGTCATCCATCTTCCCGAAGGTCTTCCTTTTTTTTTGGTTCCCCTTTCCTTTACTGCAGCATTGATGTCCTTCTCCAGGGACAGGTCTCTCCTGACAGTATGTCTACACTACGTGAGACTGTCTCACCATCTTTGCTTCTAAGAAGCATTCTGGCTCTATTTATTCCAAGACACAATTGTTCTTTTGGTAGTCTGTGGTACTTTCACTATTCTTCACCAACACCGTAATTCAAATGTGCTGCTTCTTCTTTGAGCTTACGTATTCCAGGTCCAGCTGTCACAGGTATTGAGATCATTGAAAACGTCATGGCTCGGTTGAGGCACACTTTAGTCCTAAAAGTAACATCCTTGCTTTTCAACACTTTCAAGAGGTCTTGGTCAGCAATTTAGCAAAAGCAATACCTCATTTGATCTCTTAATGGCTGTTTCCATGACCATTGATTGTGAATTCAAGATCCTTAACAACGTCAACCTCTTCTCCATTTATCATGAGGCTATCTACGGTCCAGATGTGAGGATTTTGATTTTCTTCACCTTGAAGGCTGTAATTCTTGATCTTCATCAGCAAATGCTTCAAGTCCTCCTCACTTCCACCAAGACAGGTTGTGTCATCTGCATATCTCAAGTTGTGACTGAGCCTTCCTTCAGTCCCGAGGCCACATTCTTCTCCATCTAATCCCGTTTCTCTGATGATTTTCTCAGCATACAGATTGGATAGATATGGTGAGAGGATGCAACCCTAACACACACCAGTCCTGATTTTCACCCATGCAATATTTCTTTGTACTTACTACACAACTGCCTCTTGATTTATGTGTAGGTTTAAAATGAGTACAATGTATTGTTCTAGGGTTCTGATTCTTCTCAAGGTTATCCATAGTTTGTCAGAATCCACACAGTCTAAAGCCTTAGCACAGTCAATTAAACTCAAGTAAACATCTTTCTGATATTCTTTACTCTCAGTCAAGATTTACCTGACATTAGCAATGATATCACTTGTTCCATGTCCTTCTTTGAACCCTGCTTGAATATCTGTACTGTTTGAATCTGTCAATGTACTGTTGCAACCATTGTTGGATGATCTTCAGCAAATTTTTATTTGTATGTGATATTAATTATATTGTTCTATAATTTGAGGATTCTGTTGGGTCACTTTTGTTTGGTTAGGTACAAATATAGCTGTCTTCCAGCAAGTTGGCCAAGTAGCTGTCTTCTAAATTTTGTGAGTACTGCCAGTGCCTCACTGGCTTGTTGGAACATTCCCATTGGTATTCATTCCATCAACTTCTGTAGCCTTGTTTTTGACTAATGCTTTCAGTGCAACACGGTCTTCTTCCTTCAGTCTCATTGGTTCATGCTCTCTTCAAAGGGTGGAATGTTATCTAGCTCTTGTTGGCTCAGTGACTCCATGTCCTTTCCATCTTATTCGATGCTTCCTGCATCCTTCAATATTTTGCTCATATAATTCCTGTTCAATATTTTGCTCATACAATTTTAATTTTTCAAATATAAATTTCAATAGTCAAGAAGCTTGACTTTTTCTTGAGCTCCTTCTGTTTAAGATATGTTGAGTGTGTCCTTACTTTTGGTTTTCTAACTGTAGGGCTGTGCACATTTCATTATAATATTTTATTTTGTCCCCTTGAGCTGCCCTTTGACATTTCAGTTCTTTTCCTTCATCATTTCTCCCTCTGTGACTTTCTCGAGACTTCGCTGTCTCTATGATTGATAGCAAATTTCAGAGTCTCTTCGGATATTCACTTTGATCTTTTCTTTCTGTCATTTTAATAACTTTTGCTTCCCTCATGTATGATGTTCTTGATGTGATCATCAGCTCAGGGGTCTTCTGTCATTAGTGTTTAATATGTAAAATCTGTTCTTGAAAGGTTCCTAAAAATTCAGGTAGGATAGACTCAAGGTTGAATTTTGGATCTTATGGACTTGTTTTAATTTTCTTCAGCTTCAAGCTGAACTTACATATGAGCAATTGATGGTCTCTTCCACAGTCAATTCCTGGTCTAATTTTAGCTGCTAATATTGAGCACTGTCTCTTCCCACAGTAGTCATTTGATCTCTGTGTATTCCACTTGGAGAAGTTCACATGCATTTTATGTTGTTCAAAAAAAAAGTATTTGCAATGAAGAAATTATTAGGCTTACAAAATTTTATCATGCAATCTCTGGGTTCATTTCTATCAACAGGGCCATATTTGGTTAGGATGAAAATATCTAAGATTATGGACACAAGGAATTGAGTGGATTGTCTTTTTGGACCCTGTAGTCCCTGAGCTGATGGCAGGAATAAAAAAGTTTAAAAACGTACTACCATCAAGTCAATGCTGACTCAGAGAACCCTGGTGGGTTTCTGAGATTGTACCTGTTAGTGAGAGTCAAAAGAAGCCCCTTCTTTCTCCTGTGGAGCTACCAGTAGTTTCCAGCTCACCCCGCGTGCATCACAGCCCAAGGCATACCTACTACACCATCAGGGCTCCTGATAGCAGGGGTAGAGAAGTAGAAAGCTGGGAGCCTGGCTTCACAGAGTGAAGTGGGTGAGGGAAAGTACGAGGAAGTCTGGCCACAATGATTAGCATTTGGTACCTGGACAACAGGATCTCTGATGGACGTGATGGTGGAGTGATGGGTGATGGGTGGAGCAGCAGAAAGGAATGACCCCATCTCCTAACTGAGATATTGACATATGTGGGTGGTGGGAAATGGAGCTGTTTTTGAAGTCAATGGTGCCTCCAAGACCAAATCCACTCACTTAAATCAGGGGATCTGTCTGACACACAATATGGATAGTACTGAAGGGTGGTGAGAATAGGGAGGAAGGGGAGTTGTCTTCCGGAATGCTTGTGCTAAACAAAAATGAGCTGTCCATGCCACAATAAAGGGGTTGGAAAGAAATCAGGCATCCCTTAGACACCTATGGAAAAATCTGAGCTAAGCATGCACAGACGACGGCTGTCTAGGCACAGGTGGCCACAACCTAGGCACATGACATCACACAGGTAGGCTTAAACTCAGCCATAAAGTCGACCAATTCCCTCAACCACTCCTCCCCAGCCAGTGGGGATCAAAGCCAGCCTTGGGCTGGCTCCTCTTTTCAGTGTGCTCTGCAGGCTGAGGGTGGGAGTCTTTCC
>NW_022103904.1:7346945-7352961 GCF_000313985.2 Echinops telfairi
GGGCGGGCTGGCTGGCGGGCGGGCCTGCAAGCACCCGTGTGTCCTCTCTTGGCGTCTGGGCATTTCCTGGTTCGGTACATACGGTTTTGGGCTCCTGTTCCGGTATTCTTTACAAGTGGTTTTTCGTGTTCCATCGCGCTCTCTCCTGCGCTGATCCTGCACAGCCTTGGACGCTTTCGGAAATAGCGTGTACCTTTGGAGAAGATAATATCTGAAAGTTTTCTTCCCCTCCTAAAAGTCACTTGGATTAGAAAAGTGCTTCTGCCGCCCGTGAATTCATTCTTTCAGCATTGCGAAGCAAGAACAGATTGTGGTAGCAATTGTACAATAACTCTTGATGTGATTGAACTATGGAATGTTCTATCTGAGCTCCCCCATCCAAAGGGCAGAGTGGGAAGGTATAGGGGGACGAAGGGTAAACCTTTCAGGACAATGCTGTAGAACAGGGTCATGACCAGATAGAGGTCCTAACGGTGGAGGAACTAAAGTCAACAAAGGGCAATTAAATATGCTAGCGTATGTGTATTGGGGCTTGTCGCGCTTCAGATGAAGCCAGGCAAATCATAATAATTGCTCCCAAAGGACAAGGAGACATTGTGTATATTTAGAATATCTGCAAGAAAATTTCACTCTTTCCAAAAGATGGTGACTTCAGTGATTATTTAGTAAAAAAAAACGACTCAGACCGTCACATCTCCCTGAAAGGAGGAGGGAACCTCAACAGAACTACAGAACACACCCTCTCTCTGTTTGGAAGACCCACCCTTGCTGCTCCCCAACCCCCATCCAGACACTGAGACTGTCAGAAAGGAAAACACACCACAGACCTGGGACGGAGGCTTCCACCAGTCCACCACCCACTGCTGCAGTGTCAACCCCGACCCACAGTGACCCTCGATGCCTGGGACGATGACATGCGACACTGGAGAGGAGATGCAATCTCCTCCTGTGGAAAGTGGTGAGAAGGAGATGGGGTTGCTGAACTTGAAGAGGGGTGGGTAAGCTGTCAGAGCACTGAGAAGCCAAGAGTAAAAGGCCGATTCCGGAGTTGATACGTTCTTAAAAAGGACACCAGAAATTACTGTCGCTTGGGTTTTCTCTAAGCTAGTTGGAACATTACTTTCTGTTGCTCTTACATTAGAATGCCCTGCTGAGCCTTATGTGACCATTATTTTACTCTCATTTTACTAAGATATGCCCCTTCCCTTCAAAACAAAGGGAAGTCCCCTTTTCTTTTCAGTCCGTAACTCCAAAAAGCAACTACATTTCAATCTAAACTATCCATAGACATTGATTTGATTCAATGCCATCTTTTAAACAGCCCTCATTTTTTGTTCAGTTTAAAAAATTTTTTTTTAATCCTTTTTTCGGGGGGAGCTCACATAAAACATTCCCTAGTTCAATCACATCAAGGGTTATTGTACAATTGCTACCACAATCTGTTTCAAAACATTTTCTTCTCGAACTCCTTGATATCAGCTTCCCTTTATCCCCTCCCTCCCCCACCCTGCCCAAGCCCTTTTGGTAAGATGCATGGTTTCTCAGATTCTCTCTCCTCATACCTTTTTCCTCGCCACAACAGCATCTGGGTTTTCTAGGACCTCTAATGATGAACTTGAAGGAGTTTTCAGGCCTGCATTAGATGCCCACAGGCTCTTGAGTGTTTGGGTGTCTACATATCCCTCTCCCAAGGGGAATGTTTGATTGGGATCCAGTTTGGTGGCCTTTCAGGAAGGACTGGTCCTTCTGGATTTCACAATAATGACCTGGCATACATTTCAAAGACCCAAAGTCCTGGTATTTGCCTGTACTCGGGAGGCCCCATCACTGGTGTCTGCTTCAGCCAGATCCCCATCTTCTGCATTTGCCCTGGGCCTTCCAGCCACTTCATGGTTTCTCAGAAGAGCTCATAAAGCCTCTGGCTCCTCTGTGTCCTTTGAAGGCCTAATAACCCAGGACAGACCCCGGTCAAACTTTAGGAAGTCACTTTGGGGATTGGAATGAACCAATCTGTATGTCAGCTATCAGCAGTCCTATCATAAAAGTTACTTTGCTTTCCCTACGATAACTTGGTTTTAGCAGCTTCGCTTCGTTTTGCTAACATAAATGAAACCATACACGTGCTCAGGAATCTGGCTGATTTCACTCAGCATTATGTGTGAGACTTATCTTCATTGCTTGATGTAATTGCAAATAGTTCATTCTTGTGGCTATAGTACTCCCTGTATTAAGTTCAAGTTTTTAATCTGAGGCCCCAGCAGTGAGCACTGGATTTGGAAGAACAAAAATCAGCCAAACCCATTTTTCCAGCCCCAGAGTTGATAAAACAACCCTTTGGGCTAGGAGTTAGGGGCAGGTTAAGGAAGAGTTTGATTCTAATATGGATCCCTGAGTAGGGGGCTGAGCACCAAGAAATGGAGTTGAGGGAAGTGGGTGTGAATGTGAGAGTGCCAGATAGATTTGACAAGAAGCATGCCTGGGGCCTCTTTCCTTGGCACCACCCCAGTGTTCACCGCATCATGGGTTTCACTGTACTACCACTGTGATCTCTCATAATGTGGAAAATCTAACTGTAGAGCTCCTATTTTTATGCTGTGTTCTTGTTTCTGCCTATAGCACAAGAATATCATTACAATAATCCCAGTCACCCTTTAGTCATTTGAAAATACTGATTTTGAACCTCTTGGGCCTAGTGGATTTAACTATGGTGATTGCGTCCTTAAAATCTTTCAGCTATTTTCAATATCAAACACCAGCTCAACTCCTAGATTAGAGAGAATATAGCTATAGTCATCCTTTCCTGCATATATCACTTTTGGGTACCCCTTTTCCTCCTGTTCTATTTCCTGAGCCCTTAACCAGCCCTCTATCTGCTCCCACTTCTGTCTATAATCCTCCCCAGGAGTATTTTTGTTTGGGGAACAGCACCCCCAACACATGTGAACTTCCTCCAGCCTTTTCTATGCCCAGCTTCAACACTCCCATTTACCCAGTGAGCCTTGGGAATAATTGAAAACACGACTAATCCCTATATGACTCAGTCACAAACAATGTTTTTTCATGTTTCCAAATAGGTGGCCTAGTGGAGCTGCTGACTGCTTTCCCAGGAGAGTGGGGCATTTGGCAAATTCAGCCCCACTAACTTTGTGGGCCTGTTATAACCCATGGGATGCATTAGTAAAACTGCCAGCTGAGTTAAGTATAGTTGGGTATATGAGGGGGTACCCACCTCCCAAAAAACAGAATAAAGCTCTGCTGAGTGGAGCTTTCATAGTACACATTTTTCCTGCTAGGGAGCATCAAGCAACTCCCTCTGCATCAGTACACCCAGTGGCATTGTCTAGGAAGTTTCTCTCTGGTCACAGTGAATTTTTTCATAAAACAGTTTCACTGGAACTTCATTTTTTGTGATGGCCGATTTAAGAGAAGAGACTGTGGCTACGAAATTTTGTTTCTTGCTCAGGAAAAATGCTACAGAAACTGTTGTGATGTTGAACACAGTGTACAAGGACAGCGCTATGGGAAAAACTCAAGTGTGCAAGTGGTTTTCTCATTTCTGAAAAAGTGAAATGTCGATTGATGACAAACTTCATTCTGGATGTCTGTCAACTTCCCAAATGGATCAAGCTGTTGAAAAAAATCATGTACTTGTACTTGAAGACTGATGACGAGAGAGGAAAATTATCTGGACTATCTTGGAGCTCAGTTCAGTGAATTTTAGTGGAAATTTTGGGAATGAAAAGAGTCATTGTGAAATTTGTGCCTTGGGTTCTGACTGCCCAGGAGAAAGGGCATCGAGTGAAACATGTTGTGCTTTGAAAAAACAGCTCTGAAGTGACCCAGGCTTTTCCCCAAAGTGATTACTGGTGATATGACAAGCTGCTACTTTGATGACACCAAAAACAAGCATCAATCAAGCCAGGGAAAGACGCAATTGTCACCTCACCCCCAAAGGCTCATCAAGTAAAATCAAAGATCAAAATGATGTCATGTGTTTTGTTGATGCAAGGGGGATAGTGCATTTGGAATTCATTCCACCAGGTCAGACTGTTAATCAAGCTTTCTATCTAGAGGTTCTGAAAAGGAGCATTGATTTATGGCAGAAAAGAGATTGGTTTTCTACCATGACAATGTGCCTACTCAAGTATCCATCTCAGTTAACCAGTTTCTGGCAAAAAAACCCAGCATGCCTCTCTTGCCCTGCACACCTGACTCTCACCTGACCTCACTGTTTGCAACCTCTTTTTGTTTCTATGAATGAAGAGGGACATGAAAGGATGGCAATTTGATGACATAGAAAACGTGAAGAAAAATATGAGGAAGGTGCTGTCAGTCATCCAAACAGATGAGTTTGAAACATGTTTCCAAGAATGGAATCCATTAAGTGTAATGGAAAGTACTTTGGAGGTGATAAGGTTATTTTGAAGAAAAAAAAATTAAATACAAAGCTTTGAAAAAAACCTAGTTTTTTTTGGGGGGGGTACCCCCCTCATGTAGATAGTATGATGAGGAAATGCAGCAACTGGAGCATGCTGGTGGGAGACCTACAGTCTTGGCACAGTTTTGACATGCCCTAGCCATCGGAATTAAAGTGCATTGCAAACAGAGGAGAGTGAGAGAACAATATTGTTAGCACAGAGTTACACTGTTATTATTCAGACACTGTTAGCTAAAAAGTCATTTTGCACTGTGATAAACCAATCTGTATGTCAAATATCAGGATTCCTTTTTACTAACGAAAGGCAGTTTGGTAAGTTGGACAGGTGTGGGAACTAGAGTAGAACCATAAGGTTATCAATTATGGATCCCTGTCTCATTCCGAGTCCTGAACTCCACTGCTAAAGAGAAAGTGGGAAATTTTGAGTCCATGCAGATTTGCCTCAGGAGAAATGTCTGGTATTCTGCTTCGGAAGACTCAACCACTGAAAATTCTCTGGAGCATGGCCCTGCTGTGAGTCATGTGAGTTGGCGGTCACCATGAGTTGGAGCTGAGTGACTGGACAGCCACCAGTGGTAGTGGTCTAGTTCCCAACAACAATCTGTTCATTGCTGTTCTATGTGCACCTTGTCTTTGAACACAGAACTGCAAACATAATATTATAGGTGGAAGGAAATTTAGTTAGGTGGTAGCTATTTAAAGTGACCTTAAACCAGGATGTTCTGAGTCCTACTTTGGGTGGTGACCCTTCTGGCTTGCCAGATACTTTCTGACATACCGCTCTATGAGCTTTCGTCTGCACCACCTTTCAAGCAGGAATTAGAAAGTTTAAAATTAGGCTGTTTTCTTATGCATATGAAAGGGTAAAGGTAGAATAAGTGAGGATGGAGGATTTTGAAAAGAATTGATTCAAGAAAAATTGATGACCAAAGATATAAAATTTAATTCATGAAATTTAAGTATTTTATTCCATAAAATGTGATGGGAAATTGTAAAATGTAATCAACCTGCCAACTAATCAATATTTCAAATAATCAAATGCTTAGAAAGAGGCTTTCCCAAATAATCAAAGATGTGGAACCTTTCAGTCAAATCATCATATCTCAGTTATGTTACTCTTCTTTTGCTAATCACATGAACTTGATATTATAATTGTTGTTTTACACACTCAACATGGTTAACTTTATTTATGTTTTTCTTCTCATTATCTCATATCTCAGATTTAAGAAGCCCCACCCCTGTAATATAGTCTTAGAAGTTCTTTAGAGGAGATGAGATTCTCTTACTTTTTTTGTTCATTTGAAAGTCTTTATTTCAGTCATTGTCGATAATTCATTTATTCTAAATGTAGACCAAAGGGTATTTTCCCTCAACATATTTGACAGACTAAAATATTCTGCACTATTTCAAAAGTAGCTGTCAATCTAAATGTCATTTCTTATTGATGATCTGCACCTCCCACCCCCAGGCTGCTCAGTATTTTCACTGTATTATCATACTGCAGTCTTACAACACATATAGGTATCAATGGATTAGTTTGTCTTAATTCTTTAGGTTTCACACACACATCTTTCATCA
>NW_022103904.1:7354375-7355237 GCF_000313985.2 Echinops telfairi
TCTTGAGGCCTAAATTGTGGATAAGGAGTCCTGATTGCACAGTGGTTAAGTGCTTGGTTGCTGAAAGAAAGGTTACAGTCCCAAGCCCACACAGTGGCCCCTTGAAAGAACGAATGGGTGATGTGCTTCCATAAGGATTCAAGACAAACAAAAAACTAACCCACCGCCATTGAGACATTTGACTCATAACAACCCCGTAGGAATTGTAGAACGGCTACTTGGTCTTTCAAAGGCTGCAAATCTTTATAGGAGCACACAGCCTCCATCTTTCTCCTGTTGAGCAAGTGGCTGGTGGATTTGAACATTGTGATTCAAAGTCCAATATTAACTCCACTATAGCCTAGAAAAACCTTTGTAGCGGTTTTACTAGCACATAGGGTCTAATTGAGTTGGAATCAACTAGACAATACCCAGCAGTGGCAATCAAAGGTCTGTACCTAATAGGGACTATTAGCAGAACTTTATCCCCCCAGATCAACAGCAGTCATGGGACACATTTCTGAGAATGGAATGCGTGTTCTCGTCAATCATGCTTTTCTTGCTTACTACATACCGTTCCATGTTACTTCAATCCCTCTGATAGAATGTTCTGGTGTATTAGTTTGTGCACGTGTTATCAAACCTTTCCAAAATTTATTTTGGTTTCTAGTGAACCCAGAATTGCAGTCATTCATACAGAATCATTTGGATGGGGAAACTTATTAGAGTTACCTGGAATGCATTACCTATGGGTCCAGGACTCTAATTTCTCACCCTCCTGGAATCATTCCTCTATTTCCCACTTAATCTGTAATCATGGGCCAAATTTCTGTTAGGGACCATTAAATACTGTGCTACTCATCTCAAAGACAGCAGTTCAAAC
>NW_022103904.1:7357317-7358675 GCF_000313985.2 Echinops telfairi
TAGAACTGTTCCATAAGGTTTTCAAGACACTAACCTCCTTTCTTTAAATAAAGGGAAAAACTAATGATCATCTTTGTATGCAGAGAGAAGAGGCTCAGGATAAGCAAGGAACTAAACATGATAAAACAAAACAAAACAAATGAGGAGGGATTGCGCTACCTGATCTCAAAACCGATTACAGCGCCACGATACTCAGAATAGCCTGGTACTAGTATCATAGTAAACACACAGGCCAATGGGACAGGAGAGAAAACCCAGAAGTAAATATCCACCGACAGAAAACTGATTTTTACCAAGCATCAAAAAACATTAAATGGGAATGAGATGCCCTCTTTAACAAATGGTGCTGGAGAAATTGGATGTTTAGCTGTAGAGGAATGAAACAGGACTCAATGAAAAATATTATAATGCAAATGTACAAATGTGTTTGACATAATGGATAAATGTATGGATTGTGATAAGAGCTGTATGAGCCTCCAATTAAATAAAAAAAATATATATTATAATGCATTTGTTTCATCCAAGTTAATATGTCTACCCCTTAGCTCTTCATTCACCTCTAATTTCCTTTCACCTCTGATAACCTTTCAAGAATGGTTCTTTCTGTCTGTAAACAATTTCTTTACTTTTTATACTAGTGCTTAGATCCAGTATTTGTTCTTTTGTGATTGACTAATTTAACTAAGCATACTATCATCCAGGCTCGGCCATGTTATGAGAGGTTTGACAAATGGATGAGTATTCTTTAACAGTGTGTAGTATTCTGTGGTAGGTGTAAACCAGTTTGTTTATCCATTCACCTGTTGAGACACTTAGCCTATGGTTATCTTTTGGTACTGGGTGTAATACTGCTATGAGCATGGGAGGCATTTAGCTGTTTGTGCCAGGCCTCGCTACTTTAGAATACAGACCTACTAGTAGGATTGCTGGATTGTAGGGTATTTCTAATCCCAACTTTTAAAAGAAATGCCTCATGATTTTCCACAGTGGTTGCAACATTTTGTTCTCCCACCGGCAGTGCCTGAGAGTCCAAACGCCCTACACCCTCTGTAGCACTTGCTCTGTGTCGTTGTTTCCTTTTAATTTTTTCTATTGATGCTGGAGTTTTGTTTTCTTGTTTTTTTAATAAATTTTTAAAAATCCTCACAAATGGACAAATGGCAGCATCTCATGATAAACAGCAAAAAAGGTTAAACTTGTCAAGGATTTCTTCTTGCTTTAATCCACAATCATTGCTCATGGAAACAGCAGTCGAGATCAAGTGATGCATCGAATGGTGTCAATCTGCTGCACCAAACCTCTTTAAAGTGGTGAACATCAAGGACATCACTGAGGACCAAAGTGCACCTGACTCAAAC
>NW_022103904.1:7360475-7370274 GCF_000313985.2 Echinops telfairi
TTTTTTTTAATTTCTTCAATTACACAGTAGTTTATAAGTAGGTTGTTATGCAGTATTGGCTTTTCCTTCCTTGTGTTGATTTCTAATTTTATTGCATTGTGATTTGTGAAGTTGTTTTCCAGAATTTGACATTTTAAAATTTATTGAGACTTACTTTGTATCATAACAGTCTATTGTTCTGTATATATTGTTCTGTAGCTCTGTGGAGTGTTCTGTATAAGGCTATTAGATCAAGTTGATTAATTATGCTATTTAAATATTTAGTGTCCTCATGGAGTTCTCCTTATTCTGTCCATTACAAATTTTGGATTATAAGGTCTTCTGATATTATTATTGTCAGGGGCCCTAATGGCACAGTGGTTACTTCTTGGGCTGTGATCCTCAAAATTCGCAGTTGGAAACCACCAGCCACCCTGAGAGAAAGAAGGGCTTTCCATTCCCATGAAGAGTAGCAGTCAGGGAAATTCAGGGGTAGCTCTACCCTGTTCTGTAGGGTCACTCAGAGTTGGCATTTACTTGATGGCAGTGAGACTATTACTGTTCAATTGTATATTTCTCTTTTCAGTCCTGTTAATTTAATTTGTGTATTTTGGGGATCTTTTGTTGGGTACATAGATATTTACTATGGATATTTCCTATTGTTGTATTTCCTCTTTAATCATTACATAACACGCTTTCCTATCTGTTTAGTTGGTTTTTGCCCCGAAGTCTATTTTATCATAAATTAATGTCATCCCTCCTCTTTCTTGTGGCAATTTGCAGGATAGATATTTTTCTATTCTTTGATATTCAGCTTGTTTTGTCTTTGTGACTCTTATAGACAGCATATTCATGTGTTGTGATGTTTTTAAGACATTATCTTCACTTGTATACTTGTTGTCATTAGCTTCCAATGTCACCCCCATCGTCCTCTGCCTTGATTCTAAAAAACTAGTAACCTACTTGCTGTCTCTATGGACTTACTGATCCTGGATTTCTTATAAAGAAAATCGTATTACTCTCCACCCCCTACACACACACACACACACACACAATCAATAACAAAACACTGAAAAACCTCAGTCCAAAAGAATGAAGAAAACAATAAAAACCAGAACACATTAAAACTAAGTCACAAAAAAGTCAAAAGGGAATAAAATGATAAAATGTTAAAATTTAACTGAATTAAATACACATCAATTCACTTTTTTTTTCCACTGACATACAAAATTTAAAAGAAGAGAAAAAAAGAAACAAAACAAAACAAATAGGCAGAAATATCAATTCACTTTCTTATGTCCTCTGTTTGAAAGTCGGGTCTACAGGCTCATGTGGCTACATGCCAGCGACGCAGCCTGGTGGACTAGGAAGCCGGAAGCTTGCAGGCCAGTGGTATGAATCCAAACTCGGTGTAAACATGGTAAGGCACCAACATCTCTCCAGGTTAGTGCAGAGTTCCAGCAAGTAGGATGGCGAAATTATAGAGAGTGGAAGGATCCCAGTTTCTCCACTGATAGGAAGGCCACACCCCAAGAAAGCATCATCAGGCTGTGACCAGAGTGACAAGGTATATTCCACCTCTATACTTTCATCCACCTTCAAGTGGCCAAAAATTCCTCTAACACATCAAGTATGTGAGGGAATATATTAAGGAGAGGGGCGGTAACTAACATCAAGGAAAATTGAGTGGCATAACATCTTGGAAATGTTTAACATTCAGGATATCTTTAATCACCACATGCTTGGTCCTAGACTAGTATCTAGTCTTCTACAAGAACATTTTACCAGAATGTACAGTGTATGTTGTGCCCACACTCTACTAAAAGGGTAGCAGTCTCTGAAAGAGCAAGCTGGAATTTTATTTTTCTTCCCACAAAGACATTTCTTTAAAATATCTGTTTTAACATATTTTTATACCTGTTTCTCAACTTTGTGTCTATAGATAATAAATATGTCTTGGAGGGAGTAAAGTAAGAATATACCTTAGAAGCAAGGATACAAAGACTCCATCTCACATATTTTGAACTTGATATCAGGAGAGACAAGCGCCCGGAAAAGGGCAGCATGCTTGGTACAAAAGAGAGTGAGGATAAAAGAGAAAGATCTTCAGTGAAATGGAATGACACAGCGGCTGCAATAACAAGCGCACGCATAACAATAATTATGAGGGTGGTGCAGGACTGGATAGTACTCTGTTCTGTTGCATGTAGGGTCACTATGAGTTGGGTGTGACTCAATGGCACTTAACAAGAACAACAACAGAACTATTTCCTGCAATAAAATAAAGAAGTTAGCTCCTATCTATTTCTGTCTCTTCCCTTCTTCCATCCTGTATTGTTTGATTTGTTTGTTCATTTTAACATAGATCTTCCTCAGGAATAAGATAGGGTCCCTGATTCCAAATGAGATTTTGGAATATGAGGAATTCTGAAGGACCACTCTTGATTATTCAGGCAACACAAATTCAAGGCACAGCTCAGGAGTCAAATTAGTCAAATTTTACCACTGATTGCAATTAGTTAAAGCAAAAAGGAATAGCAAACCTTACTCGGTTTTCTCACTAAATGTTATTGAAGAGCTGCTAAAGCTATTAAATCAAAGCTGTGGTTTTTCCAGGTTTTATCCCGGGAGCACCTGTGCTAGAATTCCTCTTGGATGTTTGCTGAAAACTGATATTTCCAGTTCTTTCCCCAGGACCACACTATCGATCTCTGTAGATATTGGAGATATGAAAATCTGCATGATTAATAAGATCTTAAGTGAGTTTAGGAAACAACAGCTCTATGGTCTCTTCATTTTTGAATTCACCTGCTGATCTCTTTGAAATAATGAATAAGTAAATAAGAAGATAAAGAAGCAAGGACTGCTTCACACAATGAGGGACCAGCCATGGTAGCTGCCAGGTATTGACTCATCCCTACCTCAGTGTCATGTATTCAGCAGCACGAACCATCCCCAAGCCCATGCCGTCCTCACAATTATTAGTATGCTTGCGCCCACTGCTGCTGCCTCTAGGTCTGTTTCTCTGACCCTCTACTTAATCTAGTATGATGTCCATCTCCGGAGACTGGTCCTCACTGATAGAATTCCCAAAACACATGAGATGAACTCTCTCCATCCCTGCGTCTAAGGATTTGTCAGGCTGTACTTCCAATACAGAGTTGTTTGTTTTGGAAGTCCATGGCATAGTCGATATTCTTCATTAGCACCCTATTTCGAATACACAAACTCTTCGTTCGCCCAGACTTCACATGCATATATGTGGCTTGAAAGATGGTGGGCTGAAGCCCTCGAGGTGCTATCTTGGCTTTTTGAAACTTTAAAGAGGTGCTTGGCAGATCAGTTGCCTAATGAAATATGCCACTTGATTGGTCGATTCCTGCTTTCACCGGTGCTGACTATTGCTGCGGACACCATGGTGTTGGCCTTTTCTGACCTCCTCTGGCTCAGTCTGGAACATCGGGTGAAACCATGGGTGCCCCTGCTGGAATCTGAAATACCAGTGGCACAACCTCCAGCATCACAACAACACGCAAACCACCGAATTACAACAAACTGACAGAAACGTGTTAAAATGAGCTTTGGGATCTTTTATAATTGGCTAAATGATTTTGTCTCAAAAATAAATATTTTTTAAATTTAGTAACTCCACTTATTACAAATGGATGAAAATGAAAAGATATGGCTCCTGGGAAGTGCCAGAACTACATACAACTATGTTGTAAGGGAGCAGATTTGTAATAATGTTTAATAAATAGTTTCCATGTCCTCGTAATACAGAGAGCACTCAGTTCCCTACAGTAATTCTAGTTTATACGTCTTGTTTTCCCATCACATAACCTGCTTAGGTTAACTCCGTTGACATCATTAGCATCTCTATTTATTTATACTTCTCTTGAGTTTATCTTGCTGGTTTCCCAGGACTCTCGAGATCCATTGGGATGGCCTTATAATTTATACTGTTAATATTTACTTTCTACCTATGTAACTGTGGTGGCTCATGTTATGCTTCAGGGCACAAAATACAACATTCTCAAAGTGACAGGTATAAACATGAGAGCTCCCATCTATCTGGCCAGATTGGCAGTGATCCACCTGTGTTTGCTCTCACTTGAGCTTCCGCCCTTCCCACTCCTACCATTTAGGTACAATACTTATGGTATTTAACAATAGTCAAAGAGCTCTCCTGTTTCTTCTTGCCACCTTGGTGAATATGAAAACCATTCTCATTTGCTCCCAGGTAAAACTAAGTCTTCAACCATTATATGTTATAACCATTACAGATGCAAACTTCTGAGGCTCCATAGGAAGCTGAGTTCTTGTGTCTATTGCTGCTACAACCACATTAGTGTTTTCTGGAGGCCATAGTAGCTCCTGCAGGTGTGAAAGTCAAGGAGCCTTCCTTCCTAGTGTCCTCCACAGCCACAGGACTCCCCACAGATTTTTCCAGGGCCACCACACAACAGCTCTTCAGTTTCTCTCAAACAGTCCCTTCAACAGGGGCCAAACAGCTCCCAGGAGAATCGAGTCATGATCCATTCCAATAACCACTCTCTCAAAACATGGAAAGAAGCCCTTGATCAGAGACTGCAGCCTAGACTGGTTTGCACCTAGGCCTCTGTGCATTTTATGTGTTTATTTTATGATTTTTATTTGTCTTCCTGATGGTTTATATGAGTTGGTATTGACTCAATGGCAGTGTGTGTGAGTGGGTGAGTGAGTGAGTGAGTGAATCAAAGGGACAGAGATTAGACGTTAGGTCCTTTTTCAAACTAGAAAGCCTAATCCTCCTCTGACCAGCCCCCACCCCCACATTCCCAACAAACTCTAAATTATCCATATCAAAAGTAAGCTTTTCATATTAACCTCTCCACACCAAGAGAAAAATAAAAAATCCAACCTATTCAGATGCACATCACAATTTCTACTTTACTCCCCGAACCCTACTCACTGCTATCAGTCAATTCTGATTCATACAACCCCGTATCTCTGGCGGTCTAGTGGGTTATGAGCTGGGCTTCTAACCATATGATCAGCATTTCAAAACCACCAGCCACTCCATGGTAGAAATATGAGACTTTCTACTCCCATAAATAATTACAGCCTCAGAAACCCACAGGGGTGTTTCTACTCTGCCCGATGGGGTTGCTATTAATCTACCTTACTATATTCAATATAAGAAGATAAAAATTACATGTCAGAAAGTATTTGTCAAAAAAAAAGAGAAAGTATTTGTCAGAAATATCAGACAAAATCACGCCATTATACATATTTCCGCAGCTTATATACTCTATCAGGATCCCTGGCCGTGTACTGGGTTAGTGGTGGGCAGCTCACAGCAAGGTCAGCAGTTCCTAAATCACCAGCCACTCTGTGGGAGAAAGATGAGGTTTTCTACTCCCTAAAGAGTTACAGTCTCAGAATATCACAGGGGCAGTTCTACCCTGTCCTGTAGGGTCACTAGAAAGAATCTACTCAATAGCCTGGAGTTTGGATTTGGACATACAGTACTAACAGAGCAAGAGAAAGAAAGGCATCGAGAAACTTCTCTGCCTAAGGCTATGTGCTAGGCCTGATGCAATTGTATGCAAATGTAATTGCATAGTTCTTAAACCAGTTCTTTTTCATTACTTTCTATATTTCCCAGAAATCATGCAAAGGTCACTCCATTGTGAAGGTGGGAGAGTCTTCATTTGGAAGAATCAGGGGCACGTTGTGTTGGTTTTACACAAGATCTAGGAGTTTACATAATAAACCACCACGTTACAGGGTACAATTTATTTACAACAAAGTTCTGTTTAGGAGTTTGTGTGCTTGTGCAGTGGGGGTGGAGGGGATCCCAAACTCCTGGACAGTTGCTATCAAGTTGACTGTGACTTGTGGGGATCACAAGCGCATCAAAGCAGAAGTGCGCTCCGTAGGGTTTTCGGTGGCCTGTTTTTCAGAAGTAGATAGTCAAGCCTTTCTTCTGAGGCTCCTCTGGGAAGACTTGAGCCACCAACCTTCCAGTGAGCAGAGCACACTAACCAGTTGCACCTCTGAAGGACCTCCACGGTCCTTCCCCAACACTGAGCCCTGTAACGGTCTCGTAACTCTGACCATCTGTACTCTTCCTACACTCCACTGTGATGTCCCAAGATGCTTGTTGGTTGAGACGTTTTGCCATGCTGAGTCTTCTGAGCATACTTTCTCCTGCCACAACAAACCAAGCCCTCTGTGGTAGACACCCTTAATGCTTCCTCACCGGAAGTTCCCCTGGGATCCTAAACCAGACCCTGTCCGCTAATGAATGGAATCTACTCAGCACAATTTAGTTCCAAATAAGCTCATATTTGGGACATTATTTAATAATCTCTACAGGGTAGTGTTGATTTTATTTGGGATATCATATACCTTTGGGATTCAAGGATTCCACATTCTCATGTTTAGGGGACTTATGAGTGACCATCAATCACCAGCAAGCAGGAAGTTTGGTTTTACTATAGTGGACGCAGTGGACATGGGCCAGGCTGAGGGCTACTGAGTCTCCAGGACAGGGAGTGAGCAGACCAGGATAGCACCACCTCCAGACCTCCTCACACCTTCTCTGATTTCTTCCTTGCTAGTGTTTACTTAATACAAGCAATACTCTCTATGACCAATGAATTCTGCTCCTAAGTCTGGCCTCCTTAGAATTTCTACATAAGCTGGAACACTTAGATATGATGTGTATGTAATTTCACTTAATCAAATATTTGTTCTAGTATACAGTCATCTTTCCAGGTATAAAAAAGCAGCAACTAAATGTCTGGCTACAAGAAAATATCTTTGCTATAATAATACAGTAACAATTACAATGATGATGTTTTGATGTGTGTTACAAAGTAGCATCCATTTGTTCTTTTGAACCACTATATGCACCTCAAAATTTTAATTTAATAGACTATGGGTTTGAGTTCCTGTCGACAAATGAAAGTCACACATTAGTAACCCAGGAACTGTCCGGCGTGATTTAAATGAATGCCAGAGGTTTGTTCCTCTATAAAAGAAAAGAAAGGGGTAATAACTATTATAGAGTTGTGTCCTCTACAATATATATGTTGGAAATCCTAACCTCTATGGTTAGGTTTTTAGTAAGAGTCCTAGTGGCATAGTGGTTATATGTTGGGAAGCAGTTTGAAACCACCCGTTTTCTGTGTAGGAGAAAGATGAGGGTCTCTATTCCTGTAGAGAGTTAGTCTTGGAAACCCACAGAGACAGTTCTACTGTGTCCTATGGGGCCGGCTGTGAGCTGAAGTAGGCTCGATAGCAGTGCATTTGGTTATGGTTATGTCCCATCCGGTGATGTGTTGCCTTTGTGATGATCATAAAATAGGACTAGCGTAAAAGGCTCTTGAGTCAAAGTCTCTTAAAATATAAAGAGATTAAATAAGCAAGCAGAAATAGAGGGGGAGGGATGTCTTGATCAGGCAGAAGCGGAGGATGGTCCAGAGCAGCGGTTCTCAACCTGTGGGTCATGAGCACTTTGGGGGTCAAATACCCTTCCACAAGGGTCATATGATTCAGAACAGTAGCAAAATCAGTTATGAAGCAGCAACGAAAATCTTTTATGGTTGAGGTAATCATCACAACATGAGGAACTGTATTAAAGCGTCACGGCATGAGGAAGGTTGAGAACCACTGCTCTAGAGCCCACAGAGCAAAGAAAGCATTCCCCTGCCTTTCAGATAGATTTCTACTCTATGTTGCTACTATGCATCGTACAGAATTGAAAATCTTTGCTTGTTCTCTGAGAAGTTCAGTACAAGAAACTTCTAGATGTTGACTTTAGGGTTATGTTAGGTGTCTGATTTCTAAATGCACAGTATACCAACAGTGTTTCAGGAAAATGAACAGGCAGACAAATCCCTACAGCAACATGGACAGAGAAGGAACAGAGTGGTGAGGAAGCCCCTCCATGTTACCAAGCATGGTGTCCCTTTCCAAAGACTGGTTTCTCCTGATCACATGTCCAAGGTACCTGAGATGATGCTTTGCCAACCTCCTTTCCAAGGAACATTCTGGCTGTACCTCTTCCAAGACAAATTCGTTTGTTCTTTTGACGGTTCTTGGTACTTTCCATATTCTTCACCAAGAATTCAAACACATTGAGTCTTCTTCAGACTTCCTCGTCAAATCCAACATTTGCACGCATTTGATGTGATGGAAAAGACCATGGCTTGGGTAAGGCACGCCTTAGTCCTCAATGTAACATCCTTGCTTTTCAGTGCCTTAAAAAGTTTCCCTTGCGTAGTAATATGAAAAACATTCTCTTTCCTAGAAAAGTTCAGTTAGTCTCTCTCTCTTGGAATTAAAAAAACAAAACCACTGCTACAAGAGCCATCCTATGTTCATCTGTCTTAAAAGATGACTTTAGGACAGTGACAAGCATTTTTAATTAAATTTATTTTGAGTTAGTTAACAATCCACGTGGTGTCATGATTGAAAGCAAGTAGTCTTCTGAAAATCTCGTCTGCTTAAAGCGACTTGCAGGAAAACCTTCCTGTACCACTGTGCTTCATAGGAAGATGGTCAAGGAAAGCAGTTCCTAAGAAAAACAATGACCCAAATAATACCTCTCTACTGGCTTAATGCAGGAATTCTACTGAAAATTACAGTACAGAAGCGTTGGGAAGCTGAGAACCTCTGATGCCCGTTTCTCTGAAACCTTGGGGCACTCCCTATGCTGTAGTGATTATAAAACTGGTCCAAAGGCTGTGCTTTATGGTGAGAAAAGAACTCCTCCAAGTGTTAACACCAATCACTGCAGTCTTTAACACACTTACCCACATAGTCTCATGCTGTGTCTTCTTACCTTCCATCTAGTTCCTCCGCTCCCTTCCTCTGACCTTTTTTTAAAAAATTATTTTATTGGGGGCTCATACAATTCTCATCTCAAACCATACTTCTTTTTTTTCTCCTCCTCCCATTCTTTCTCTGCCTTCTCTTTCCTTCTGTAACATTTCCTTTTATTCCCCTAACTCTCTCCTTTTTAACAGATGCTTACTGAAAACGTATGCAGTTTTTACTTTCTGCTGAAAGTTAATTCCCCAAGATGAATTATTGCTTGATGTTATAGTGAGGTCATTGCTCACAAACCATAGGATTAATATGTGTTGCTTGCCCATAACTGAGCTGACTTTTATCTGTGGCATTTCCTCATTTCAGGGAAAGGATTTCAAAGCTCTTTAGTGAAGCCACTTCAGAGATTACTTTGGTAAACCTTAAGATAGTCCCACAAGTCACAGTCGGATTATGTTAACTCTATGCTACATCATCTATGGTTCAATTCACCTCATGACCTAGCTTGTTCCTCAAGACAATTGACTAGATTGTTTTAGGACTTCAGAATGACTTACAAAGTGCCAAACCACTATGTTATTATTTTAAAACTCACTACCATCAAGCCCATGTGACTCACAGCCATCCTATAAAACAGGGTAGAATTGCCCCTTGGGGGTTTCTGACACTGTCACTCTTTACAGGAGTAGAAAGCCTCATCTTTCTCCTACAGAGTGGTTGGTGGTTTCAAACTACTGACTTTGTATTTAGCAGCCCAAAGCCTACCCCACTATGCCACCAGGAATCCCATGTTATTGTTCGGTCAAACAGACCTCTGCTTTGGGGGTTTCCCATGAACAGTATAACAAGACACTACTTGGTTCTGTGTCACCACCATAGATATTTGTGGCTCAGACTCTTGTGATTCTTGGTGCTTCCACTGCATCCAATTGTCTTAAGCAGAACTCTAGGCCTTTCCTCCGAGTTTATCTCAGTCTGAGAGCTCTGCTGAAAACTGTTC
>NW_022103904.1:7370740-7379413 GCF_000313985.2 Echinops telfairi
GGACAGCAGGTGATCAGGAGCTGACGGAGGACAGGACAAATGTAGGAAGGGGGTCTTTCCCTCAGAGCTTGGAGCCTTCTCTGTAGCCCACGCCAGCAAGTCTGGGGAGAAAAGGCTGACACTTTTTAATATTTAAACTTTTGGGGCACTTCCCAGGGGAAGTCTTCCCTGCCAAAGTGGCCATAGGCAGCAGTCCTCTGATAAACTGGCTTCTTCAGATCCAGATCCCTGACAATGACTTCAGGGCGGAGGTCAAAATTCTTCTTCACAATATCTACTAGCTCTTGCTCTCTCTTCTCAGAGGTGCCATAATGGAAAATGGAAATTGATAATGGGTGAGAAACTCCAATAGCGTCATTGACCTGCACAAGCACCCTTCTGCACAGATAGATCTCTTTCAATGAGGGATTTTGCCACCCAACGGGCAGCATAAGCAGCTGAGCGGTCCACCTTGGTACAATCCTTTCCTGAAAAGGCACCTCCTCCATGAGCTCCCCAGCCTCCATAAGTGTCCAAAATTATCTTCTGGCCACTCAAACCAGTACTAGCCTGAGGACCCCCAATTACAAATCTGCCACTAGGCTGTATGTGGTAGATTGTGTCCTCATCAAGATACTTTGCAGGAACAACGACTTTAATGACTTTCTCCTTCAGGGCCTCCCTCATCTCATCCAGAGAAACATCTTCATCATGCTGAACAGACATAACAATTTCGTGGATTCTGATGGGCAGCACAGCACCTCGATCCTTCATGTACTGCACAGCCACTTGAGTTTTAGAATCTGGGCATAACCAAGGTAAGGTGCCATTGCGACATAGTTCAGCAAGTTTGGTATTGAGCTGGTGGGCTAAGACAAGGGTTAAAGGCATACATTCTTCAGTTTCATCAGCGGCATAACCAAACACCATGCCCTGGTAGTCTCCTGCACCAACCTCCTTCTCATTCAGGTCAAGGTGACCCCCTTGAGCAATGTCTGGTGACTGTTGTTCCAAAGCCACCTGAACAGCACAAGCCTTGTAGTCAAATCCTTTGGAAGAATCATCATAGCCAATGTGCTTGATGGTATCACGAACTACTTTCTGGTAGTCAATGGCAGCTCTGGATGTAATTTTCCCAGCAAGAATAACAAGTCCAGTGTTAATAATAACAGTTTCACAAGCCACTTTGGCGTCAGGATCCTACTGAAGGTGGGCATAAAGAACAGCATCACTGATCTGGTCACAAATCTCATCTGGGTGTCCTTCCCCCACGGACTCCGAGGTGAACAGGAAGGTGCCCTCCTTGTAGGATCTGGAGACCTGCACGCTCACGGTGGTGAGTGAACGTGGAGCTAAAGGAGAAGGGCTGCAGCGAGGCGGAGGGCGGGGACCAGATACCCCGAAAAGGCTTTAACAGCCAAACTATATAAAGAACTCCCACAACTCAACAACAGCAATAATAATAATTTTAAAAGGCAAAGAAATTGAGTAAACATTTCTTCAAAGAAGATGTACAAAGTGTGCAAATGGCCAATAAAAACATGAAACAATGTTCATTTCCATTGTCATTCCAAGACTCACTGCCATTGAGCCAATTCTGAGTCATAAAAATTCTATAAGACAGAATAGAACTGCCTATTTGATTTTCTGAGCCTAAATCTTTATTTATAGAATCAGAAAGCCTTATCTTTCTCCTGGAGTGGTGAGTGATTTGAACCACTAACCTTACAGTTAGCAGTTCAACACACGTAACCACCAGGGCTCCTATAGAATATGTGGTGGACTGCTAACTGCAAGGTTATTGGTTCAAGTATACCAGCTGCTCTGTGGGAAAAAGATCAGGCTATCTGCTTTATGCAGACTTAGAGCCTCAGAAACCCTATACATTGTCTCTATGAACTAGAATGGACCTGGCGGTGGTGTATAGATTGAGAAAACGTGCTATGTACACGCAGTGGAATGTTTTTAGCTATAGACTGAATGACATTCTGATTCACACTACAAAGTTGATGCTCGAAGCAGAGGGCTAAGTGAAGTAATCTAGGTATAAAAATGGTCAATATTGTATTCTCTTATAAGAAAAATATTTCTTAGTCAAATTCCTGTACACACAAAAAATGGAAGTTACGAGATGCTGGGAGGAGCCGGGGAAATCAGCTGTTATTGCTTCATGAGCACAGAGTTCAAGTTGGGACGATGATGACTTCTGGAAGTAGATAGTAGTAGATAGAACTAGCTACTTGGGGGTTAATAGTGAAAATTCTTAACCCCAATATATTTCACACTTAAATATTGCTAAAATAGAACATTTTATATTACAGTGAACCCTTGTTTATCGCAGTTAATCGGTTCTAGACCCTACCGTGATAAATGAAATTCCGCAAAGTAGGATTCCTTATTTGTAAATCAAATATTTTCATAGTTAGAGCATAGAGGACATGAAAAAACACCCTTTAGTCACCATTACACTCATATTACCCAATTTATTAAACGAAAAAGGGAAAATACAGTAAAACATTTTGGATGTTACAATTATCATTTATTATTTATTATATTATTTATGGCGTCAAGCGTGTACAGTATGAGCCAATCAGTGGCAGTAATGACAGAGCATGCGCTGTTACGCAAAAACCGCGATAGAGTGAAGCCGCGCAAGTTGAAGCTAGTGAAGTGGCAAGGGTTCACTGTATATAACTATGTGATTGCAGTAACAATGTGGCTTTGTCTCAGGTACTGTAGACGTGTTGTCAGGAAAAGCCAGTCCCTGGAAAAGGTCATCACGCTTGGGCAAGTGGAGGGACAGCCAGAGGGAGGAAGGCCTTAGCAGGATGACCTGACCCAGTGGCGGCAGTAATGGGACCCGGCACAGCAACAATGTGGTGATGATACAGAACTGGGCAGCATCTCCTTCTGTGCTGCCCAGAGTTGCTATGGATCAGAAGCGACTCAGTGGCACCCAGCAACAACTAATGATAAAAATCCACTCTGTACCGTGAGCTGGTACTCTGAGAAGACAGACTATATAAAGAAGAATGAGGATTGGAGGAAGGCTCATTAACAACTTGCAAGATGCAAATGACACCTATGGTGAAAGCTCACAAGACTGGAAGCACTGATCAATGACAATCAAAGGCTACAGCCCTCAGTGTGGATTTTAGCACAGTGGAAAGAAAACAAAAATCCTCACGAGTAGGCCAATACGTAGCATCATGAGAAACGGAGCAGATCAGCGTTGTCAAGAGTTTCTTTGTGTTGGATCCATAACCAGTGCTCAGGGAAGCAGCACCTACGAAAGCAAATGCATATTTCATTGGGGAAATCTGTTGCAAAAGACTTATTTTAAGTTTTCTAAAGCAAACCTGACATTTTGAGGATTAATGTGTGCCTGACCCAAACCAGGGCATTTTCAATCGCTTCTTAAGTATGTGGTCGCTGTGCAATGAAGGAGAAACATCAGGGAAGAATCAATATCTTTTCATTATGGTTGGCAAACATATTGAAAATACCGCGGACTACCCAGAAGAGAACACAAGCTCATCGTGGGAAAAGTACAGCCAGGATACTCCCTGGAGGAAAGGATGGGGGGACTTTATCTCAGAGACTTTGCATCTGACATCCAAAGAGATTTGTCCATGGGGAAAACCCCCATGCTTGGTAAAGCAGCGGCTCAGAGAAGGGCATTCAAGAAAAGCAGAGACTGCAACAATGGGCTGGACCACACTCCTGCGAGGATGGCATAGAAACAGGCAATGTTTCATCCTGTTTTACACTAGGAGTTGGAACTAGAGCACAGGATCCTAATTCTATAAAATAACAGCAAAACAAAAAAGCTATTTTCTATAGTGTGTACATGTGTTAGCTACATAATATAGAAAAAAATCAAGAAACACACACACACATAAAATTTTAGAAGACCTCTCACAAAAGCCTCATCCACTTACTCTTTTTTGGTTCCTCCATCTGGACCCTTCACGCATCTGTTAAACTGTCTCTTAATGTTGGAAAGAAGTATGACCATTTTTACCATCTTATTTTCTGTTCCCACCCTGAAAATCTCCTTCTTGACCTTTCCAATCGACCATTGTGTGCCCCGCCCTTTTTATTCATGTCTGTCCCAGCCAAGCTTCCAAATGGAGTCCATGTGATGAGCAGGTAAAGCAGCCAGAAGGGAGCCTCTCTTGGCTAAAACAGCTCAGAGTCAGGCTGAGTAGGCAGTAGCTAAAAGCATTCCTGCATAGCTTGCTGTCTCAAGAGTTTCCAGCCAGATATATGAAATGGGGCATTTCAAACGCATTTTATCAAATAAGCCTTATTTTGAAAATATGTCATTCTCCTTGCAATTTCCCTAAGTGGTTCCGTTGCTATTGAATGTTACTATTTTCAACATCCCATAGAAAATTCTTCTCCAAGTAAATCGGGAAATCTCAACTTACATGAGTAACTTTTTCCTATTGCTAATATGGAAACTAGGTACTTGCCTTAAAGCAATTTCCATGATCCCTTTTATGAACCGGACCTCATGCATTTAATATTTCTCTATCTTGACAAAGATCACCATGAAACACTATCTAGGGGACTGAAAGTCAATTTATTCTATAAGAGCAGCAGTTCACGTACAGCTCCAGACATGGTAAAATGCTTAGAGATTGGGTGGTACGCAAAGACGGACTAGTCCAATGGGGAAGTACTCTTACGGGACTGGTTTGTCTGTCAAGAATGTCAACTGAAAGACTGTTCCAGAAATGTCCCCATGAGATATAGTAAGGGAAAGGTCTGCATAGATTATTATGAATGTAGAAGGATTTTTTTCTTATGGGAATAGACAAATAAGCATTAAATGTGAAAAAATAACAAGTGGATATGAATCTCCAAACTTCTTGCCAAGGCCTCTATGATATGACCTTATCTTTTATTACTCTTCTCACTCACCCATTACACTTCAGTTACTCTAGTCTTGGCTTGGATCCAGATCCCCCAAGTCTGCCCTTCAATCTTTACTTTCTGCCCAGAAAGCTATTCATCCAGATAGACAGCCCAGTGACGGTAACTGTGATAGGTATGTTTATTGTGCTAACCTGGCCAATAGGAACATGTGGGATTAATCAGGTCGCAGTTTGATTGGAGGACAAAGAGATAAATGGCTCTGCAATGCCCGCCCCCTCTCTCTTGTGCTCTGGTGATCTCTGATGATCGGAGTGTGCTGGAGTGTGCCTGAGAGAGCCTGCTGCTGCTGTAGCTAGTTCTCTGCCTCAACCTGTAAGCTACACTACCTGTGGGTCAGGCCAACCCATGGATCATGTTGCTGGAACTTGAGGCTCCTTTGAGACCTGCTTTGCCACACTGATGGTGGGTACATTACTTGAACTTGAGGCTGGTTCAAGTAATGTACACAAGGTGTATTCCGTCACCTTGCATTGCTGGCATTCAATATCCCATCTGGCCTGCTTCACTAAGCTCCCGAGCTGCTGACTGTTGGTGACCCACCCTGCTACTTTATGTCATTTCACTTGATCTAAATCCCAGCTGGAGCAAGGTCTTAGTCAGTTTTGCTCACCTGTCTATCCTCAGTTCCTACAACAGAGGCTGAAACATTGCAGATATTCTTAATTGTATTTTCTCTCTCTCTCTATTGTTTATCTCTAATTAGAAGGGGAGAGGGGAGTGTCTGGAAAATGCCTGAATAGAGAGGGGAGAACAATGTAAATAAAACAAAAATCCTCACCATTGGGCCAATAAGTAGCATCATGAGAAATGGAGAGCAAAGTTGTGAAGAGTAATTACGGTTCGGGTAATTACTGGAGAAGTTCTTGGGACCAAAGTGGTTGGGAAAAGGAAAACAGAGACTAGTAAATTAGTGTTTTTTTTCTGACCAACAGATTTTAGGAATTCCTAAACTGAGCTGGGCTGGGGTGGGATGGTATGGAAATCAGAAGCTGATACTAGTGAATACACTAATGAAGAAAAAGTTCTAAATTGATTGCAGGGACAATTGCACACTCTTTTTTAGTATATTTAAGCCATTGAATTGTATGGTGGGTGAACTATATGTCAATAAAACTGTTAAAATTAGAAGTTTTAAGTGCTAGTTATCATGTGGTGGTTAAATAATGTCCTGCCCATCACCCAGTTAAACCTAGCATTTACAATCCCAGGTTCATTTCTCAATTGCTGTGTGGTCTTGCTCAAGACATTTAACTTCTCTGACTGTAAATTGGAAATATATAAAGCACTTCTGAAATAGAATATTGTGGGGATTAAATAAGGTAGTGATAGCACAGTATAGGTGAGCTATAGTCAACTAATATAGCCCTTTTTAGGCTCTATGCCTGTGGCTATAATCCCATTTTGGCAGGAGTTCTGTGCTATACTAATGGACAGGATTAAGGGTGGGATCAAGTTCCTAATTTAGTAGAGGATGTGAACAAATCCACAGCCTTTGTTACCTTGGAGATGGGCCTGTTAAAAGACAAAAACACACTACCGTGCAAGCTTTTCCTCTGTGTAGAAGAGCCACCTCAGACACAGAGAGAAAACCTGGACAGTTGGAAAAACATTCATGATCTCCGTCTACAGTGACAGAGTCTAAGACCCTTAGCACCATTGAGACTGTGGACAGAGCAAAGGTACCAGGCTGAGACTAGAGGCTGAGGCAAGGAAGCCATGAGACAGAGTGGGGTCAAAATGATGGGATTGGGTGACAGAGTGACAGATGGGCCATTGGTCCAAGGAGGCAGAGACCAAGGGTCGAATAAATTAGTTGGAACAGACTCAATGCCACCTAAGAACAACAACAACAGTTTGATGTCAGTTTAGTGCCTTTTCATGTGAGGCTTCCAGATGCAGCGGTAAAGCTAGGCTAAATCCCACCTTCCAATGTTAATGATTTAATAGATAACCCATTTAAAAATTAAATAACAAAAGACCAAACCCACTGTCCCTGAGTTGGTTCCAAACCAAAGAGACCCAATAGGACAGAACAGAATGACTCTTTGAGGTTTCTGAGACTCTAAATCTGCATTTTTTGTGTCAAGGAGCATTTGGTGGGGTAGAACCACCAGTCTTGCAATTGTCAGCTAACCACTTCACTTACTATGTCACCAGCACTCCTATAAAACATAAAATAGATGAGAAAGCACTATAAGATAAATCCAATAGAGGCACAATGATGGAAGAACTGGGGCTAAGAATTTCACTGGAGCATGCGCCCACACCCGTATCCCAGTTAAGAAATTATTACAATCAGCAACAAACACCTTTATGAGGTCAGCATGGGGTAGGTAATTTCAGTGGCATAGCGGATGATAGAGGACAAACGCCATTCTTCATGAGTACAAGGATTCCCCCGGGTACAAAGACCACTGTTTCCGTCTGAGCCTCTGCACCTCCAGAATGACTGCATTTCCTAAAACAGTGTTGACAGGTGCATGAGAAGGAAGGACATCTGCTCAGGTGGGTGAGTGGTGGGAGGATAGATACCCTCTTTGACGAGATCTTTAGGTAGACCGATGATAGGAATACTCCTGATTTAATGCACAAAATCCAGCACTTCTTTCTACTCTTTCTCACGTAGAGCAACAATTGTGAGGATGGTCAAATAGATCCAGCACTGTGTTCTATCGTGAATAAAGCTTCGGAGAGTAAGCTGATGAGGCACGCAAAAATGACACCTCTTCTTTATCATTATGTACAATGAAGGAGTTAGTTTGTCTAATGTAGTCTAATCTAATCAGTTTGGTGCCCCTTTGTTACCTTTATCTGAAATTCTCTGGGATGGTGAAGGAAAAGAGCTAAAATAAGTCACCGAAGCTGCACATCTGTGATCCCAGTTTGTGACCATCATCCCTCATTTTGATGTGAAGATCTTCCAGTTTGCACCAGAGAGGTGAAAAATATTTTGCATGGATTCCTGCCTGTAATATTTTTAATTAATTTTATAAGATTTTTGTAAAATGAGACCATTGTCTTAATTAAAAATCGATTCTGTCTAGTTGGTAACCTACAGACAGAGCAGAACTGCCCCATAGGGTCTCTAAACATTAATCATTTGGAAACTAGACATGTTCATCCCCCGAGCAAATCCACCAGCATTTCAGTTAGCAATCAATTGCTTAACCAGGGTTTCCTTTTGGAGAATAGAATTTAAAAAAATGTCATGTGTGCGTCAATCTGACAGAATTAAGTCAATCTGCTGGGTCAGCTCCATTACCAACTAAGTGGACAGCCTCCCCTCCCCCCAGATGAATTCTTTTCAAAGAGGACAGCACTGAAGCTACAGCTCAGGGAGAAGGACGTGTCTGATCAGAGCACACGGGAGCAAAGGAAGGGGAAGGGAAAAGACTGAAGCACATCCTGGCCCACCAAGCCCTGAGGACGATATTCCTGTCAGAGCAGCCAATGCACAGAGGAACATAGGGCCGGCCCCACCACTAGACACCACATTCCTCACTGACCCATAGCACTATGGGGACAACACTGGAGACACACTGTGGGAATTTGTGCCTGATCTGACCCCACCACACCGAGGTGAAACACTAAGGGCATACAACAGAATAGTAAGGGGAGTAGAGTAATGATGTCCACAGGAAACACCAAAAATAGACTGTGGGGCCAGGCCACCCCATCAGACTCGACTGGAAAACACTCCTAAAGGTCCACAAGTAGACTTGGAATTATTAGTAGGCTTTTCTTTTTCTA
>NW_022103904.1:7381852-7385495 GCF_000313985.2 Echinops telfairi
TTAACCTTTATATAAAGTTCTCTCTTATACTTGAGTTTCTGTGGATTTGTTTCTCTAAAGCTAACACACCAGACTAACACACCATCTATGTGTGGTATTTCTGTTATAGCAGTGCTAGGTAATTCAAAAAAGATAGAAAATTTCCACCTCAAAGACCATGTAAGACTAATTGAAAAGTTTTACAACAGTGACTACGCAAAGGAGGAGGAACAGAACATGAATGTATGGAAAGTTGATGTGCCCTTCAGAGATGTAGCATCAGCTGGCATGTTATAGCATCAGGCTCTCGCTTTAGGAAAATATTGATTTGAAAGTAACATTAAACCCAAACCAAACCCACTGCCATTCAGACTCACAGGTCACCCTTTAAACAAGTAGAATGGCTTCCTAGAGTTTTGAGATAGTCAATCTTTGCTGTAGCAGCAGCAACAAACAGCCCCATTTTTTCTCCCAAGAGCAGGGAGTGGGCTTGAACCACTGATTTTTCATTTAGCAGCCAATAGAAAGTTTAGCCTCCTACACCACCGACATGCCGTGGAAAATAGCCCCAGTAAATTGATTCATTCCTCTCCTAGTAGTTCGTGTTCCTTTGTGCTCAAAGGGGAAATTATTATTATTATGATTACTTGCCAACTCACAGTGACCCCATGTACGCGGAGTACTTCATGGGGTTCCCAAGGGTGTGACCTTTTGTGACCTCTTAGGAGGCAGTCTGGGTGGGGTTGAACCATCAGCCCTTTGACTCGTCATTGAGTGTTTAATCCTTTGCTCTATTGCATCAAACTCAAACTCACCGCCATCAAGTAGAATCTGACTCAGGGATCCTGTAGGATCGGGCAGAATAATGGATTTTAGAAAACATCAGGGGCTAAGCATGCTTTCTTGAAATACCTGGAGGTAATCCTCAAAGCCTTCACTTGAGAAAACCCAGAATGGTCAATCTTCTGGGAGATAGACCTTAGTCAATGTGGATGCACACTTTGACATGAACTCTTAGATAAGTTCATTGTCATCAGCTTGTAACCTTGTTTGGATAGTTTAGGATTTTTTGCCTCAAGTATAACAACCATCAACGGCCTCTGTCCCAAATCCCTTACTCTTTGACACTGGTTTGTTCTGTTTTCATTTCAGGGCCTCCCACCCAGTGATAACAAGTGCGTGTTGATATTTTGCTTACAGATATGACTTCTCATTCTAGACATAGCACCCTGTTTTATCATGCATTTTTCTAAAATATATTCTTTACACAAGAAAAGCCTTGGGTCCAGTCAACACACGTGCACACACACACATACACACAGACACACAGAGAGAAAGAGAGATGCATTTCTGCTATTTTATCCTAATAATTATTGCTCACATTACCTTACTGAAGCAGAGAAGTTAAAAACTGCGTATAAAACTGGTAAATCCTGATACTTTTAAGGCTATAGGGGAAGAAAAAAATGTTTGTCCAAGACATTGACTTTTAAATATTTTGCTTTCACATTGTGTACAGTGAAGGCGAACGCTTCCCCTTTTTCTGTGTATCTTTCACCTCCATTTCTACTCCTACTAGTAGCAAAGTAAAATCAAATGATTACATTCCATTCATAGGTGGATTTTTGGAGCCCTAGGCAAAAAATATAAAATGATTTCTAAAAAGCAATTTACATTCTACTGAAAGGAATTGGTGGCTAGAAAGGTCAAAAGGCCTGGAAAGAATTGCAACTATGTAAAAGGTCAAAGAGGCACCGTCTGAAAGGAATTAGTTTTAAACCTCCTGCTTGGAAGCCCTGGTGGCACAGTGGGTACTCATTGGGCTGCGATCTGCATGATCAGCAGTTCAAAACCACCAGCTGCTCCCCAGGAGAAAGGCTGAACTTTCTACTCTCATCCAGTTACAGGTCATTATGAGTCAGCCTTGAGGGGATGCCACTGAGTTTTGAGGTGGAGTGGATGGTTAGCATTTGGCTACAAGCTTTAAGATTGGCCATTGAACCTACCCAATGGTATCAAGGAAGGAAGTCCTGGGGATCTGTTTCCCTAAAGGTTACAGTCTAGAAAATCCAAGAGAGCCCAGGTCTCTAGACTCAGTAACACAGGACATAACCATAAGTCAGAAATGACTACACAGCATTGATTTCCCACTGTGATAAGATTTAATTCAGACCCACTTCATGCTACCCATTTAACTGTGGCTTAAAAGTGGTCAAGTTCTGTGACCAGAGACTGTGAGGTTTGGTTTGGTTTTTATCCCCCAGGTAGACAACCCCCCAAATAGAACTGAAGTAGCAGTTTTGAGCACACTGCAGAACAAAACTATTATAAAATCTACTGCTGTGAAGTCTAGTCCTACTCAGAGAGAGCCTCCATAGAATTTCAGTGGGAGCAGACCTCCTCTCCTTCCCCAAGAAAGAGTGGACGGTGGGTTCACACTGCTGACCTCGTGGGTAGCAGCCCCATATGTAACCTATGATGACACTAGGACTAGGGATTTACAAACAAGCTATGCTTAAGTTCCTTGTTTATTATTTGTGTTAATAGTTTTAAGTACTAAAGCACATGCCTCTGCATACCCAAAACTTAGTGCCAGTGAGTTGATTCCACATAGCAACCCTGTAGGACACACTACCACTGCCTCTGTGGGTCAATCTTTCGGGGAGCAGAAAGCCTCACTTTTTATCCTGAGGAATGGCTGCTGGGTTCAAACTGCTGACCTTGTAGTTCCTGCCCAACTGCAACCCTTTGTACCACAAGAGCTCCTAACATCCACGTAGAGGTACACTATTTAAACAGAGGCAAGCAATGACATGACAATTTTACCCTATTTGTCACTCAGGTTCTTAAGAAGATTGTCTATTTAAAAAGGAACCTTTCATCTTTGTCTGAGTGACCAACATCTATGTCGAAGGAAATGTGTCTCTAGATACTGGGATCCTGTCCATCACAAGCGACCCTGCTGGTCTTTTAAAAACTGATAACATCCTCATAGCTTTCAGCACAATAATACACAGACCACCACAGATATGACAACCCGACAGGTGCACGGTGAGTCCAACAGGTAACAATAATCTCATCTTATCCCTTTCCAATAATGTCTTATTACTTATGCAGCTACAAATCTTTCTAATTTATTCTGAGAGTTGCATCCTGGGCATTTTCACTGGGCAGTGGGGATTGTGAAGACATAATTAAGAAAGCTATGTCTTTGAAGACCAAGGATGGCGATAATGAATGGCCTTTCCTGTGGATGGTTCTTCATCATCTTCATTATTGATCTTCGAGGAAATACCATGCTTATGGCTGATAGTGAGTCGCAGACAGACCTGATGTCTTAGTGGCTTCTCAATTAGGCTGCTAACTGGAAGGCCAGTAGTTTGAAACCACCAGCCACACTACAGGTGAACCAGGAGGTTGTCTGACCCTGTGAAAAGCTACAGTCTTGGACAGTGAGCTTTGTTAGGAGTCCTTGAGGGGAATGATCACAAGTCAGGCTGCTAACCACAACAAGCTCAGCAATTTCCTGCCACTTCTTGGGAGAAAGGCCAGTTACAGTCTCAGAAACCCACAGGGGCAGTTCCACTCTGTCCTACTGGGTCACCATGAGTCCGAATTGGTGAGTCAGAGTCAATGGCAGTGAGTTTGGTTTTGGTTTATGAAT
>NW_022103904.1:7385885-7397908 GCF_000313985.2 Echinops telfairi
CAAACCCACACGGGAAGTTCTACCTCGTCTAGAGGGTTGCTGTGGTCAGAATCAGCTTGAGAGCAGTAAGTGAGTGAGTGAGAGAGTAAGTGAATGAGTGAATGAGTGAGTGAGTGACTGAGTGAGTGAGTGAATAAGTGAATGAATAAGTGAGTGAGTGAGTGAAGGGTGAGTTAGTGAGAGAGAGAGCGTGAGTGAGTGAGATAATGAGTGAGTGAATGAGTGAGTGAGAAAGTGAATGAGTGAGTGAGTGAGTGAGAAAGTGACTGAGTGAGTGAGAAAGTGAATGAGTGAGTGAGTGAATGAATGAGAGAGTGAATGAGTGAGTGAGTGAGTGAGAGAGTGAGTGGTGAGTGAGTGAGTGAGTGAGTGAGTGAGAGAGTGAGTGGTGAGTGAGTGAGTGAGTGAGAGAGTGAGTGGTGAGTGAGTGAATGAGTGAGAGAGTGAGTGGTGAGTGAGTGAATGAGTGAGAGAGTGAGTGGTGAGTGAGTGAGAGAGTGAGTGGTGAGTGAGTGAATGAGTGAGTGAGTGAGAGATAACGTATTGGGATGATAAGAAAATATGGAAGTATTCATTAAGGCTTCTTCAGTTAGATAACTAATTATTGTAACTTTGTCTACAAATTGTAAATAGCTGTGAATTTCCCAAGCTGAAAGACGTGTCATAAAGTGAAAACACAGAGTTTAAGAATACTCTAACAACTCACTGTGTGCAACAATATACAGAGTTTCTCAGCTCCTCTCACTTTTGTGGATTCCCAAACACACCAGTTCCTTTGCATCCACCATCTGCTCCGTGCTGGGCCTGATGATATTGGTCCTTACATCCATTCCTCACTCTTCCTTATTCTGATCTGTGGGCAATGGGATGTGGTTCCCAAAGGGTCTCTAGCCAGCTTCAACTGAAAAGGATTGTAATTTATAGGCAGTACATCTTTACAGAAGCAGACCGTCAGATCTTTATCCTGTTATTTAGCTGGGGGTTTGAACTGCCAATCTTTCAGTTAGCAACCATGCTTTACCACTACTGCACCAGGACTAAAGATCAGCATTATCAGCACTACAAGCTAGTGGATGCTACCAAAAAGAGGACTGCACTGACTGGTCACTTTATAGCACAAGGGAGAGATGATCATGGTCTAAAGGAAGGAGGAAGCAGCAGAGGAGAGTAGGGAATAGATTTGAGACATCTTTATAAAATAGACTTAGGGCGACTGGGCTACTGCTGAGGTTAATAAGCGGTCAGGTTAAACTGTATGGCAATGCCAATGACTAAAATACCAAACATGGGCCAGGAAACCCAAACCGTGGCCGTCAAGTGAATCCCCACCCACAGTGACCCTATAGATGAGAGAAGACCTGCCGACATAATTTCCAAGGTTGTTATCTCTGCAGAAGCAGAGTAGGTGTGACCCATAGAACTACCCATTAGCAGCCTCGTGTTTACCCACTGTGCCTCCATGCTCCCCAAGCAGGGAGCAGATCGGGGAGGAACTTAGGTTGGCTTCAGTTTTAGGCTTTGTTTGCCATCTTTAGGGTTCATGCCCAATGTCCAGCAGCCCATGCCTGTAGCAGCCCCTGAAGCATTTGAAGAGGGACTCTGACAACCAAAAGAAAGTGAAACAGAACATCATTGGGAAGTATAGCCAACCGACTCAGCTAACCAAGTCCATTGCTGTTGAGGCTATTGTAACTCGGAGCAGCAAAGAAGAAATGTGCGATAGGGTTTCAGAGGTTGGAAATCTTGACCCCAAAGCATTTTGAAACCTGCAAAAGACTGCCAGTTGGAACCACCCAGAGGATCTGATAATCTGCTCCAAATAAAGAACCCTGTGGGGAATTTCTACTCTGCCACATGGGGTTATTATGAGTCATAATTAACTCAACACTGCCTAACAGCAATTGTAAAGGAAGCCTCTATCTCATCTCCCGAAGTCCTTCAGTGTAGCTGTCCTGTTGCCTGGTTTCTCCAGTGGTCTCTATCCTATTCACTGTGCGTTCTGGAAGGAGAGGGTAGCAGCATACTTTCCCCACAGTAAGACCCAAGTGCAGGATTCCCTCCCCCAGTTCTAGAACACACTGTGGAACACGTCTGTGGGACAAGACTTGAAAATATGAGCAGTTCAGCCTAAGGGCCTGACCGGGGAATTACAGGCTCAGACTCATTAGCTAATTATACTACCTCACATCAACTGTTACCCTTTTTAAAACATATCTCCTGTTGAATGAGATTCTTAAGCACATTAGCATCTAATTTTCTCAATGATAATACAATGGGCTGGTGTTTTTAGCTGAATCTACACTAGATAATGTGGAGCATGTATTTAAAATAATTTTTAGTATAGGGAAAAGGAACCTGGACTTGAAGGTAGACATTTAGGGTTTTAAATTAAGCTGTAACTACCCAACTTCGTGATCTTACACACAAAACTTACCCTTCTAGAATTTAGTTACTCTGTCTCTAAATTGCTGAATCTCAAGTTTTTTGTTCCATTGTCTGAAGAAATCAGATAGGACTAGTCCAGTCTAAAACTATAAATAAAAAAATGGTCCTGAATACATTTATATTGATGATAATTTTCCCTTGAAAACTTGAAGGTACTTACACACATATGAGGAGCCCTGGGGGCACAGTAGGTTACCTGTGAGGCTGTCATAGCCACAAGATCAGCAGTTTGAAATCACCGGCCGTTCCACGGGAGAAAGACGAGGTTTTCTCCCATAAAGAGTTAAAGTCTCAGAAACACACAGGGGCAGTTCTAACCTGTCCTGTAGAGTCCAAATTGATTCTACTTGATGGCAGTGCATGAAGTAGCCCTGGTGGTACTAGGCATCTCAAGGTCAGCCATTCAAATCTGCCATGGGAGAATAGTCCAGCTGTCTGCTCCCATAAAGATGTACTGTGCCAAAAAGTCTGCACAGGCTCACTGTGAATTGTAGTCAACTTAACGGGCAGTGGGTTTGTGTTTACCAAAGAGCCTTGGTGGTGCCGTGGGTTAGGAGATGAGGTAGCCTCTTCTGTAAAGGTTTACAATCTCAGAAACCCTCTGGAGTGATTCTACACCCTTGTATAGGGGTGGTAGGAGTTGGGATTGACTCTGTAGCAGGGGTTTAGGGTTACAGATGAGATCTCATGTGAGGCATGGGTGGTTTATGGGTAGAATTTTCACCCTCCATGAGGAAGACCTGGGTTTTATCCCAGCCAATACACTGCATGCCCAGTCACCATCCATCTGCCAGAAAAGGCTTACATGTTACTGTGATGCTGAACAGATTTCAGCTAAAACAGAGTATGAAGGAAGACCTGGTGATCTACTTATGAATACTATCAAATTAAAAACCTATGGATCACAACACTCTAGGCAGTGACTCATTATGGGCTTGGTGCAGGATTGGGGAGCATTGCACTACACTGTGAGTGGTGTTGCCATGAGGCTGAAGCCAATGCACTGGTGACTAACAACAATTTGCGCATACAAGCCCACGTATGAGTAACTTATAGAAGATACGTGAGTGTTTGAGAGTGTAGGGGGACAGGAGAGAGTGCATATTGTTCATCAACCTTTGTGTTCTGAATTGTATATGTCTCTTTGTCATGACTACCCTCTTACAAAGGGTACATTGAATAGATTTCTGTTTGATTTCCCACCCTTCAGTCCCGCCTTACTTTATAGTCACTTGCTCATCCTGGCCTCCTGAGGGTGCCTCCACTCAACATCTCACAACCCCAACACCTGGTCTTCCTGTCATGTGTGTTACTCATAAATATCATCCAAAAGAGTCACTGTTTCCCCAAATTTCTCTCCCTTACTAAGTCTCAGCTTTCCTATAGTTGTAGCTGCCATTGTTGTGTGCCATCAATCAATGCGAACTCACAGTGAGTCTATGTGATAATGTAGGACTACCCATAAGGTTTCTGAGGCTGAGCCCCAATGGCAAAGCGGTTATGCATTGGACTGCTAACCACTAGATCAGTAGTTCAAACCCACCAGTCACTCCCTCTCTGAGGGAGAGGGAGAAAGACGTGGCCTTCGAAACCCAGGGGCAGTTCTCGGTTCTCTAGGATCGCTATGAATGAGAATGGGCTCAATGGCAGTGGGTTTGGTTTTGAAATCATTACAAGAGTAGATCACTAGATGTTTTCTCATGCTGGGCAGCTGGTGGATTTGAACCACCAATATTAGTATCCATGTGTGACACTAGGTCCCTAATAGTTGTAGCTATCTTAGTTTAAACCACTATTACTGCTGACATCTCCATGGCCATCCGCTTCCTTTTGGGCTATGAGGTTAATCTTCCTACTTCAAGCATTCTCCTCAGCTACTAGCCAAATGGTTCCTAGTGGTATAGTGGCTCAGTGCTTGACTGGAAACCCAAAAGGTTGGCAGTTTGACTCCCCGAGCTGGTCAACAGGAGAAATATATGGCAATGTGCTTCCGTGTAGATTTACCTGCTTGAAAAATCTTCCACACTGCCCTATAGTGTTGCTATGAACCAGAATCAACTTTAAAGCAGCGGGTTGCATTGCTTTGTCTGTTTGTTTTTGTAGAAAACTGCTAGAATGAGCAGGAATATCATTTGATGATTTCATTTAATCTAGTCTACACATCTTCATGAGTCTCAGCTAATTAAAATTACCTTCCCAAAGTTATTAGTAAATCCAAAATACAAACCTATGTTTGTATATCTCTCAATACTACATTCACACATGTATTCATTAATGTTCCCCAAAGATGTCCACATCTTTGAAGTGTTTAGGTCAACAATACAGTTTGAGGACAAAGCCCTCAAAAAACCACTTTCACTTCAAACCCCAATTGCAAGTTTGAAGGGGACTGCCCTCAGGTTTGATAACATACTAGAAGGACTTACAGAACCCACGGAAGGACACTATATTCATGGTTGCAGGGAAACCTGGTTTGTTATAGGAAAATACTAGAGGTCGACATCAGTCAAGGGAGAGACACAGAGTAGACTCCACGAAGGGTCCAAATGCGGAACTTCAGGCCATCCTTTCCCCATAGAGCCAAGAATGGTAACTCCTCCTCATCATACTCTATGACGACACACATAAAGTGTTGCCAGCCAGGTAAGTTCACCAGGATCTTTGATGCCTCCAGTTTTCTATTTATTAAGGTTCCACCTTTCCTCTCAAGTTTTTATTGGGATTTGAACACATATGGTCCATATTTGCTGATCTTTTGTCTCCAACCCCTCATGGAGTTTGGACTAATACCTTTAATCTCTAATTCCTCCAGAAGTCAGAAATGATACAACATGAATCAGAAACAAAACCAAATTCACTACTGTCAAGTTGATTCTAACCCTATAGAACAGAGTAGGAGGACCTTTGTGGGTTTCCCAGATTGTAAGTCTTGATGCAAGTAGACCGTCTCATCTTTCTCCCATGGTACACCTGGTGGTTTCAAACTTCTGACCTTGTGGTTAGACGCTCACTGCATAACCCACTATGACCCCGGACAACCTGTATGAGCCAAAGCTCTTACAAATCACATCGTTAGCCATTTTAGTGGCCAAAGGCTCCCAGGAAACAGAAATAGTTCTATTTGGCAGGATGTTCTGGAGGCTAGAGATCACCTAGAGCAGCAGTTCTCAACCCTCCTCAAGCCGCGACCCTTTCATACAGTTCCTCTTGTTGTGCTGACCTCCCAACCATAAATTATTTTTGTTGCTACTTCATAACTGAACGTTTGTTACTGTTATGAATTGGGTGACCCCAGTGAAAGCGTCATTTGACCCCCAAAGGGACCGTGACCCACAGGTTGAGAACCGCTGACTGACAGGTATCTGGGGGCAAAGGTGAGATTTCTCTTTAGGTAAGGTTAATTCTTCAGTTTACAGCAATGTAATTCCCAGAACCAGTGAATGTTATTTTCTATGGCCAAGGATGTGCAGATTTGATCAAGTTACGGATCTTGAGATGGAAAGATTCTCGTAGGCTATCTAACCTGCAGGGCCCCTGCAGCCATAGTGAGTGATTGAAGAAATGAGTCAGAATTAAAGAAGAGGCAATATGCTAATAGGCATAGAGCAAGCTATGAAGATATTGCACTGCTAGTTTTAAAGACGGATAAAGGGGTTCGCGCACCGAAGACTATGAGTAAAACAGCTCTAGGAAGTTGGAAAAAAGCCAAGAAACAGATGTTTCTCTAGAGCCTCTGAGAACATGTGAATCTTGATGTTAGCAAAAACTAAATCACTGCCCATAGCTACCCTATTGCACAGAATAAAACTGCCCCTGTGGGTTTTCAAGACTGTAAATATTTACCAGAATAGGAACCCTCATATTTCTTCCATAGCAGCCCAATGTGTAACTCAGTATTACACCAGGACAGTCCAGTGTAACTCATTTCAGACTTCTGGCCTCCAGAAATGTAAAGGAGTCCAGTTGTGCTAGGTTAAGCCAATGCGTTTGCAGTAATATGTTATACCAGCCATAGGAAATGGCCTCCTGCCCTATGTGATATCAATGCCCACCACTGCATAAAAAAAGCTTACCTCTCTAACCTAACACTCCCCAAATAGCTCTGGCTTAAGAATGCTCCTTCCCCCACCACCTAAATATCATCTAACAAAACTCACCTAACAGCATTAGTCTAACAGAAAAAGTTATTTTATTTCTATTTGGAATGTTACTTACTTCCTCAATTTCCTGATTGGTAAAAAAAGAATGTAGCAGGTAAGAATCTTGGAGTACAAACTCAATTCTTCAAGCGATGTAATTCTTGTTCTATACATTAACTTAATTTCTATTTTAAACACCTCTTCCACAAGTGATAGACACAGTGACCAAAACGCTCCATTGTTAAGTCAAGCTAGACCACCTCACTTTTCCAAGTTGTAAGAGTAAAACTATAAAGAGTTCTGAATTCTGAGAGGGGGACAGAGGTTGTTTTGAATCAACTGAAATTCCTTCCCTCCTACATCTGTGGTCTATGGCAGGGGTCCCAACTTCAAGGAACCTTTAGGCATATCAGCTTTCTATGTTACTTCCATCCCAGAGGCCAATGCTGACATTTCCATGTCACACTAGAGTCTATATAGATTCTAATGATTCCATATATAGAGACCTCCCATTGTTCTTACTATGCTGAGTGTAGGGAACTATTCTGATAGGTTTGGCCTACACAGAAAACGGGAGTGTGTTAGTTACATAATCTCATGTCAACTTGAGAGTATGAAGAGTGAAGGAGTGGAGTCTAGCCTGTCAATCAGGTCACAGCCTGATGATGCCTTCTTGTGGGCATGGCTTTCTCATAAGGATTCTGGAAACTTCTTCTCTCTCTGCATTGGTCTTCCTGTGGATGAGTCAAGTGGAGACTTGCTGAGCACTGCAAGAGCTTCTCTCTCTCTGATTAACCTTCCTGTTGAAGAGCCACACTGAGATAGCTAGAGGAGCCACATGGAGACCAGTGCCAGTGGTGAGATGTTTCCACTACCACTGGATCCACAAGACCTTTCAGCCAGTGATCTTCCTTCATTCGGTATCATTGTGAGTGGTTACGTGGGTCTGAAGAGGAATTTAGGGACTAGTATACCACGCATGGGCTAATATCGGAGTTATGGGCTTGACGTGGACTTGCTGGGATGTTTTCCCAGTATACAATTGCTCTCTGATATAAAGCTCTCTCTTACACATATATGGGTGCCTGTGGAGTTGTTTCTCTAGTTAACCCAATGTAACACAGGGAGAACATCCTTTGTTCTACGCTCGGACCTCATTTGGATGCTAAACCATCCCCAACGTAGTCTTGGAATTCGTATCTGGTCATGGACAGAGGAAAACAAAACAAAAATTTGCATCTTGTCACTAGAGATTAATATGTGAAAGCCCAAAGTAAAATGGTCGAACATTTTACTGTTTGGATTATGACATTATCACTCTCCTTTGGAGACAATGAATGTGGGGTTTGGCTGCAACTCTACCACCTGGCTGTAGTTAGCTGTCAGCAAGTCCGTCTCTGACTCATGATGATCTCATCCCAACGGGATCAACCCATTGTGACCCACTGGGCTCTCACTGGCTGAGTTTTAGCAGTAGGTATCCAGGTTCTATCTTTGTCTGGATTCCTTGCTGAAACCTGTTAAACAAATTTACCCTCAAAAAGAGAAAAAAAAAAAAGTAGATTGCAAAACAAATGAATGGAAAAGCTGCGTCTCAGGTCCAGCCTTCTCCAGCCTGGTCCTAGTCTTGGTCTTGGAAGTCTGCTTGCACCTTCCACCCCCACTCCCACTCCTCACGTCCTGGTTTAAACAGTGAAAGGCCAGAGAAGAATGGAACTGAAGTATTTACTCCGAAAACTCTGTCTTAGCCAGGTGATGAACAGGTAGCCACTTCCTTCTGCTGGAGGCCCTGTCAGGTGGGCGCTTCCATACAGCTCTTTTCTGCTTCCTGGACAGCTGTCCCACCTGGCTTCCAAGTGCACCATACAGAAACCTTATCTACCTCAGTCGAGAACATTCCTATGAAACTCTCCTCAAATATCTAATTTTGTTTCCTATTCAGTTCCTGTCATCATGCAGACTGACAGAGACAACATATTACAATAAATAAATAAGGGCCTCCCACATGCTTCCTTTATAGAATTGATAATATAACACAATTGATCATTAAATGGTGTAGAGGGTGCTCACTAGATAACATGAGAAAACCCATGGATACTGTTGGTTTTTAGGAATATTATTAAAGAAGAGAAATAACTCCATTTATTGTCTGAATCTGGTAGGATCTTGCCAGTAAATCCACCGAAGACCATTTAGATCCCAAACCCATATTCAGAGTATCTGTAACAGTCATAATCGACAGTTATCCCAAATGAATGTGATAATTTTAAACTCTAATCTGCTATGTTTTTAAAAAAATTAAAGTGTGTTAATAAATCTCATATAATTTAGGATAGTGAGAAGAAGACCTTAGCTTACTATCCAAGTCTCCTCTCTGCCATTCCCTCACTGATTCTGTGACCTGGGTCCAAACATTGTTCTGTCACATTGATATGAACCTATCAAGTGTCCCTTAGTCTTTTACATTCAAAGCCCCTTTGATTGTTTGCTTAACCCTGGGAATGTGGACTCTATCCAGCTAGAGAAGTACACCTACATCTGCATACACACACACACACACACACACACACACACACACACATATATATGACTTGTGAACTAACTGGACATAAGAATTCTTACACAGGTAATCTCCAAGATGACTTATAATTCCCCTAAGTCTATTTTTATCAATTCCAACTTTCTCATTATTTCCTAACTTCATTCACACAGATACTTGTGGTAGGTAAAACACTACATGATTATAGCACCAGACTGGGAAACTTTACATCCTGTTACACATAGGTTAGTTTGAGTCAGAGTTGACTCATTGGCAACTTAAAACAATAACAAAATACCACAAAATGAGTAACAGTTAAGTAATAATAACTAATATCTGGTCAGCTCTTACTACGCACCACATGCCAAGCCCTTAATATGGAGCATCCGTTTCTTCTTCAGAATAACCCGAGGAGGCAGGCACTCTCAGCCTCTACTGTAGAGGCTCCATAATCCGCATGGACTCGATAATAGTGAGTTGAACACACGCACACACACACACAACCAAGCTCACTGCTATGGAGTCAATGGGCTGCCTCATCATGATCCCCTGTGCGTTTTCCAGACTGCCAATAGTCACAGGAGTAGAAAGCCCAGTCCTTCTCCCACAGAGCTGCTGGTGGTTTCCAACTGTCAACCACGCCAATCGCAAACACAACTCGTAATCACTATAGTCACTATCCCACCAGACCCCAGTCCTCCTAACAGCCCTATGATGGTTTTCTTTAGTTAGCCTACAACTGATCATGGAAATCAAGACATTTTTTTCAAGATGAAAAGACTTCAGCTCCCACTATTAGTAATTACACCTGACAAGAGGTCTAACTAGAGGTTCTCCGCAGGCAATTGGGACATAGAAGCAAACTCACATTGTTGAGGCCATTTCCCAAGACCTTGACAGAGATTTGATGTAGAGTCTTCCAACTCCCAGAACCAGTATTTTACCACAGAACACTGAGGTCCACTCACCCACCTAAGATTAGTTTGTCCAGTGCTTACCCTCAAACCTTCATCTTTTCCTTTGGAAATTACTTAAGTCTTCTTGTTCTTGCTTTAGCTGAAGAAAATAAAGTTATTTTTCTGGACCATGTCAATCAATCTGCCTTCTAACGGTACCCCCGCCCCTCCCCCTTTGATCATTGTGCTAGTATCAGTCACTTTAGAGAGAAGCGGATATAAGCTAAAGATCTGGGGAATAAGGGCTAGACTTCACTAACAGTGCTCACAATAACAGATTTTTTTTTTTTGCAAGAAGGAGAGTGTAATTACCTTTCGAAATTCCAAAAATGTCAAACTGATTATGGTGTATGCTTTTTTTATAACATCACATGCACCAAAGTTATTTTGGGATAATGAGCAATTTTAATCTTGCTTAATAAAAGCTGTGCACAGGGCACTTTAGGAGGGGATCTGCATATAAGTAGTTTTACTAAACCACTTCCCCCCTCCAGGCCTTTATTCAAGATGATGCAAATACTTCTAAAGCCAGTAGCTAAATTTAGAAATCAGAAGAGCAGCGCTATGGACTTAATTAAGTAGTGTTTTTTTTCTGTTTCTTGGGCTTTTTTTTTTTTTTAAGAGTCTGATAAAAAGAAAACAAAATTGAATTTTGAATTTCATTTATCATATAAACCAGAGATGGGCTGTCTTCGTTTTCACTGTTTTACACACTGTTGTGGATTGACTGAATTGCTTCTCTGTAAAACATGTGCTAACCTGCCCACGATTCCCAGTATTATATAATTATCCTCCATTTTTTTGTGTGAACTGACGTAATTCACCAATTTGTAATAATCCTAAACTCACTGGTGTTAAAGAGACAGGATGAGGGGTGTTTATGTTAATAAGGCAGATATAACCCAACAGGATTGGGTTGTATCTTGAGTCAATCTCTTTTGAGATATTAAAAAGAAAGAAAGAGAGAGCGAGAGAGAGATTAAATAAGCAAACAGAGTAGAAGGAGCTACTACCACCAAGAAAGAAGACCCAGGCTTCCTGTGCTGAGAACTCCCTGGGCTCAGGGGAAGATTGATTCCATGACACATGGAGATTTCTTGGGAATTCCAGTCCCACAAATGTTGAAAGGAGAACAGGAGTTTCCCGCAGGACCAACAGAGAACGAAAACCCTCCCCCAAGAACTAGCACACTCAATCTGGATTTGTAGCCCCCTAAACTGTAAGAATATAAATTTCTGTTGGGAAAAGCCATTCCTTTGTGGGATTTCTGTTATCACATAACTATATAACTAATTTACAAGCCTTGAATTTTACGCAAAAGTTTTAAAAATTCAAAATATTCCTTCATAGGGATGAAAATTAAAATGCTTGGAAGTAATTAGTCCAATGGATTAATGAACCATGCAAACACCAGTCTCTATAACCCTGATACCCGAAGGACTAGAGGATATCCAGGCACCACTTCCAGTTTCCCTGAAAAGGATCACATTAGCAAGTATTGGCTACAATGTCAGAAAAATGTGGGACAGAATCAACATCATAAAAAAACCAGGTTTACCACTCAGGGAGAGGCTAGTTGGACTCCCAAGACTAGGGCTCCGTAGTCAACATCCAAACCTGGAAAAGTTCTCACCCCCATGGTAATCAACCATTTAAGATCAAAAGGACAACATTTATGCAAGGCCACATTTCTTCTGATTAGAGAAGAAGGAGTAAAGGAAACCAGAAACACAGGGAGGATGTGGGCTGAGGGAGGAGACATTGACATTGAGGGGATGGCAATGGATGAGTTGAAACAAGATATGTATGAATTATTGAATGTAAAACTATGATCCGCTCTGTGAACCTTCACCTACATCACCATACAATGTTTTCAAAAATGGATTTCTTAAGGGTATTAAATTAATATAATCAATATAATGAAAAGACCATCACCAAAAAATA
>NW_022103904.1:7400015-7440820 GCF_000313985.2 Echinops telfairi
CCCACCCCCCAAAGTACCTCTGGGTGCACTTGAACGTCCAATCTTTTGATTTAGCAGCTGAATGTATTAACCATATTTGAATCACCCAGTGGGATAAGTAATAATATCGGTCAGGTTCTAACAACTGCTGACAACGACCGCTGATTGAAATGCTCATGACTTGGTCTATGAAATGGATAGAAGATATGTAATCACTTCAAAGTTCCTATGGCTCATACAAGTTTTCTACCAATGTTCATTTCATGCTCTATCACTTCCCTTCCTGGAATTCTGCCACTATCAGGTCCACCTCCAATATACAGACAGATCTGTGAAAAGGAAAACCAGGAAGCGTTAGTTCCCTAGTCTGATCAAGGCGAAATTGGTTTTCACAAAAACGTGATTGTCCTCTACTCTGCTAAAAAAAAATTATCTGCTGTCACCAAATAATAAAGATTAATGTCTAATCAACTGACAAAGAAGAGTGTTGGGATCTTTCTGTGACTTTTAGCCTACGATTTTCTGTTTGTAGAGAGCGTACTGGATGCAGTGACCTGGTCATTTGAGATGTTCTCATGGTTTTCTTCCAATCTCTCTGACTTTTTCATATGTTTGAAATGAACCTGTCTGTCACTCAGAACCCACGGGCACTGCAGTTTGACTTGCTTTTGTTTCCTATTTATATATATGTGTCTTTACTTCAAAAGAGGATTATTTTAATTTTTAAGAAGGCATGTCTCACTCACTTCCCATGGCGCACCCTCTCTCATCTTTACTCAATCATTCAAAAAAAAATATTGATGTCTACTGTGATGGTGGCACTGTAAACTAGGCATTGGACTGCTTACTGCAAGGTTAATAGTTCAAACCCCACAGCCACTGTGAGGGAGAAGGATGAAGTTGTCTGCTCCCATAAAGATTTACAGCCTAGGGAAAATTCTATCTGGTTTCTATGAGTCAGAATGGGCTAAAAGGTAACAACAGCAATTGGGAGGATGGCATGGGACCAGTAGCAGTTTATTCTGTTGTGCATAGCTTTGCTGTCAGTCAGAGCCAACATAATGGCACCTAGCAAAAAGAATCAAGATTGACCCCGTGAGAGTGGGTTTTTTGATATGGTGAAGGAGACTCTTTGACCACAAGAAACTATGTTGAACAGATCTCCTGACCTTAGTAAACTTATAGTTATCTTTTTATACCTCTTGATTTCCTACAGCACATGCCTTCCTTCCTTTCTTTCAATATGAATAGGGTTATCAGAGTTCCTGGGTCAAACAGATGGTTAACATGCTCACGTGCAAATGGTTAACAATGATTGACTTAGAGGTTGAATGTGAGTCCACTAAGAGGTGATTTGGAAGAAACCTGTTTCCTAAAACTCAGCCATTGAAAACCTCATCAATTCTCACTCTCGTTCAATTCACCATAAATCAAGCCACCCAAAAAACAATTAGTTTTACTGCACTGTATAATATATATATACATATATACATATATATATATATCTTTTTTGTTTGAGCCTCAATCCAGCCTATGAACAAAGTAAAATCATTCTCTATTCTATCTCCCTTAAAGACTACCTCCATATAAAGACTACCTAGAATCCCTGTGCCTCCCATTCCATTGCCTCTTTATGACCAATGGTTCCTTCCTGTCCCAATATGAACTGGAAGTTAGTAGAATCCCCAGAGATCGTGGGATCATCAAAATGTCCTGTATGAGGAAAGTAAGTTTGTAACCTTTGCCATACAGCTAGGCAGTACAACATCTGCCATAACTCTTCTCCCCCATATGAAGTCAGGGACAGGACAGAAATGTCATCAGGGTCAGAGAGCTTTCCCAACCATGAAGCAGCATGAAAAAGGTCTGTGAATCTAAAATTGAATTAACAAATGCCTTTGTCAGCACTGCTGATGAAGAAACTGGAACCTTAACTCTGCAGTGTTTTCAGCCCCTGCGCCTTATTGTGGGAAGAGTTGAATTGGTCTTCCGTTTTTATGATTCTAGGCCAGTGGTTCTCAACCTTCCTAATGCCGCAACCCTTTAATACAGTTACTTGTGTTGTGGTGACCCCCAACCATAAAATTATTTTTGTTGCTACTTCCCAACTGTAATCTTGCTACTGTTATGAACCATAATGTAAATATCTGATACACAGGATGTATGTTCATTGTTACCAATTGAACATAATTAAAGCATAGTGATTAATCACAAAGCAATATGTAATTATATATTGTAAAATATATATTTCTAATAACAAATGAAATTTTGTTGTGTAGCATGGGTAACAGTATTAATATAATAGTAAACTACATTGCTACATTTTGGGGACAGTATGCATAAAAAGTCAACGTAAGTATGAAGGTTGAGATAGCTTCTTTCACACAGATCAGAAATTCTTGGGGCAGTCTGCAAGAGCACAATGAAGATCATCTTCCACAACAAGTCTACTGCTGTATTCAGACTTGATAACCAGCAAGCTGGAAAACCCTGTTTCACAAAGATATGTTGTTGGAAGTGGAATAAGAAGGGGCAACACAGTCTCAGACAGAACAGGATATGACTGCAAACACTTGATCCAGAATTTTGTAACGGACATTGCAGAGAAATCAGTTCTCAGTTCTCGCTGCCTCACTGTTAATAAGTTCAATGAGCTCCTCTTGAGCTGTCTCAGGAACATTTTCAACTTTGAATGTGAATTGGATTCTGGCAAGTGCAAATGGGGTGTCAGGTAGATTTGGAAAGTACAATGAAATTTCATCTGCAAGAATGTGCAGGTGTTCTTTCACTGAAATGATCATGGAATCCTTTTGTCTGGTTCAATATCATGTCCCTCAAAGAAAGCAGATAAGGCAGGCAACATGTAAATTTTCTTTTCTTTCTTTCTTTCTTTTTTTTCCCAAAGCTGAAGTTTCTTTTGGAAGGATCAGCTCTTTTCAGACAAATTGAGGTATGTTGCATTTGGTCCTTGCAGTGATAAATTTAACTCATTCAAGATGGCAAAGATGTCAACCAAGTAAGCTTTTTTCTGTAGTTCACTTAATCGCTGAAAAGTGCTTCAAACTGTGGTCTTCCTTTCTGATTAAAAAACATTTTGAGTTCATCATAAAGCTGAAAATCACGTTTTAAAACTTCTTCTCGACAACCATCTCACTTCATTGTGAAATAGCAGAGCATTATTTGATGCATCCAACTTGTTGGACAGTTGCAAAAACAGTCCTCTGTTTAAAGTGCTCACTTTTACAAAATTGACAGAACTTATGATCCTTTTCCGTACTTCTTGTTGCTCTTGTGGCAGTATCTTCATTGCTAATATTTACCAATGAATCATACAGTGAGTTCCAATGACGTTTGGTGATGCATTCAATACCAAACGTTGAAATCCAGATCAACATCCCAGCATAGCTGGAGCACCATTTGTGCAAACACCACAAACCTTTTCCCAAGAGATCTTATGCTCTTTCAAAAATGAACCAACTGTGTCAAATACATCATGTGCAGTCGTTTGCATTTCAAGAGGTTTGCAAAAAAGAAACTCATCTTTAAAGTTGCCATCATTAATATACCTCACATAAATCAGTAATTGTGAACAGTTTTCAGTGTCTGTAGATTCATCAAACAGGATGCTAAATTTTGGAAGTGGAGCAGATTTAATTTCCTGGATTACCTGATCAAAAATATCAGCAGACATGTCATCTATTTTTCTGGAGACAGTGTCATTAGATAAGGAAATTGCACTCAATTTCATAACAAATTTGTCTCTGATCATATCTCGAACAATGTCTTTGGCCACTGGCAACAGTAAATCCTCAGCAATGGTGTGAGGTTTCATAGCTCATTCTGAGTGCCACCAAATATGAAACTTTAATGGCTGCTACGTTTTGTTTGTGGTAGTTGCCACCAATGTCAAGTCTGACTTCCTTGAGTCCATCAGCTTTGCTTCTAAAATAGTTGGTATCCTTGCTGGCAAAGCTCGGATGCTTGCTATCAAAATGGCATTTTAATTCATTCGGCTTCATAGATTTGACTGATTGAATTTCACAACAAATAACACATTGGGGTTTCTCAATTCCTGCTGTAATTATTGAGGTAAAACCATACTGCAAAAACTCCTCATTATATTTTCTTTTCTTAATGTTCTTCTCTACATGATCCACTGTCATGGGGTGGTTTGCTAATGAAAATAATATATAACAATAGCTTTAATAATACAAAAGATGATACATGGCATAGTTCAGTCAATACAGTTCATGAAAGTTTCCTATGATTTACCATTCTCTGTTGTTGTTTTACATACCTGTTGTTATCACAAGGGGGAAGTATTCACATCAACCACACTAAATATAAAAAGACTGATAAGCATCCAGATTAAGTTCCCACGGTACAGATATATTTATATATATTTTTGCAGTAGTTGATGACTTCATAGTACAAGATTTTACATTTCCTAGTAATTATAATTCATGAAGTTTCATTTTACCTCCAATACTGCTGCTTTCAACACAGTAGCTGCTTTTAACAGAGTAGTTGCTTCAACACAGCAGCTGTTCTCTACACAGTAGCTTCTCTCTAAACATGAGTGACTGGTCCGCATAAGTACTTTATGGCGCCAATCCTGTCAGTATACTGGGATTTGTAGGGGGTGTATGTGATGGGGTTGGCACAATGATGTCATGATGCTGGGTACTCATATGAGGGCATACCTGCATGTGGGCAGACCTGCCTGGAGAGGATAGAGGAGCACTGTCTCGGGTCCTAAAACCATCGGAAATGTGTGTTCTCCGATGGTCTTAGGTGACCTCTATGAAAGGGTCGTTGGATGCCCAAAGACATTCCAACAGTTGTTCTAGGCCCTCCTTCCTGTTTGATTTAAATCCAGTTCTCTGTCTTGGTTCTTCCTTAGATGAGTTTCCTGAAAGTCATTGGAAATATATATTGTTTTGTTCCAATGTCTCTCCACCAAGATTCTTTTTTTTAAAGAAATAATTTTATTGGTGGCTCTTTCAGCTCTTATAACAATCCATACATCAATTGTATCAAGGACATTTGTACACATGTTGTTATTATCATTTTCTAAGCATTTTCTTTCCACTTGAATCCTTGGTATCAACTCCTCCTTTTACCCCTCCCTCCCACCCTCCCAACTTCAAGAACCCTTGGTAATTTATAAATTATATCTTAGTCCATCCACAGTCTCCCTTCCCCCACAGTTCTGTTGTTCATCCCCCGGCGGGGGGTGGGTTTATACATCGATCCTTGCCATCAGTTCCCCTTTTCTCCCCCTTCTCTCCACACCTTTCCCCTAACCTCATGCTATCACTACTCCCATTACTGTACCTGAGGGGATTATCTGTCCAAGAACGTATGTGTTGAGAGTTCTTATCTGTACCCATGTACATGCTCCAGTCTAGCTGGATTTGTAAGGTAGAACTGGGGTCATGATAGTGGGGAGGGGTGAGGGGGGTGAAGAGGAAGCATTAAAGAACTAGAGGAATGTTGGGTGTTTCATCAGTGCTATACTGCACCCTCCACCAAGACTCTTTACAGGGGGATTGCTCCCCAAGTAATGGGACACACTGTTTTTTATCTCAGTCCCGCTGCTGATGCTCCCTCCCTCAGTGTACTGAAGCTGAATTATTGGTATAGATATTTTTTTAAATACCTTTATTGGGGGCTCTTACATCTCTTGTCACAATCCATACATTCATCCAGTGTGTCAAGCACAGTGGCACATATGCTGCCATCATCATTTTCAAAGCACTCTTCCCATTTGATCCCCTGATATCAGCTCCCCATTTCTTCTCCATCACGAGTTCTTATCTCTAGCAGTGTGCATGCTCTGGTCTAATCCAATTTGTAAGGTAGAATGAGGTCATGATAGTGGGGTGAAGGAAGTACCAAAGAACTAGAGGAAAGTTGTGTGTTTCATCGGTGCTATACTGCACCCTGACTGGCTCATCTCTTCCCTGTGACCCCTCTGGGAGGGGACGTCCAATTGTCTACAGATGGGCATTGGGTCTACACTCCATGCCCCCTGCCCCCATTCACCTTGGGTATCGTTTTGATCTGGGTCTTAGATGCCTGACACCTGATCCCATCAACACCTCATGATCACACAGGCTGGTATGCTTCTTCCATGTGGGCTTTGTTGCTTCTGATGGCCACTTGTTTATCTTCAAGCCTTTAAGACCCCAGATGCCCATTGCCTTTGTAACCCCTATTGAGTGATTGGATGTATGAAACGCTAATGTGAGGATTAATTAGTTTTGATATTCTTCTGGGTATAAAGTGTGCCATCCCAGAAATCCATCAGAAGAGAGAATCTCAGAGCCGTCAAGGAAAATGAGCCACGGGGGAGTGAGTGCATCCGAGACTCCTGCGGGGAGAAGAGGCAACGGCAGTGAGCAGCACAAAGACCACCGGAGCAAGTGGGCTTCCTCACCCATCGAAGGAGTAAAGCTGAGTGCCTTTAGGCAGGAGGCTGGCTTTCAGGGTGAGGCGTCCTTTTGGGGTGTTTGTCAACGTTAAAGGAGTGTTATAAATTTGCGGAGGCAGGACAGAGGATGAGGGTGGCTGAGAGGCCGGGAACTAGTGAGTGAAAACCTGAGGGCCTGACTAAGAAAAGGCACAATGGCCAGAATAACAACATATTTAACATTTCGGATCATGATTTGTATTCTGTTAGCTTCCCTAATATTGTACTGTCTGTGAGTTTGTGCGGACTTTGCAGAGGGGTATTGAACAGTGTAGAGATGTGCGGTGTGGTGGGAGGGAAGGTTGGTGATAGAGTCGGGTAAAGAAGGTTGGAAAGTTGAGGCAGCTCTGCCTCATAGATAGCTCAATCTTGGGCTGATGTGGAGTTGGATTCTCCTTCCTCCTTCTGAAGTTAGAGGGGGTCAGACATGGCCATTTTGTCACTCCGATAACTCACGTGCATATACAGGTCTGTGCTTTGACCGTCATTTTTACAAGGAACCATGGTGGTGGAGTGGTTACTTGTTAGGCTGCCATCTGCCGAGACAGCAGCTCAAATCCCCAACAAGCTCTGTGGGAGAAAGTTGGGGCTTTCGAATTCTGCAGAGAGTTAGTCTTGGAAACTGATAGAGGAAGTTCTACCCTGCCCTACAGAGTCTTTTCAGTCAGCATTAACTCTGTGGCAGTGCATTTGTTTTGGTTCGGTTTTATTTTGGTTTGGTCAATGCTTAACCCACTGTGCAACTAAGTCGCTGCCTGTTGCCACATAATATTGCGTTAAAATGAAGGACCTACGATGGAAAATCCAAGGAGGAATGGGTCAACCAATGAATGCCTTTGTTGCTGTTAGGGGCTACTGCGTCCATTCCATCCCCAAATGACCGTAGGGGCAACAGAAGGAAACCTCTCCCCATCCGGATTCATCCTCACAGTATGGTTATGTCTGACCGTGTTGTTGAAACCATTCGGTTAATTCTTTCTCATTAAGGGGCTTCGTCTTCCTCACGGACCCTTCACTTTATCAAGCATGATGTCTGTTTCCAGGGACTGAAAGCTGAAGTTTTTCCAGCTCACTTCAAAGGAGCATTCTAGTTGTACTTCCTCCAGGACAGAGTTGTTTGTTCTGGAAGTTCACTGTGTGATACTTCAGTAGTCTTTGACAACATCATAATACCTCCCCGCTCCCCCAATCTGTCTACAGAGCAATACTGACATTACCATATTTTTATGCAAACAATAAGTTCCTCCTATCTTTTTTTAACAACCATAATCCCCATCCCCACCCCAGGTATTTACTTATATACTATAACACATTTTTATAGGTTTTGTTTGTATTTTGTGCATACTGAAAAATTAAAGCACACAGGAAACTACCTGGGGGAGATTGGTTTGCTTGGCTAAACAAATAAATAAAAAACACACAATGTGTGTGTTGTTATTTGCAAAAACAGATCAGTCATATAAACATTTACCTTGGAACCTGCTTATACTTAGTTCTTGGTAAAGATTCATTTGGCCATACGCCAAAGAAAAATTCATTCCCACACTGTTTATGTGTCTGTAAAGAAAAAGAAGAAAGGATGTGTTTGGTGGTGGTGGTGGTAAGGTATGGGGAGAGAAATTTCTAGTTTTCTTAGATAGACAGCAATAATCATTACTGCGGGATGTCCAAAGTCTATTTTGATATTTGAGGGGGAAATCGAACAGGCCAGGTTTCCTTTGGTTAATCGTAATAGAGTTGAATTTTTATAATTATTTTTAATTGTAGAAGCAAGCAGGCTCATTGTACACAATTTTGAAAAATTCACTAAAAGAATATATAATATTCTCCCACCCCCCAAAATTACTGATATTGGGGATACTCGTTTAGATTCTTTATCCCTATAACTAGATCACAAACAGGCTACTGCAGTCCACTGTGCAAGTAGCTCACTGTATAACCCTGAAGATGCCATCCACTGAAACTGCTCCGAGGTTGGCACCCTGTGGCATTGTGCAAAGGTGTCCCGGTTGGGCAGTGGTGAAGCAGTCAGCCACTAACTGAAAGGGTGGCCTCTCAAACTCATTGGCCACTCCTTAAGGAGAAAAATGTGGCCAGCTGCTTCCATAATGATGACATCTTTGGAAATGCTGTGGGGCAGTTCTCCTCGGTTGTGTTGGGTCCCCATGAGTTACAATCAGCTCTATGACAACAATATTGTGCAACATCGCAGCATTATGTATGAATATAAAACATAGCTGCAGGCATGTACATTTAAAAAATTTTTCTAGATTCAAAAACTTTGCATTTAAATGTTATTTTACTAAGTTTACTTAACATGATAGTGCATGTATTTTAAATCTTGTAAGATCTGCTTTAAGAATATTTTTTAGGGACCAAAAATTACCCCTTTGAAGTTGCATAATTTACTTAACGCTTACATAATTTTTAGAACTTTAGCCTGCTTCTAAATTCTTTTCTATGAGTAATATCATAGGAATAAACATCTTTGTGTAGAATGATTCCCCCCACCCTTGATATTACAGTTTATTTTTTTTGTCTGTGCTCTATACTATAATTTAGTATAGACTTTTTAGTGCACAACACTGTGGACACAGGGTGTACATTTTTTTTTCTAGCATGCAAGACATAGTACCAGATTGCTTCTCAAAGGCGTCTTGCCTATTTATACTACTGTCAGAAGGGCACATAAAGGCTTAATAGCATGAACTTTCAAAGTTTTTAAAATCACCATTAGTTTAGCTTTTGAATAAGTTTTAAAGTAAATCTTACTTGTCACACCAACACAGGGTGAGAGAAATTGCCTCAGACACTAGTGCATCATCGTCTATCTGGCTTGAAGCCTAAGCCTGAAGTTCTAAGAAATCCTAGTTAAAAGACCTTAATTCATTTAACCAATAAAATTGTTCCTCTTATGTTTGAAGGACAAACGTTTTCAGATACAAAGAGAAGAAGAAATAAGGAATGACCCCTCCCCCCAATGTTAATATTATCAAGACTGATTTACAAACACTGGCTGGCCTGGGTTTGGGTCATTTTTATTTGTTCTTTTGAACCATTGAGGATATATTCTAGGAGAGGCTGGAACAGCCAGCTTGAAACAGCAGTGTCTTTTACACCTTTGCCACTTAAAGGACAGCTCCCGATTAGTAGCAATGCACCACCTAGGAGCTGGCCAGGAATGCAGAAACTCGGGCCCCCTCCCCAACCTACAGAGCCAGGGGTCTGGATTATAACAAGATCCCTACATGATTTATATATACGATGAAGCTTAAGAAACCCTGGTTTATATGTCCCTGGGGAGCTAAACACAAACTGAAGAACAATAAAATACACATTTGACAATGAGACGGGATGTTCAAATTGTCGCTTTACTCTGGGTTAGATGTCCCTCCATGATAATCACAGGTACAAGCACAGTATTAAAAAGAAAACATCAGTTGCTGTCCTGTTATCTCTGACTCATGGCAAGACTACATGTTCATCATGGAACTCTGGGCCTTTCTTTAGAGAACCCCCCCACCCCCAGTGAGTTTAATCTGCCAACTTTGCAAACATCAAAGCATACAGCAGCCAACTGCTTAACCCTCTGTGCTACTCGGGGACTCCACAATGGGAGAAGTGCTAATCATCTGATGGGTGATTCCCCCCACCCTTGATATTGCAGTTTATTTTTTTTGTCTGTGCTCAGTAGCTATTGAAGAACATTGCTAAACAAAGGCACTGCAAACCTACTATTCTTTGTGTGTGTGTGTGTGTGTGTGTGTGTGTGTGTGTGTACAGAAAAGTAAGTTTCCCCTCCTTTATTTCGACAGGCAACTTGAGACAGAAAGTAGAGTGAAATGTCCAAGTAGTAAAACGTTTTACTGTATGAGCAACATTTGCTTTTCCAACAAAAGCAGATCTGCTTTGATCTCTCCTTGCTTCTGCTTAGAACACCACTATGGCGTGTGCTTAATCACTAGCAAAATCGACTTCTGTTAATATTCTATTACAGCTCTTAACATCTTATTTGACAGGTGTAGCTGAGTTGCTGGCAAGCATCTAATTTATGTCAAATTTAATATTGTTTCCTAGAGTAGAAGTTTTTCCTGTCTTAGAGCAATCCTGAGGTAAATTTTTTTTCTTTTATTTTTAAGGAGAAGACAGATTGTCTAAGCAAAGTTGAATAACATATGTTAAAAAGTTGTAAGGAAGCAAAATGTATCACACTTAGTTAAACACACTTGAAAAGAATATATATGTCTCTTAATGATAACTTAGAAATGGCTCAGCAGTGAGTAAACATGAAATATAAAACAATTTCCAAATGTCTTATTTTAACTAAAACCAAATTTTCTGAGTAATTTGAGATGCGAAGAAAATAGAGATGGAAATTTTTGCAGAAGACTATTTTTACTCAGGCCCAATTCGAATTTGTCACCTCATTTAGTTCTATTACTATTTCCATAACCTCAAAGCCTCAGAAACACAGGCAATTCTTGGTAACTACCTCTGATGTGGTCTCTAGCTTTGGTGGTAGGTAGTGGTGTTATTAAAATGAAAATTACTTTTAATTATTCTAAAATCAAAGAATGCAACAGATGTTAATTGAACATCTACTAAGCACTACACAAGGCATTATCATATCATTTATTTTATGCATGCCCCCATCAGAACGATCCCATACTGTGTTTCATCGTCTTTCTTTTCACAGATAAAATAACCAATGATCAGAGCAGTAAGTTTCCATAAAATTACACATTTTAAGTAGGAGAAAAAATAATTTAAAAACCAGATATGTTTGATTCTAAGAGCTTATGTGTCTCTACCACAATGCTGAAAACATTGTCATCCATAAAATGAAATAAGGAGTATTTGTTAACTCCAAGGTCAGCAGATCAAACCCAACAGCTGCTCCTTGGAAGAAAGATGAGGTGATTTGCTTCCATAAAGATTTACAGCTCAGGAACCCTAGGGAATGATTTTACTCTGTCCAATATGAATCATAATCAACTTAAGGCCAGTGAGTTAGCATCAAATATCTCTGGCATTTCTGTTGATAAATTAAGAATGAAAGCCCCTCTATCTTATTTAGAGAGAGGTGATTGGTTAGGAGATTCATCCTTTCACTCATACCTTGGAGGTTTCTTCTCCTACAAGTGAAAAATCCTCAGACTCAATCAATCATCATTCAGCTTTTCTGAGTGTTAGGGGCTCAAGAAGGCTTCTGCTCAACCTGAGCTTCACCAAAGTATTATTATTTATCATTATATTTGACTAGATTTAATTACCTAAAGGAGCCACTAGGAAGTTCCCTATAAATTTTACCTTTCTGATGCTTTCTGAAGTGAGCTGTACCAAATATTCAATGACAATGCCATCATCACTGAGATCCAAACTTAATATTAGACTGTTCCTGGACTTGAGACACACGTACTGAGGGCTCAGTGCAACACTGTCGATGCTGGAGAACTGAGCCTTCGGTAAATAAGCGTGTGCTCCTCTTCAGCTGCCATCAAGTGGATTCCAGTCAGGGGGCCTCGCTGGCCATCACCTTCACAGAGCAGATGGCCACCTCTTCTTCCTGCAGAGCAGCTGCTGGGTGCAAATCATCGACCTTGCAGTGGATAAACTTACGTCTTCGTTGCTATGCCCCCGGGCTCCTTTGCTTACTGCCATCAAGTCCTAGCTGGCTCAGAGCGACCCTAGAGACAGGATCGAACTGGACCCTGCTGGTTTCTGAAACTATAAATCTTTCTGGGAATAGAAAGCCTCAACTTTCTCCCCCAGAGCGGCTTGTGATTTCAAACTCTTGACCTTTCCGTTAGCAGCCTAACGTGTGACCCACTACCAGGGCTCTTAGGGTTTTTTCATGGTATTAATAGTCTTCTACTAATGCACTCACAGATGTTGGGTTACATCAGAGGAACTTCCAAGATAACCCTCAGCTGGGAAATACTGTCCTCAGATCTTGAACAGCCATTTGAATCTCACGGGATAAAAACGCACTGGCTCAGGAGTCCCTCAGCAGGATTCAACAAGATGCCGATGGAAAGTGCTTAGCTCGGTGCCGCAAGGAAAGTAAGTGGCTGAGCGATGGCAGCCATTGCTCCTCTTTGATACTGTTGTCATAAGTTAAAACAACGAAAACACAAATCAAAAATCAATGAAGTCAACATTGTTCACCCCTTACAGGCTCACCACCGGAATAGCTTAGATAACAACTGCTTCCCCGCCCCCCACCCCCACCCCTGGAGTCTTAGGTCACACCTATACTTGGATCTTAACTGAAAATTGGGAGGTTTAAGTCATCCAGAGGTGCCTCGGAAGAAAGGCCTAACCACTTACTTACAAAACTCAGTCGTTCAAAAGGGTATGATTTGACTTGGATGCACATGGGATTACTATGAGTAGGAGATGACTTGTTAGCGACTGAGGCTGTTTTACCCAGAAGACCCAACTGAGTTTAACCTCTCCCTTCTCGACACGGAGCCTTGTTGGGTGAAGTGCACACGAGGCAATGAACCACACCCAGAGATTCTGGTGGTGGGCTGGGTTCAAGGCTACATCCCTTGACTTTCAGTTTGCTGGGGTTTTGAGAGTTATCTGAAGTGCCAGAGAGAGAGAGAGAGATGATTGGTGATTTATTTTCTTGTGATCTACATGGCCCTTGTCTGGAAAGACCAAAACTTATTTTGTATTCAGAAAATAGGGATAAACAGGATCCCTGGCTCATAGAACTCCTTTAAAGTTTGAGGTAGTTAATGTTTCTCAAACTGAGCCCAGTTCCTGGACAGGAAGAACTCTCACTTACCAAAGGGAACCATTAGAACATCAGAATGAAATTAAACCAATTATACATAATCCATTAATTGTAAGCACGATATATTGCATCTAATATAAATAACCTACAACATGGACATGCATAGTTAATAATTTTGTTTTATTTTGTACTCTTCACTCTTGGGAACCCTGAGCGTGGAAATGTCCTTCTGTGATGATTACTCACATTCTTCCCAGACGTCTTGCTGCTCTCTCTTCCCTTTCTACAGCCTCAAGTCTCTTGTTTGTCTTTTCAATCTTTCGGAAACCCCTGACAGACTCCCCCGATGTGGCCCCAGCCCCAGCCTTCCCCTATTCCCTCTCAATGTGACAGTTTGGCTGGCCTTCAACTTCTTCAAGGGTTGCCTCCGGTCTCCCGACTAGAGAAAACAGGGGAAGGGGTACAAGGCTCGCAATCCCAAAGGGACTCTTCATTCTATATCGTTAGCTGAACCTTCGGGTTTACAAGAAGAATGCTTTTTCCAGGTGTTAAACTTTGACTTTTTAAAAATAAGAATGGATATTATTTTTCTTTTGCCACTGGCCTCAAAATACTATGACGACAGTTCTCTCTCTGGCCTTGGAGTTGTCTTAGTTATTCATTCAAAAGTTATAAATTTCTTGATCACCTGTTGTGGCAAGAACATAACTTACTTTGCATCTGTCTCCTTTCCTCCCTGGGGCCACCATGTGTCCATTTTTGGCATCTACCCTCTTTTACAAACACAAGAATAGAAAGAAGTTAGCTTTATTTAGTGAGGGACTTTGATATCAGTAAATTATATGTGTCCCTCTGTTGCAATTTTGGTTGTCTTTCCTTAGCTCATATATCTTCCATATTTGAAATGTCTCATTTATCCTGTTTATGCAACTGTGCTTTCAATGAACACCTTGCGTTCTTAAAAAGATACATTATATAGTTTGTAATCCATCATGATCTCTTTAGCGTTGAGCCTATAAGCATATAATATTCTTGTTCTTTTTACCACCTCTCAACAGGTTTTTGTTTATTATTGTGGAGAGTATATCGCATCATGTTCTTTCTATACCCAAATAAAGAAGTGGTGCCAGGGAACTGTAAAATGACATGTATAGCTCTCATGCTATTACGAGGTGCTGTTCTAAACACTCAATGTTTGAAGGTGGGAATAAGGACTACCTGTGATGTAGCAAAGGTCCCTGTATTAGTCTATAATGTATTAGTCTGGGTACTTTGGAGAAACAAATCCACAGCAACTCACGTATAAGAGAGAGTTTTATGCAAAGAAAATGTGCATCATGAAAACATCCCAACCCAATGCTGCCCAAGCCCACAAGTCCAACATTAACCCATACCCAACACCAGTCCACAAAGTCCTTCACCTCACAAAACAGAGATAATAATGCCGACTGCAGGAGGAAAGCTGAGTCAGTGAACGTGTAAGCATCTCAGCACTGGCAGGGGTCTCCACACGGCTGCTCCAGCACCCAGGGCTGCATCGGGATAGATCCATGCGGCTTCTCCTTGGGGATGTCTTGCAGGAAATCCATCTTGCAAGCTGAAGCAGGGAACTGCAAAGGCAGCCGCACCCGATGCAACCATCACAAAACAAGAGACCCGAGAACTAGAAAGGCGAGGCTTCACCACCCATTTATCCCTCCGCCTTTCAACCAGCACCACATGGGATTATCGGCCAGGCTGGCACAATGAACTAACTCAGTCCCTAAGTGGCACAAACAGTTGAGCACTACATGCCTAATCTCAAGGCTGGCAATCTGTTTCTAGAAAGACTACAGCGAGAACACGCGGGAGCAGTTCTAGTCTCCAGCCGATGACGTCATCTTGGGTCCAAACGAACTAGATGGCAGCGCGTTTTTGTTTTGTTTGATTGTTGATGACGTAGGAGGAAAACAAGAAGGGTGGGTGTCACAGGAACCAAGATAAACCCTGGACCCTGCCAGCATCTGGGTGATCACTTACACAAAAATGAGGATGACACGTCGCCATGGAGTTGAACCCGACTCATAGTGACCCCATAGGGAAGAATCGAACTGCTCCTTTGGACTTCCCAAACTGTGACACTGCAGGAGCAGATGACGTTGCTGTTCTCCAAGAAGTGGCTGGCAGGCTTGAACTATCAGCCTTGCAGTTGTCCGGCTAACACTTAACCCACAACACTCCCAGGACTCCTTCAAAAGTGAGCTTCCGCCTGATAAATAATTACACACAGGTGATGCCCAACAGAATGCGGGATATGCGGTGGTAGGGGCCTTCACTTCTGAACAGGGTGATTGTGGAAGGGCAAGAAAAAGATGAACACTTTTTAGTTGGACCTGGAACGTTATCCGAGGGTTTTTTGGTTTGGTTTTCTGTAAGAATAGGTGAGAGGTGGCCTCCCACCTGCCTGGTGGTTGCTCCTGTGTGGGAGGATCACTTCTAAATTGGTCTGATGGATCCTGGCTGTAATAGCATAGGTCACGATCTTCTTTGGGAATGCCCAAGCTTTGAGGAACAAAGGATGAATGGCATTTTCTCCCATTTAAAGCGTGGGGGAAAGCGCTGCCGTCAAGGCTTAGAGTTCTTTTCGGATCTACTATGGAGTAATAATTATGGCGTTAGCCAAGAACGTTGAACATACCACGGACTGCCAGAAGAACAGCCGTCTGTCTTAGGAGAGTACTCCCTAGAAGCAAGGAGAGAAAGACTGTGCCTGGCATACTTTGGACATGTTATCAGGAGAGACCAGTCATCGTGCCTGGTGACCGGGAAGTGAAGAAGCCCCTCAGTGAGGTGGACTGAGACAGTGGCCATTTAAAGATGGGCGGGACCAGGCCGTGCTCCCTTCTGCTGTACACAGGGTTGCTCTTAGTTGGAACAGACTTGATGCTATCTAACAACAACAGTAAATATTAATTAAAAATTAAAATGTATTATCAATTCATACATAAGGCTTTACATTTTGGGAAGATCTTATTTTACAGGAAAGGAAAGAAAGTCCCAGAAATGAGAAAAAAGAAGGAAACACTGATATCTAATGGTAAACTCTGTGCAAGCAAATTGATATAATTTATGAAATCCAGGACCAAAAGTGATTTCTTAAAGTTTTTACTCTTATTTTCAACAACCTTCCCACCATACCACATAAGGGATATATTCAGCTTTTTGTAGTTGGTCATGATTTGAGGAACCCTGGTAGAGCTATGGTAGACCGCATCTGCTAAACAAAGGGTCTGTGGCTCAAACCCACCAGCAGTTCTGTGGGTGAAAAGGGCGGCACTCTGCTTCTTTAAAGACTGACCGACCACCTTGGAAGCCCTGTGGTCAGTTCTACTCTGTCCTATCGGGTCATTAGGAGTTGATGTCAACTCAATGGCAGTGGGTTTCAGGGGTATTGATGTGATATTTTCAAATTCTGCAGCCAACGTATTAATGAGCAGGTTAACTTTAAGGATGGATAGATTGCCTTGAATATAAGAGGGATGGTCTAGTTTATTTTTGCAGGATAAGAGGGAGAAATTACCAAATTTCTCAGAGTTCAAGAGACCTGGTCTACTATTTATTAAAACTCCAGGTATATTTAAACTTGAAGGTACACTAAAAGAACATTGTAGTGCCTTTTACATATTTACACTTAATTATAATTTCAACAAAGAAATATACTATGCTACGTGCAAGATAGCTACGAACTTATGGAGATAATGCCATTTCATGCACTATGGGAAAGATATGCCTTCTCAGTAATGAGATAAATTCTAAAGAACGTCTTCTTTCAACATCGTCACTGTATCTTAGTGGCTAAATAAATAAGCTCATTTGGAGATAAAATCACATATCTAAATTTGAGGACTAGACTAAATGAGCCTCCCTATCCGGCTGAAAGAAACTCCTTTATCTACATGTCTTTGAAGTTCTTGCCCTCACTGGAACAGCCCTCCCTTTGCCCCCCGCCCAATCTTTGCTGCCTCTGCGTGTTCAAGCAGGCGGCCACTCTGACCACATGGCTTGACATCGCCCCTCTTAGTGGCATTGCACTGAGCTCACTCTGACTCTTATCTGCTCTGCTCTCAGCCTCCTTACCAGGTCATGCTATCACACCTCTGCTAATTCCCCATGACCCTAATGTCCTTGCTTTCCTATCAGTGGATTGCTTGTCCTCTTTCCAGTATCTCTTTCTGCAAAGCAGGACTGATAGAGGAGGTAGAGAGAGAGTGCACTGGGGCAGAGGAACAGCCCACGGATGACGGCATGCCAGCTGCCAGGCGCCAGGCATTCTTTCACTTGCAGAGTCAGCTGTGGCCTAAAGAGTCCCCCGATCTCCTGCCACAAGACTGTGTTCAGGAGTTTGTGCACAAGGTGCCCAGTACCAAAGTCACCGTTGCCCTAAACTCACTCTGAGATGCAGTAGATCTGGAATTTCAGCTCCTTCAAGACCTGGGTTTATGTTCATCAAGTTCATACATATTGCCACTCCATTGACCCCAGTCCTCTTCCTCCCAATAGGTGGCAATATAGGAATCCACAACTGTTTTTCTAAACCTCCCTTGGGGATGCAGAACCAGGTCAGCCAGCCCTTCTCCCTCTCCAAGGCTGGGAGCTACCTGGAGTCCAGCTGACTCAGGTGGAGGCTGGAGTCTGATTCACAATGGCTGCCATCGATACTTATGCCCAGAGAGCCCATGCAAATGGACAACCAAGTGCTGACTACGTGTTAATAAATGTAAATTGTTCACTCTGATTCAGGCTTTATAAGAAGACATTGTGTATTCAGATACACCTCTTTGGCCACTAACAGCTCAACCACACTGGTATTCAGGAGCACACTTCAGAGGTTCCAAACATAACGTTTTGTTTTTTAATAGCCATCATTTTCATGACAAATCGATAGGCTCAGTATCTCTGTTTAAACATGTGAAGATAAAGACCGATGCCTTTTCCAGGCTCATATTGAGAACCAGGATGCCTGTGTTTGCATTATCCCCGTGATGACTTGTGTGCCTAGGCTCTCTTTCTAGGGTGAAGTGCTCACTGTTATCTTCTAGTTTCCCCTTATGGAGGCAGGACCGCCTCCGCAAGCACCCTCAGGACAGAGAAACAAGGAGAGGATGTAAAATCACGTCTGACCAGCCTGCCAACCCCAAAGTCCACAGTGAGCATAGCTATCACCAAGCCCAAGCAAGGATGGCTCCACCGCCTGCGTCACTACGTTAACCTTTGTTCTCGTCGTAGTTCTTACATGATGCCCATCCTTACACCATACACCAATGCTATTAGACTGAGCATCTGGCAGCAAGAAGAGATGCAGTAGATCTAGAATATCAGCTCCGCTGTTTTGTTTCTCCCTGTGGGTTGGCTCGGTAGGTCATATAGACCATGAGTTCTGCCCATCGGATGAGCACCACTTGATCGTTCCCCAGGCCACGCAGCCAAGTTCGCTTCCATGACTCACACTGAATTCAAGCACCAAGGGTAAGAGACTGTCATTTGAACACAAGAGGATGCTGCATGGTTGAAAACTGACGGGTTTGCATCAGAATTGTATCTTGTCACCCAATATAGTCAATCTGTATGTGGTGCAAATAATCCCAGAAGGTGGACTATGTAAAGAAGAGTGCAGCATCAGATGGCAGGAAGGCTAATTAACAACCTGCAATATGCAAATGACACAACCTTGCTTGCTGAACGTAAAGAAGACTCGACACTGTTACTGATAAAGGTCAAGAACCGTAACTTTCCCTATGGATTATACCTCAGCATAAAGAAAGAAAAATCTTCACAACTAGACACATAAGCAATTTAATGATAAACAGAGAAATTATGAAATATTTCATTTTACTTGCACCCACAATGAACACCCATGTTAGCAACTAATGAAAAATCAAATGATGGTTTGCATTGGCCAATTCTACTGCAAAAGATCCCTTCATAGTGTTAGTAAGCAGAGATGCCACTGTTAATACTAACTTGTGCCCGACGCAAGCCATGGTATTTTTCCATCATCTCACATGCATGTAAATGCTAGACAATAAATAGGGAAGACTTAAGAAGAATCAATGCATTTGAACTGTGGCATTAGGAAACAATATTAAATACACCATGAACTGTCAAAGAAAATGAGCCAAAGCTGTCTTGACAGAATGAGAGCCAGAATATTCCTTAAAAAGGAGAATGACAAGATTTTGGCTTTGACACTTTGAACATGCTTTCAGGAGCATTAGTCCCTGCAAAAAGATATTGTGTCTAATAAAGTAGGGTCAATGAAAAAGATCAAGCCCCTCAGTGAGATGGGTTGGTACAGTGGCTACCACAGCAGCCTCAAACATATCGACAGCTGTGAAGATGATGCAGGCCTGTTTCAGTCTGTTACACCTTGGGTCACTCAGCATAGGAACAAAATGAATTTGAGTATTTGTAGAAGAAAACAACGAAACCATACTAATATCCACTCCCTGGCGTATAAAGAAAAGTATGGTGATAAATAGATGGGGTAGCAGAAACATCTATGAATTTTACATGGGATTAAAAGAGGCTACGATCCCCAAGCCAGGTAGGCCATGGGAGAACTGTGGATGCAGACGAGCTTCTTTATGCATTGGTGCTGCACTCTACGCTACACAATTCAAGGGAGCGCAGCTCACTTGTTCGTCATAATGACCCTACTTTCCTCACCTCTCTGTAGCCATCACCCCAGGGTTAGTCTATATCGAATCTCTCCTGGATACTGCAATTAAGGCATTCTCTTACATTACAGTTCCAATGCTAATGTTATATAAGCCTGATGATATCACTGACACATACACATATTTCCTATCTTAAATGTTCTTCAATAAGTTTTCTCTTTCTTTAACATGGGGCCAGATAACGTGAATCAAATTACATTTGACCTATTGTCATTTTTTTCTTGCCTCAGGTCTCCTTCCTTGCCTTCTTAAAGTGGCCCACTTTTTTTGTTGTTGGTAGTGGTGGTCATGTTTCTTTTATTATTATTTATTTTTCCAATATAGTAATTTGGGGGGAGGTGGTGGTGTTTGTATTTCAATTTTATTTTGAAGCTGAGATGTATGGAACACCTGCCATTTCCATTTCACATCTGGATCTTTACTTGTCTTCTCATTCCTCTGTATTTTTGGAAAATCTCTCCTCTTCATCTAATTGACTACTGTTTATCCTCTGGGCCTTGAGTGCCAATTCCTATTTAAATCTCTATTTTCTATGCATTCAGAGTGCCCAGACATCTCACTTTGGCCCAATTACTTATTTACAACAATCTTCCCTGCAAAGGAACTGTGAGGTGAGGAAATGCTTCTGTCTGGTTGATGCTGTATTTCCAATATCCAACATGGTGCTATGGGGGCATCAGAAGTATTGGTTAGATGGCTATTTGAATGCAGAATAGATGGGCCTTTGTTTCCCAACTACACAGGCTATACCTGGCTTATCATACTCTTTGACATAATTATTTAAACATTTTCATTCCCTCCCTTTCTTTCTGCTTCAAAGGACTATTCTTCATCACATCGAAAGTAGCTGTGAGTGTTTACTCACCTAGCTAGTGGTGTGCTAAAACTACCTGATTATCTGACAGTTTAACTGACAAGTTAGCTGACAATTTCATGGGAAGATAGTGCATGTATGGTTCAGTGTTCCAATCATAGATTGATTTTTTTTTCCTCCCCGAAATAGGTGTTAGGTGGGTCATGATTCTCACTGGTTTGACAGTTATGTAATGAAGTAATCCCATGTGATCAGCCAATCAACTGCAAGTAGAGTAGTGGGAGCTGTAATCCCCTTATTCTGGTCAAGGGCTTGATCTAATGGGAGAGGACTTTCTTGAGGGGTAGTCCCTATCACCTTTTATCTTATAAAAGATCCCAGGGGAGAGTAGTAAGGACCTAGCTAGCACCATGAAAGGAGAACCAGGATGTCCTGGGAACAGTAGGTCTCAAAGCCGAAAACCTTCTAAGCTCGTAAGAAGAAAGAAGCCAAGAAATCTTCGAGGGGCACTGGGCTCACAGATGGTGAAAGAAGACAAGCACCTTCGCCCAATCCAATACCATGAGAAAGCGTTCTCTTAGAGCTGTTACCCTGAATTTGGACTTGTAACATCCTGAACTAGGAAAGAACATATTTCTGTTGGTTAAAGTCATCCACTTCTGGCATTTCTGTTATTAAAGAACTGAGACAATGACTAACCGTAGACACGTGAAATGATTTAGGATATGTTGCCATTGTTTTTATATTTTGATTTCGCTTTTATTCCTTTATATGAAAAGTGGTAGCATAGAGGTATCTTTCTAATCTTTATTTCACAGGCCAATGAGATGTCTATTTAAAGGTTTAAATGATATACAAGGAAGCTTGACTAAGTTAGTTGGAAAATCCCACTAGCTTTTAATTCCATTCTTCCAGGAACTATTTAAAGTCCCTTCATACATCATTTTCCCAGTGCCCAAATGAATTGTCACCACACAATGGAGACTTCCCTACCTTGTTTTAAAAAACAACAGCAACCACTTTAAAGCATGGAAGGAAAATATAATTATTGTCCCTTGGTTTATTCACATTAAATGTCAGATTGGATTCAACTCAATCACAAGAAAACTGAAGGCTGTTTCACTTCTAATAAACATTGGGCCTGATGTGGCTTTCAACTCTCTTTCTCTCTCTGTGTGTGTGTTTTCATATTGGGGTATTTTGTCATTGTCAGTAGCAATACTTTTTTGGTATATGTTGTTCTGATTTTTGGCATATGAAACCAAGGATTGATGAATCTACAGAGACAACAGTGAGAGCAGGATTTCTGAGGGGTGGGCTGATATCAAGGAGTTCAAGAAGGAAGAGAATGTTTTGAAACTGATTGTGGTAGCAATTGTATAATACTGCTTGATAGGATTTAACTATTGTATAATATGATATCTGTATTAGCTCCCAATAAAATGGTTTGGGAAAAACAATTATGTAATGAGGTAATCTGATGTGATCAGCCGATTAATTGTGTGGTCTTTTTCCCGAAGAGTCACTGAATGGGCCCAAACAACCAACCTTTGATCAGCAGTCAAGGATTTAACTATCATTTACCAGGGCTACTTTTTGCTGTAACTATAGTAAACTGTGCCTCCCCCAACCCCACTACTCCCGGTTTCAATATTCAGTCTTTAAGAAAGGTCATTTGCTATGTTCTAGGTCTCTTCTCAGATTCCACATATTTTTTCATTAACTGACCCCAGGGAATATTATTTGTCTGTGAAATTGAAACATGACTAGAATGCAATGTTAATGTTATTTTTCATGAAAAGTGTATACTGATACATGCAGGCGGAAATGACTTGTTTTAACCAGACAACCCAGGTTTGGGCATTGTCTCCCAGTATTCTCAACACTGTGAGTGCTATTAGGTGAACATTTGAGTCCATGATCTGCAATATGTCATCTGGTGTCAAAAAGAAAGCTAATATCTTCTTGTTTATGAGTCCTTAGTCTTAAATCTACTCTAAGCAGAAATTGTGACTTATCTCACTCCAGAAAGATGATGACATCAGAAACTAAGGCATGGGGTAGCCCAGTAACCTTCTCCCTGTTGTTGCCTGATTGCCAGTTGTGCGACTTCAAAGTGCCCATTGTAATTCTTCTTTTGATATGCCAAAACAATGCTGTCCTTTTAGATCATTAGGTTTTCTTTCCACATCCTTGAATATCATGATGTGTTGAAGCCTTTTGGTTATAATCATCTGATCATCTGATTTTTATAGATATATAGATAGATACATTTTTATAGATGCATAGAAGTATAAATTCACAGCATTTTTTTTGAGGGAAAGATGGCACTAACCATCTTACATGAGATATCCTTTTATTTAGCAAGCTAAATTCTAGAACTGTATACACAAAAGAGATAGTCAGACAAGTATCAAGTTATATATACAAGAATAGGTTTCAACATACCAGTGTTTACAATATAAAAATAGAAAATTTTAATTGTTCCTTAATAAGAAACTAGTTAAATATATTGTGATATGCCCACACAATAGATTACTATGGCTCTTAAAAAAATAGTATGTGTCTGTACACTGTCTTAAAAAAATTTCTTTGGCATATTGTTGAAAGATAAAACAGCTTGTAAAACAGCATGTATATTATAATACCATTTATGTACAAATTACATACATATATGAACATACATATATACCCATATATTATAAAGCAAGGTTTGTAAGAATGTCTATCAAATTATTGACAGTAGTTTCTTCTTCATAATTAGAGTCTTCGGATCTTTCTTTTTTCTTTTTCATATTCTGTTGTTAAAAAAATACCACATTTGTCATGGTAAAACTGTAAAAATAATTGCTTTAATGTCAACATGTAGTTATTCAAAATTTTAAATACATTTGCTAACTTGGAAGCAAATAATTCACTCATTACACATGTATGTATGTATTTTTATTTAGAATTATATTTTCACAATTATAAATATTATAATTTTAATATCTTATATAATTTAATAATTATAATTCTAACATTTTAATTTAATTTTAACAATTATATAAATTCAATTGTTTTTGTAATTATAATTTACAATTATTTATAAGTTGGCACAATGTATATATTTAACAGATGTGTGTATGTATATTATATATCTGTATTACATATATCTATTGTGTATGTAAATTATAGATAGACCTCACAAATGTGTGTATACATATAGATTATATATGAGGGGCCTTTAAAAAGTTCATGAAAAAAATTCTATTACTTTTTAATTGTAGTTTATCACTAACTTTTTGAATCCCTTCATATATATGAATTATGCATCTATAGCTTCTGTAGTTCAAAGTCTCCCTGTGGAAAAAGGGCTTTCTACTCATGTAAAGTTACAGTCTCTGAAACTCACAGGGACAGTTCTACCCTGGTCATTATGATTTGGCATCTACTCAGGGGCAGTGAGTTAGTTTTGGTTTTTATGTTCACATATATTGATTACACAGACAGATGTGTTATACATGTAGAAACCAATATAAATAAAAACATAATTCAATGCCATCCAGTCAACTTAGATGTATAGTGCCCCTATAGGATAGGGTAGAACTGCCCCTGTGTTTTTCTGAGACTACAATACAAAGCCTCCTCTTTTCTACAGAAGTAATTTCAAATTGCTGACCTTGCAGTTAGCAGCCCAACATGTAACCATTATGTGATATATTTATGAATCAAGTGTAGGTATGTATAAATATACATGTATTTGCAAAAGTTCATGAAAATTTTTCATTAACTTTAAATTACATTTTCTATTAACTTTTTGAAGTCCATTCATATGTGAATTATATATAAGTATGGATTTTATGTATATGGATTTTGTATATGGATTATAGAAAGAATCCATACATGAATTACCCATCTGTGAGAAAACTTCAAAAATTTGTTGAGAAAATGGAATTGAAATATAACTTTTTTAAAGTATGAGGGGGTGGCCCAAATAAACAGGTATAAAGTTCCACTGGGTGGGTCTTTCATAGTATGCATTTCTTCCCAATAAATGAGCATCAAGCAACTTTCTCTGAATTAGTGCACCCAGGTGCATCACTGAGGAAGTTTCCCTCTGATTACAGTGAATTTTTCATAAAAATAGTTTTGCTCAAACCTCAATTTTTTATGATGGCTGATTTCAGAGAACAGCATGAGACTGCAAAATTTTGTTTCTTGCTCAGGAAAAATGCCACAGAAACTGTTGTGATGTTGAACACGACTTATAAGGACTGCGCTATGGGAAAAACTCAAGTGCATGATTGGTTTTCTAATTTCAAAAATGGTGAGATGTTGGTTGATGAGAAGGCTTGTTCTGGACATCCATCTACTTCTCAAGAAATGAAAAGGTTGACTCATAATGAGTACATTTGGAGTTTGTTCCACCAGGTCAGACTATTAATCAAGCTTTCTATTTAATGGCTTGGAAAAGATTGTGTAACAGTGTGCAACTAAAAAAGCCTGATTTGTGGCAGATGGGGGACTGTTTTTTGCTACCATGACAATGCACTTGCTCATGCAGCCATCTCAGTGGACCAGTTTTTGGCAAAAAATAGCGTGCCTCTCTTGCCCCAGGCACCTGACTCACATGACTTTGCTCCACGTGACTTCTTTTTGTTTCCATGAATGAAGAGGGACATGAAAGGACAGCGGTCTGAAGATTTGGCAATGTAGAAGAGTGAAGAAAAAATGAATGTCGTGCTGTCAGACATTCAAAAAGCTGAGTTTGAAAAATGTTTCCAAGAATGGAATCTCAGAATTGACAAATGTATTAAGTGTAATGGAGAGTCCTTTGAAGGTGATAAGGTTGCTTTGTAGAACATTAAGATACACAGCTTTGTTTTGTAAAAACATTAAGATACATTGTTTTGAAAAAAATACTCGTGTGTGTACTTCATTTAGAATCATATATGTATAATCCATATATATAAGTAGGTTTATAATACATACCTGGGTTATATATATGAACTATATATCTAAACTATATATTTGTATTGTGTGTGCATTGATTTTTCAAGCTTTCTTAACACAAAGCTTTTTTCTTCACAAAAAATCCTGTGAAGTAGTCCCTATTAGGGTTTTGGGGAAAACTGAAAGACTAGTGATTGTGAAGTTGGTCTGTAGTACCCAAAGTATATCTTTTCCAATTTCTGTTTTGGGGAATCATCCCTAGGAATTATGCCCTGTGTACCATAATTCTTTGGTTGATTGGTAGATGCCCAATCCATTGTTTCACCCTCTTTGGCAACTGGTAGCATTTTTTGAAATTCTAGCTATAGCTGCCATCCTAGTGATGCTTTAAGAAGTGTAATCCATCATCCTGATTTTGGGTTTGCATTATTGGAAGCTATGGATATTCTGGATGGAGGTGAGCCCTCTCTTGTTGTTAGTTGTTCAGTTAATCCAATGCATGCTGACTTGATGTATGGTATAACAGAACATTGTCCACCCTAGTGCTAGCTTCATGATTATTAGGATGTTTGAGTCCATTTTTGTGACATCCACCTCAATTGTCCTTTACTCTTTAGCATTCATCATTTCATAAGCAATCACACATTCTTCTCATGCTTGTTGTTTTCTACACTATCAGTCACCTAAACTATGTCCGTAGTTAGTTGCTACCACTTCTCTTTCTGCCTCTCTTAGCCCCATCCTGACCAGCATGTACATGATAGAGTGGATGGGAAAATAGTTCATCCTCTATGCATACCCTTTACCTATTTGCCATACATGTACATACCAGTCCAATCAAACACTTGCTGGCTGGTGATTTTGTTTACATGCAACTTTTCTGATTTTCAAAGGCAATTCAAGTCTCCTGCAGAAGAAAGAGATGTAACAATTATGCATTATGGAAAAGGAACTCTGGTGAGGCCTGAACTATGTTCCCTTTTTAGGTTATTATCTAAACATTCTGTGCTCTTTCCAGCTGCCTATGGGTTACTTTGATGATTTTTAAGTCTTTCTGTAAAAGTCAAATAAAGGGTTTTCTTAGGATCACTTAAAGCAAAGGTATATGATCACTCTAAGGTAGTATCATAGCAACTCCATTTTGTCATGCTAAATAGGATGAAGAACACCTAAAGGTGCACACCATTGAGCATTTGGCTGCTAATTTAATAGCTGGTGGCTCAAACTCACCTGGCCATTGCACAGAATCAAGACCTAGCTATCTAAGACTTAAGTGGATTATATGAAGAACAATGCAGCATCAGGTTTGAAGGAAGTCTTCAACAGCCCGCGATATGCAAATGACAAACCCTGACTTGCTGAAAGCGTGGAGGACTTGAAGCACTTACTGATGAAGATCAAGGCTTGAAGCCATCCATGTGGATTATAACTCGGTGCAAAGAAAACCCAAAGCCTGACCACCGGATGAGTAGATAACATCACGATAAATGGGGAAGGGATTGAAGTGGTCAAGGATTTCTTCTTGCTTGGATCCCAAATCAAAGTTCATGGAAACAGCAGTCAAGAGATAGATGAGTTGCATTAGGTCAAACTGTTTCCCAGGACCTCTTTAAAACATTGAAAAGCAAGGATGTTACTTTGAGGACTAAGAGACACCAGACCTAAGCCATGGTAGTTTCAAGTGTCTCATAGACGTGAAAGTTGGGCATTGAAGAAGGAAGACTGGAGAAGCGTGGATACATTTGAATTTTGGTCTTGACAAAGAATCTGGAAATACCATGGACTGCCAAAAGAAGAAACAAATTCGCTTTGGAAGAAGCACAGCCAGAATATGCCTTTGCACTAATGATAACAAGGCTTGGTCTCACATACTTTGGACATGGCAGAGAGACCAGTACTTGGAGAAGGACATCATGCTTGGTAGAGTAGTGGGGCAGCAGAAAAGGGGAAGGCCTTCAACACGATGGATTATCACAGTGGCTGCGTCCGTGAATTCAACTATCAGAATGATTGTGAGGATGGCAAAGCACCGGGTTGTTTTTTGACTCCATGGCACCTAATAATCACAACAGCAGCTATTTGCCTGAAGACTGTAGCCAATAAAACCATGAAGGGGCAGTTCTATTCTGCCACTTTGAGTTACTATAAATTGGAAACTATTCAGTAGCACCTAGCAACAATCAACTAGGACCAGCGTGTGGTTTAGTTGACTGGACATACGAGTTACCATCCATAAATCATGAATAAATGGTCAGAATTCTGTGACCCTCTCGCAGAGTCTCAGTCCCCTGGTTCACTTGGTGAAGCGATAAACTGCTATCCTAAAGTCTTTTCCTTCTGAGCTTCCATAATTTAAAAGAAATGGTAAGTGACAGGAACCGGTGAAACCCTTTCTGTTCATTGCTTCTCCTAAGTTGTTGAAAATTGGAAAGAGCACGTACTGGGAAGGGATCTCTCAGGGACAAGTCTTAATGACTTTACCTGTTAAAACGCAGCTCAGATGGTTTCAAGACCATGAGAAATACATCATCAAAATATAGCCAGATGATGTTACATTTATTTTGCATATAATTCATGTAATTTTCATCTCAAAACCTGAGCCTCGTCCTAATTGAGTTTTAAAAAAGCATTTGATTAGCAGTTCCTGAGACAACGTCCTTCAATATCCCTATGTCAGCTGCGAATGCACAGAACCAAATCACAAGACTAAATAAAATACCGGACAACTTAATGTCAAAATCTGGACAGTACTTTCCTTATCAATATGGCCAAAACAACTAGGGGGGGGGGCACAAAAGAGTGGATTATCTGTATTTTTACATAATGCACAAGCTTCTACTCTCCAGGGTGATATGTCGGTTATTTTTAATCGCTTACTACCTCAGACCCCCAAGTTCAGTAAAAGTAGAAATTAGGGGAACTTCATATGTCATGTCTTTACTGAGGTAAAACAGCCAACCTGTTGCCTTGAAGTCAAGTTTGACTCATGACAACCCACACCGTGCATGTCAGAATATAACTGTCTCTGGTCGGGTTTTTAATAGCTGATTTCTCAAAAGTATCTCTCTGGGCCTCCCTTCGGTTTGGACTTGAATGTCCAACGTTTTCATGGGCAATTGAGCAAGTTAAATGCTTGCACCACTGCAAGACTTCTTATTGAGATAGCAGTAATTTTTTTGCCTATTTCTCTTATTTATATCATTTATTAACATGTAAAAATAATTAGGTGGTCATGGCTTCTCAGATACACAGAAATAAATATATGTGGCTATCTTAATCTTAGACAAAATTGTTTTAAGGCAAAAACTATGGGGACTATTATTATTTATACCTAAATATAACCTAATACTTATTTGTAATGAGATGTGTGCATTGAAATATAGCAACTAATATTTAAAACAGTGTATTTGACAGTCAGTCATTAATTATGTTCATGCACAGATTTCACAGCCTTACAGTATTATAGTTAATTAATTTGAGTGAATATTAAAGAAATATTTCCTCTTTTTAATCATCTATAAAAATATTTACAAGTGTGCACCATACATTTTGGTATAAAGTAACAACTCTGAATTTTTTCCAGCATTAGAACAATTATTACAATTATTATTACAATTAGGCCAATTTTTTGAGCCTAATGTAATAAAACTAACAATGAAACAAGGTTAAGCAAACAAAGAGTCAAATGCAACAAAATTCTAACCACTTTAAAAGGAAGAAAATTTCTTTAATATCCAATATCACAAAAGAAAATTAAGGTTATAATTAGTCCCCCCAGTCATTTAATAAATGATCATTTTAAAAGCACTTAGTAAAAACAAAACCCCATTCGATCAAGGCACTCGATTCACATGTATAGCCTTCATTATGTCTACTTACACATTAAAAAATAAATATAAATGAATATGCACTCAACCCTGAAGTTGGAGAATTTTGAAGAATTAAACACATAATTAAAGGGGATAAAATAATAATAAGAGAGAGCAATACATCTGTGGTTAGGAAGAGGAAACAAAAAACAAGCTTCTACTAATCCTTATGAAAAGAAATAGAAAACCCATTTAAGACTGAGACAGGAGCAGACACATGTGCACCAAAGTTCCTTGAAACACCAGGCAAAATAGCCCAAAGATGGAAAGAAGCAAACTGCCCATCCACAGAGGATCGGATAAGCAAAGCGAGGTAGACATATGAAGTGGGATATAATTTACCCACAAACAGGAGTGAAGTCCTGTTGCACTTCATAATACATTGAGGACATTATGCTAAATGAAATGAAAGGCACAGAGGAACAAATGTTGTTTTGTAATACTTAAGTGAAATAAATAAATATATCTATAGAAGCAGAATGCATCCTTGGTATGTTGAGTGGTACATTAATTTGGAAAGAGAGAGGAAAAATGGATACATGAGTTGAAAAATGTAATTATTGTCACTGAAGTATCCCTATAGAAAATGATAAAACATTGTATATATTGTTGGATATATGTTAAAATGAAAAATAGAAAAACAGGAGAAATGAATTAAAATTGAGATAGGACATGTAAGAAAAAAGCATATTATGTTTTAAGATATATATGAGAATACTATCTTATTATCTAACCAATTTGAGATTTTCAGCAGAAAAGATTTTTTATTTTAAGAAACCTGTCTCAAAATATTAGAAAATCCAAATATATAGAATAACAAGTGAGAACATGAAAAAAGTAAGTTATTAAAGAGTTACTTCTACAAAACATTCCAGGGCTTGTTGACCAAGCAATAAACTACATTGTTAAAGAAACATAGTTGGAAAACTACTCAAATAATTTAATAAAATAAAATACAAATGGTTGTTGTTGCTGTCAGGTGCCATCCAGTTGGTGCTGTCCTGGAGTGCTCCGATGCACAACAGAGCGACACATCGCCTGGTCCTGCGCCATCCTCACAAGTGTTCCTGCGCCTGGACCCCTTGTTGCAGCCACGGTGTCAGTCCATCTCACTGAGGGCTTTCCTCGTTGTTGCTGCCCCTCTGCTGTATCAAACATGACGTCCTTCAGAGGCTGGTCGCTCATGACACTATAGACAAAGTATGTAAGATGAAGTGTTACCCTTGCCTCTAAAGAGTATGTTGGCCGTACAATAGACCAATAAACTATTAGAAAATTAGAATCAACTATATACCGTAAAAGAAAAATCTATCTTTATCAAATAATGTTAATGCCAGGAATGGGGGAAACTGAATTTTAGAAGAGTCCATTAAGTAGTCCCATTAGAAAAATCACATTTATACTCTTACCACGTTTTATAGACATATTTAATGTTATTAAATGCCCATAGCAGATGAAGATAAAGGAAGTCACGTAAGCAACCAGGACTAGAGAAACCCTTCCACGGTGTGGTAGAGACCAGCTCTGTTAAGCAATCGTATTTCCATTGAAATACTAGAGATATTCCTTTTAAGACTGAGAAAGGAATCTCTGCTACTTCCATTATTATTAAATATTGTTCTGAATTCTGGCCAAGTCACTGAGGCAGGTAGAAAAATTGGAGAGGATAAAAGGACAACATTAGAAATCTAACTGAAAATTCATGACTTGACAGCAAAATTCTTAAATTTTCATTACAATAGCAGGTTTATATAATAGCAACTCTATTGGGCCTGGTAAAACTGCCCCCGAGGGTTTTCTGAGACTATAACTCTCCATGAGAGTACAAAGCCCCATCTTTCTTCTGAGGAGCATCCATGGATTCCAACTGCCATCTTTTGCTTGTCAGCCTAACATTGCCCCAAGACACCCCAGGGCTCCCGTAGGCTCCCAGGAGTTGGAATCAACTCAATGGCACTGTTTTTGTTTTGTTTTTCTAGCAGGTTTAAAAATATTTAAAAAGATAATTTCTTGTCACACCTTGATAATATCTGATTTAATTATATTAGGGGTAATTATCCCATTCTCACTAATAAAATTAAAATAATACAAAAGAAGCAATCATTTTTAAAATTGTGGTGGAAAATTGTGAACAACTGATCTATATACATGCATATATACATACAAACATACATAAGCATTTTAAAACTACACATACAGGCTGTATTATTTCAGTCCAATCTTAGACGTGTTCCTGAGAGCCACTGGTGTGACCTCTCCTATCAGTATATTAGACAAGATTCCAGATATTCTCTTTTGTTAAATAAAACATCAAATCAACGTTATTTAAGTTGCACATAAGTCTTCGATAGCTCTATAAATATGTGCATATACAGTGACCCCGTCTTTATGAACATGTGTGTATGTGCCCTTGAATAAAAATCCAGGTATCAGGACCCTGCCTTTCTTGCTCCTGCCAGGCTTGTCTATATGTTCCTTAGGAAAACGTGTACTTCAGGACCCATTCTAGCACCGGAACTGTGGTCAGCGGCAGTAGTTGCACACAATGAATAAAAATATTCCATACCGAATGACATGGATCACACCAAAAAGAAAAAGGTGACTCTCAGCCAAAGTGGTGCGCTACTTGGAATTATACCGTGCCAACTGTGCCGGCTTTCTGTGCGCTCCAGTGCCGGGCTTTGTACAGTGCCACGCCGCACATTCTAGATTTCGTATTCCAAGTTCTTGGTTCTGATTTGGAGTTTCCAAGTTGGGAATGCTGCCTGTGCTGTATGCACAATAAATGCTGCGCATTTTTTTTAACTTGCATTTATTTTAAAGTAAGCTTCAGCTAAAGGAGCATATTAATTTATATGGAAACAGTTCATGGAACACAGTAAAATTGACTAAAGCTATTACTTAAAAGTGTGTTTTTTGTTGTTTTGTTTTTCATTCTTGTTTTTGTTCATGACTTCTGGGCAAAATTTTCCACTGGGGCTCAACTACATTCCTCCTCCGCCTTTTTCTACCCTACCCCCACCCCGCACACCCATATTCTAGAACTCCAGTGTCCGCCTTTGGAATGCTTCCAATTGGATGAGGGTTATGGTATGAACTTGAAAATTCATCGTCAGTCTTTACTTTGTACCATAGAAGTTTAGATTTTTCTTGGTAAGATCACCCACTACCCAGAATTTATCTAATGGTTCTCCTAAGACAAAGCACTTAGCCACCCTCATCTTTCCAAGAGCAGTGCAGTACTGCTTAGGAACAAGGGTTATTCTCTGGTGACATGAGTAATCACAGTGACTTCTCCAGGGGGATAGCTGCGTAACTGTGCCCAGTTACGGTCCGCATAGTAAATCTTGTAAAATGAAGAAAACTTCTCATTTGAGCTCAACCATTAGGGTAAAAATGGGTTAGTGGCATGACACACAAAAAGACATAATATAACTTCTAACTCCTTTCTTCCACCCTTCTTTCTCTCCAGCTGTCGTGTCCCATTTACCTCACTTTTTTCTTCACCAGGCTTTCCCATTCGAAGAAAGAGAGAGCTCTATTGAGTTTCTTGATCATTCAAATGGCAACATACTCATAGAAAAAAGATAATTTCAGAGATCAAAGATAACTCTGAAGTCCCTTGCCCTGTCTCTCCTTCTAGAAAGGAACACGATTGGGCCCCAATGAATAGTTATTTAGACCACTGATACCCCAAACCAGCGTCAATTCTGTCTCACTTTGGGGGCTTATCTTATCAGACATAAGGCTAAGTCTACATGGAAGAATAGCTTCTTAGTTTATTCGCATTTGTGTATTCCAGTTACCACATGTCATTATGTACTTTCCAATTCATGGCAACCCATGTGTATCATAGAAGTTGTACTGCATAAGGTTTTAAAAAGCTGACGTTTAAAAAGTCAATAGCCAGGCTAAACTCTAACCTCCCACCGTTGTTCAGTTATCAGCAGAATCCTAACCATATGCAGCCACATGAATTCACATTTCTTGCTCATCGTTTAAAATATGGCACTCAAGGGCTGCGGAGGTGCTCACAGCTAACTTGAGTTTCCAGAGGTCACATCCAAGGGCACGAAAAGAGGTGAGTGAAATACAGTGAAAGAAACACAGCATCGATTGAGAGGTTTTGTGGGAACGGATGTAACAACCTTCCATGTATTCACCCATTTCCTTTTTGCTTCAAATCACTGAACCTTTAGGGACATATCATTGATTAGTTTTTCATATAACCTCTTTGGGAGTAAATCAAATCAGACCTTGTCACCACGGCAAAATTCTTGGATAAATGCTGGAAAAGGAAATCTTCTATCTTCCAACTTTAGGGTAAACTACACTCAGCTTTGGAGCCAGCCCTGACAAAACTGTTTTCTTCAGCATTGACTAAGTTAAAATGAAAATGTAATTATTGTGACTTCCCGGTCTTTCTATGCCTACTGCAATCTGCTGTCTTACTGGCTTACTTTCATAATTTTGATACTGCTGGTGTTTTCATCAATTTGTCTTGGCTCCATAAGGTCTTTGCAGAAGAAAGAGACATGGTCAATTAAAGGTAGAGGATTAAAGGAATGTAATAATATGAATTTATTGTTTCTCTTTTGGGCCATCATTAAACTGAGTGATATTAGTGGCAAGTAACTTGAAAACTCATACTTTAACAATTTTTAAAAGTGCCTAAACAAAATTTATAGTTGTTCCTAGATGCCAACGAGTTGCTTCCAACTCATAAAGTCCCTGTTACAGTTGAATGAAACGCTGTCCAGTCCTATGCTATCGTCACGACTGTTTTTCAGTTTTTGTTGCCGCAACTGTGTCAATCTATTGAACTGAGAATTTTCCTCTTTCACACTGTCCCTCTGCTTTCCCAAGCATGATGTCCTTTTCCAGGGACTGTCCTCTCCTGATGGCATGCCCCAAACAACGTACAGTCTTGCCATGCTTGCCTCCAAGGAGCATTCTGGCTGTACTTCTTCCAAGACAGCTCCAAGGAGCATTCTGGCTGTACTTCGTCCAAGATAGATTTGTTTGTTCTTTTGGCAGTTTGCTCTTGCATGGTACCTTCCATACCTTTCACTAATATCATATCAAAGACATTGATTCTTCTCTGATCTTCTTTATGCAACATCCAACTTCCCCATGCTTATGAGGCAATGGAAAATACATCCTTGCTCTCAAACACTTCAAAGATGTCTTGTTCAGCACATTTACCCAATCCACTGTGGCAGTTGCTATCTTCACTATTGCCTCCATGGGCATTGATGGTGGATCCACGCAAGATGAAATCCTTGACATCTTCAGCCTTTTCAAGGTTTATCATGATGTTACGTATTGGTCCAGTTCTGAAGATCTTAGTTTTCTTTATATTAAGTTGTAATCCATATTGAAGGTGGCAATTTATGGTCTTCATCAAGTGCTTCAAGTCCTTCTCATTTTTAGCAAGCGGAGTTAGTTACCTTCATATCAGAGGTTATTAATAAGCCTTCCTCAAAACCCGATGCTGCATTCTTCCTCATCTCGTGCAGCTTCTCTGATTATCTTCTCAAGATACAGAGTGAATAATCATGGTGAGAGGATGCAACCCAACGCACAACTTTCTTGTTTTTCACCTATGCAGTGTTTCCTTGTTCTGTTAGAACTATTGCCTCTTGATCCATATGTAGGTTCTACATGAGGACAGCAAAGTGTCCTGGGATTCCTACTTTTCTTAAAGCTATCCATAGTTCATAGTAGACTAATATAAAGCACAATGTCCCCATTACAGGGTTTGCTAGTATAAATAAGCACAAGTACATTTACTCAATATCAAATTATGATATGCTTGCCTATTTACTTGGTTGGATTATTTGGAAGTCAAATCTAGAATCAAATATAAAATTCTTTAGGCTACGTCATTCAACCAATAGTTTAAATTTACAGTTATATGAAGTATTTGATCTTCATTAAATTATTGAAGTTTAAATGTTTTTCCCATGTCCCAAAGGCTGTCTTCTCATCATTAGCTGTTTGAGGTTAACACTACTTTTCTAAAAAGTGTTAGAGATGTTCCCAGAATGTAGTCACACCTTCATGAACTCCTGGAAATGCACCTGTGAGAAAGTATGTGAGAATATTTAGCATAAAATCAGGATAAACATTGATGAAATGCTCTTCAACAGAATGATACAGGGTTGGAAGCCCTGCCTACAAGAACTATGCTCCAGTCACTGGTGCGGTAGAAAGTGTTTAGAAATTGGGTCTGGAGACCACCGCCTTGAAGCACTTCCATGTGTTAAGACTTCCAAGGTGGGTACTCTCAAGCCACCCACTTGCCCTCACCCAACATGGTGCTGGAAGGAGATGTGCACAATAGCTTCTCTGGAGTTTGCACACAAATATGCTATCTGTCCCTGGCTGTCCCTTATACTGAGTAGCTGAGAAACCTTGTGCATGTTATATAGGATGGCGAGTCATATTTATAGTTTCTTAACATATTCTGTACATAGGTCCATAATCTGCTGACTTGATTTCTCTGCCTTGTATTCAAATGGCCTTGCAAACTCCTCAGAAGTCACTGTTTTGACTAGACTCTGGTGAGCTCTGAACCAGGCCAAGGGATTGTTGGTAGTATGTTTCAATTGTTACATCATTCCAGCCATTATTTTATCATACAGTCATCTCAAATAAAGACGTACCTCCCAAAGATATCAAAGCCCATGAGTTGGGTCTCTCTGCATTCAACCCTGTTGAGACGAGCTGTGGTAACTCATGCTTACAAGAGCCATTTTCTTCGTGTTTTCATACTTAGGAGATCAATTCCAATAGTAAAAGCAAATCCCCTGCCAACAAGTTGATTCTGGCTTATAGCAACCCTACAGGACAGGTAGAACTGCCCCTGTAGGTTTCCAAGATTGTAACTGTTTACAGCAGAAAGCCTCATCTTTCTCCCACAGAGCAGCGGGTGGTTTCAAACTGCTGACCAGGTTAGCAGTACAACCTGTAACTATGAAACCACAAAGACTCCTTCCATTAGAAAAATTATCTCTAATTTGAAAGCCATTCTTTTCATTAGGGCAAAAAGTTACACATGTGTGCTCTAATCTAATCTGTGTCAATGTACCATTAGAATAGACCACAGTATGTGTATATACATATATGTATACATATACATATATATATAAGAATGGATCACAGTATAATGTAATCTGCTATTTAAAATGTTAAAATTTTGTTATTTAAAAGTGTCCCTTCTTAGTAGCTGCAAAAGCTATCTTTGAGAAACAAACCATCCCCAAATGACATGACTTTAAACAGAAATTGTGTATTCTCATTTCGCTATGGCTAAGGAGCTCATTGCAAGCTGTGGGTCTGGCTGGTTTTCTCTCTATACTGTTGGCTGTGCTCGGGTCACGTTCATGTGAGCTTGCTCTGGGGCTTCCTGGGAAAGGTCTTCAGGTGGCTGGAGGACAAGCCCAACCACAGAGGTACATTTCAAATTTTTGGTGTCATAAGGTAGTTTTTGGTATCATTAGCCAAGTCAAGTCAAATGGCTGAACCCAAAGTCAAAGTACAGGGAAATACACTCAGCCCACCAAGAGTTCAAAGCATGGCATTTGGCTACATGTCAATGGCCATGGAAATGTGCTTCTTTCACGGTAGCTGGAGGATTACTGTTAAAAAATAATCAATCGCACACCACCCATCTGTCAGTTTGTTGTATGGTAGTGGTTTATTGTGATGGTGCTTGAAGACAATCTGCCTGTGCTTCAAATACCAGTAGGGTCACCCACAGCACACGGGTTTTATGGTAGTTCCCAGACTAAGGCTGACTAGGAAGACATATTTTACTTTCTACTTCTGAAAATTAGGCAATGAAATCCCCTTGGATCACGACAAAATATTGTCCAACAGGTAGTCAAATAGGAATCTCCTAAATTGGAAGGTACTATATATACAGTAGCTTATGTATACCCATCTTCTATTTGAATTGTTGTAAGTGTGTTGCTAGTTTTTGTTTAAATAAATTTATAACATGCCCCAAAGGTATGTTTTAATGGACCAAAAGAAAGCCAAGCCATCTAGGACTCAACATCGAAATCAGCAGGAATCACACTGAGCTAGGTACACAAATCTTGAAAAATTATTTCGATTTTGTGAGTCAACGTCCATAGATACATTGCTTTGAATATGTACTTGAGACAACATCTTGGTGTCTAATAAATGCTGCTTATTTCATGCTCATCATCTTTAGCTCTAAATAATGTCTTGTTCATGGAATCGGTTCAATCGTGTAGTCTCATGAGCTATAACATCTCTGTTATGTACAGTCACATCACAGCATCGGGAACAATTTCAGGAACATAAGGATTATTAACTTTTAATTATATAAACCAAATGCTTCTTCTAATTTTAAACATCATATCATTGCCCATCCATTTTGAATTACACAGCAATTGTTCTCAGCTCCTCTGTCTACAGATGCCTTTGGTCTTGCAAAATATCTTGTGGATCACCTACTCCGTCTGCTTCCATTCACTCCAGCAAGAACAATCCAACCAGAATTAATGGGCAATGGGGCCCCCTCTTATTGAGAGCATCTGTTTCTTATTAAATATCATAAGTAACTTATTAATTCTTGCCAGAAACAAAAGTCAAGGCATTGTCATACTAAAAGCATTGCTAGCACAAAAGACCAGCCGGCAGAGCACCTGGAAGACTCTTCCAGACAGTCCTCAGGGGATCATTAATCTGGGGACACGAGATGTCAGCTTTCAGCTTTCTTCTGTTTTCTTACTGAGGAAGACAGAGCCAGAGTCCGTCTGAAGTGCAAAGCCCACTCATTTGTAGTTGATTTGTGTGGTTGGGCTGTAATTGTGATGGATGGGTTAGAAGTTGTTGGGATGACCACACAAACTCATGGCAGATTGTGGCAAATCTCATAAAATGTGAATGCTGGAAAGGACATGAGTGAGGACTGAGCCTACTCAAAAATGCAGGCTTCAACTGAAGGCCAGAAAGGTGAAGCAACTACTTCAAAGTCATCTATCAAACTGGTGGCAAAGCTAGGTCAAGAATACAGATACCTTGATGACTGAGTATTGTTCTATGCATAATATCACAAAGAAATGGCCCCCTCATATCTGATACGTAAGTCAAGCTGGGAACCCTGGTGTTGTAGTGGTTATTCACTAGGTTGCGAAACACAAGGTCACAGAAGTTCAAAACTATGAGCAGGTCCACGGGAGAATGTCAGGACTTTCTACTCCTGTAAAGAGTTACAGTCTCAGAAACTCACGGAGACAGTTCTAGCCTATCCTTTAGGGTCATCATGAGTCAGCATTGGCTTGATGGCAGTGAGTTTGTTTGCTTTTTAGAAGATCCCCGTTGATGTAGTGGGTTTCAAATTGTGCTGCTAGCCAAAAGATGAGGAGTTTGAAACTTCCAGTCACTCTGGGAGAAAGAAGGCTTTCTATTCCAGTAATGAGTTACAGTCTTGGGATCCTTGGGACCACTGCTGCCCTGTCCTATAGGGTTACTATGAGTCAATGGCAGTAAGAGAATTTGGAACTAAGTGATAAAGGGTACTTTCTTTTAGAGAATTTGAGGGTTTTGAACAGAATATACCTTTGTTCTTATTTAGAACTTAGAATGATATCGTGTCTCTTCTATAATCATTATGATAAAATAGTAATGATAATATCTTTTTAGTCCTTTTCTATGCACTGGGAGGTACTTGAAGTACTTTATGCATTTTCTTATGTAACCCTCAAGAAATAAGCATGTACTTTTGGAATCCCATTTTATGGATGAGCAAATTGGTACTCAGTCAGAGTGATTAGTTTTCACAGATTGCATAGGAATTAAACGTTGGAGCCAAAATATAAGCCAAGATCTGTGGAACTTTCATGCTAGCCAATTTGTTTGTCAATTTCTCCCTGCAAATTTTGTCTTCCTGGATGTATGTGACATATGTTCATGCAAATAAATGAGTCTAATGTATTGACTTATCCCTAAGACATATCGAACATGCATAATATTTTGTGTCTCTTCATTTATCTTCTAACATGGGGACGATTGACATACTTAAGGATTTGTATTTATACTTCTTCTTTATGGATCAACACCCTAATAAAGAACTCTGGGACAATTCTCTCACTGGTTCCCAACATTTTTCTTCTGCCTCCCCACAGCATATTGCTTTGAGTCTAGATGGTTCTATTTGTACCCATGAAAGTGGTTGAGGTACATTGCCTTTATCTAAAAAGATAATGAATACAATTTAATTTCAATGCATCAACTTGAATTCAGGTCCCGATGCCTTGATTATAAGGTAGGATTGATCAATATTTAGTTCTATTTTCAAACATTTGAGTGGATTGCGTTTATATCAGCAGTACCTAAATTCCTGTTTACTTTCAATAAGCATCAGTGCTGCATCCAGCTGAGTCCAAAGGAAAAAAGACTTTAACAGCGTTTATAATTTCTGCCGAGTGCCCATTGAAATTTTCTGATGGCAACGCTACTGCCTTTCTAACAAGTCAAAGTAAGGTACCATTTCCTGCAGGACACTTATGTGGTCAGAACGGCTGGTTTACATGTATCTGCCATTAACTCAATATTTAATCTTTTCAATTTTGCATCTTAAAAACAGGTGTGTACTGGTAAGCCATCATAGTGTTTTATTTTTTCAACAACCCATAATGTTGAAACATTTTTTCATGTGCTTAACTGTCAAGATCTTTGACATGATAAGTCTTTTACCTATTTTCCAACTGGGTTGTTTGTTTTCTTATTGTGAAATTTATGTCTTCTAGATAGTAGTTCTTTACCAAATATTTGATATGCAAGTGTTTCTCACATCCTGTAACTTGTTTTTACATCTCGTTAGAAAATAAATTCATTTAAAGCAGCCAAAGTGTCTGTAATAGAGAAAACTATTTAATTTGTACTAAATCCAAGTTATCAGTTTTATGTTTTTATGGAATATGCTCTTTTTATCACTTTTATCATAATTTGAGTGAAAGTATACAGAGTAGATTAGTTTTTCATTCAGCAATTTACACTCCTTTTGTTTGTAACATTGATTATAATTCCCACAACACAACAGCGCTCTTCCCACTTTGTCCTTGTGTTTAACCTTTTTTTAATTCTTTTTAAAATAATTTTATTGGGGCTGGTGCAACTCTTATCACAATACATACATATATCCATTGTGTCAAGCACATTTGTACATTTGTTGCCCTCATCATTCTCAAAACATTTGCTTTCTACTTGAGCCCTTCGTGTCAGATCCTCATTT
>NW_022103904.1:7441802-7455103 GCF_000313985.2 Echinops telfairi
TAGATCTATGTGCATATATTTATAGGTTTAGTATTAAGGTAGCAGATGGACATTGGGCCTCCACTCAAGTACTCCCAAAATGCAAAAACACTTTGTTCCATTTAACTGGCATTCCATGATGCTCACCTTCCCAACATGATCGCTGAAGACAAAGCGGCTGCATAAGCAAATGCATTTACATCTTTATATTTATCTTTTCCTCTCCTACCTTCTAAGTTTGATGCCAAGACAAATGTACCCTTTTGTTCTCCTGTGGTCACTTGTTCTAAAGAATGCATACCTCTCCAGTGTTACTATTCACCTTTTAGTCCTATGTAATTTTTGGCTAGAAGTGGAGCCAAGGGGGTGAGTTTAGTTCTAAATATGAAAAATGACTAATGGCCCTCCATTCTGTTAGGCAAGTGAATTTGGTCTTTTTCATGATTTTGAGACGTGTTCCAAATTTTTCTCTCATTTGATCCTATCTGTTGTGATCCATTTCAGACTGGTCAGTTAGGCTACTGGCTAAGATCTATTTCTTCTAGTCTCCAGTGGCTGAGATTTGAGTGATCCATTAGTCCTTTCGACTGTTTTCTTGTTTCCTTTTCCTTCGTTATTCTTTGCTCTAGATGAGAAGAAACCAATGTTTGCAACTTAGATGGCTGTTCACAATACTTTTAATGTCATGTTTAAAACTCCATGTCCCAAAGATTTTCTCCCACATTTTCTTCTAAAAGACTTAAAACTTGCGTTTTACCTTCAGGCCTATGCGCTTTGAGTTATTTTTCTAGAGAGTGAAGTATGTACAGAACTTCATTGTATTAGGTAGAGATATCAGTAAAGATATAGACAACTCAGGTTATTTCGTCCCTCTTGTGCTCTTGCTGTGAAGTTTTCATTCAGCAGATTCCAGCTCATGGTGACCTTATTTGTGCAGGGTAGAACTGTGTCACCGTGGATTTTTTTATCGGATTTCCATGCCTGTCTTCTGAAGTACCTTTGGAAAAGTCCAAACTGCCAACTTTCCAGGTAGCAGTGGAGTCCTTCATCACTTGTGCCCCTCGAGGCCTCATGCTTATGTTAAGTTGCCCTTAGGGTTCCATCAGATCCTGGCCCATCCTCACAGGTGTTGTTATCTTTAAACCCATTGTTGCAGCCACCATGCTAATTTATCTCATTGCCGCCGGTCTTTCTCTTTTTTCTGATTCTCTTACTTTGCCAGGTAGGAAGTTCTTCTCCAGGGACCGGGCCCTTCTGATAACAGGTTCAAAATATGTAAAATGGAGTCACACTTTCCAATTTTCCAAGGAGTAGTCTGACTGTTCTCCTGCCAAGACAGACTTGTTGGTGCTTCTGGTGGTCATCGGTGCAGTCAATATTGTTCACCACTACCATCACTCCAATGGTTGTGGAATGATTCATTTTCAGTCCTTCTCTATTTAGTGTCCACGTTTCACATGGATATGAAGCGATTGAAAGCACCATGGCTTGGGTTAGGTGCATCTTAGTATTCAGAGAGAGATATTTGCTCTTTAACATTTTACAGAGGTCTTTGGCAACAGATTTGCCCAGTGCCACAGAGTATTTGGTGGCTTGACTGCTATTTTCCATCTATTTGATCGTGAAACTAACTACAATGAAATCTTTGATAACATCAGGCATTATTCCTGTTTATTTTGATATTTCTCATTTTCGGAGTAATGAGGATTGCTGTTTTCTTTATGTTCAGGTGTAATCCATATAAAGCTGTAGTCTTTGATCTTCATCAATAAGTGCTTCAAGTCCTCTTTGCTTTCAGCAAGCAAGACTGTTGTTTGCATATCACAGGTTGCCGATGAGTCTTCCTCCAATCCTGATGTGGACAACCCAGCTTCAGGATAATTTTCTATGAGTATGGTGAAAGCATACAATCCTGATAGATACCACTGTGATTTAAAAGCATGCACTGCCCATTGCTCTTGATGAATGTACAAGGCCTGTGTAAACACAATTAAGTATTCTGGAAGTCCCAATTCTCCACAAAGTTAGCCCTAGTCTGCGATGATTCCTGCAGTCAAATGTCTTTTTAGAGTTAGTAAACCAAAGGTAGGCATCGTCCTGGTATTCTTTTCTTTCAGCCACTAACCAACTGACATCAGGAATGATATTATTTTTCCCATATCCTCCTCTGCAGCCAGCTTGAATTTCTTGAATTCCCCTGTTGTACTGGGACAACTGATTTTCAGTTAGATTTAACAAAATTTTACGTGTGCATGATATTAATGATAGTGTCTGATAGTTTCCACTTGTGGGATCTCCTGTCTGGAATTGAGACAGATATGGATCTTGTCCAGTCAGTTGTCCGGGTAGCTGTCTTCCAAATGGCTTGATATGGATGAGTGTGCACCTCCAGCATTGCATCTGTTTCTTGGACACCCCTATTTATATTCACTCAGTCCCCAAAGCCTTGTTGCCTTGCATTCTGCCCATGCTTCTTGCACAACTTCCTTCAGCCCTGTCAGTTCTTTATGATATGATTGTGATGTCTTCATTAATATTCTCTATTTTACCCGAGTTCTAATATCCATTGCAATGGCTACACAGAAACTCACAGAGGAAATTCACGATTGCATATTGTACTATCAGGGAGAAATACTCTGGGTACTTTTTCCCAGGACATGCTACAAAATTTCAGGTCTGCTAATAAATGTCCAGATGGGCATGCTACTCTGCTATAAACCTTAACCTGAAGGCATTCAGCTCCATGGGTCAGCAATCCCAGCTCCCTGCACTAAGTGCCTAGGAGGCACTTAGCTCCAGTAAACCTCAGCCTGAAGGTACTCTGCTCCACTTCCACCAATCAGCAAACCCAACTTCCTGAATTAAGTGACTCTAGGCGACCCACTTCAGTAAGCCTTATCCCAGCGCACTCAGATCCACTGCCATGCGTCAGCATGTCTAACTTTCCCAATTAAGCCCCCAGAGGCACCCCATTCCCCAAGCCAGCCCTTTGCACAAAGGCATTCAATTTGCTCCGTGGCTTGGGAAGCCCATAATTCTGTTCCATGTCCTGGTTTGGGTTCTGCTGCGGCTCTTACTCTGATGGTACAGCTGTCATGTGGATCCAGGAGGCTCACTGAGCAGGGCTCTTGGGTCCACATGATGCACTCCACTCCTGGCTTTTGCTGGTAATAAGATCCCTCCTCCTAGCTCATTTTAGACACAGGAAGTTGGCAGTCCAGGGAATCCTGTGAATCTTATCAGTATCACCCCCACCTTCTTACCAGGCCCATTCAGGGAAAGGTCATTTGGTGGAAGTTAGAAATTTTGGCTGGAAGAGCCACCTTAAATAATCCCTGCGACGGTAAATCCTGAACTGGTTGGTTATCAACCAATTAAATTTTAGTACAGTGAGTGATTCTGTGTGCTTCTTTCATCTTCTAATCTTTGTACTTCAATATTTTAATGAATCCTCAATATTGAAAATCAAGGCTTAATTTTTTTTCTTCAATTCTTTCAGCTTGAAAAATACTGAACGTATTCTTCTGCTTTGTTTTCTAACCACAGCTCTGCTCGTTGCATGCACTACATTGTTTTCTCTTCCCCGACAATCTTCTGTTCGGCTGTTTTACTTGATCAGTTCGCCCATGTTTTAGCTCGTCTAGGTTCAAGCGAAAGTTTCCGAGTCTTTACTGACATTTATTTGGATCTTGTGGTTTTTTTGCCTGTCTTCTTAATGACCTTTTATTTATTCATTTTATTTGCGATGTTCTTTATATAATCTAACAACTCCTCTAGTCTTTATTCACAAGGTACACTACATAAAATCTATTCTTGACATGGTCTCTAAATTCAAATGGGATATATTGAAGGTCATATTTTTATAAGTTTTATTTTTCTTCAGCTTCAACTTGAAATTTCAGGAGCAATTGATGGTCTGTTTTGCGGTTGGTCTCTGGTCTTGTTCTAATGATACTGTCTTTTTCCACTGATGCAGTTGATTTTATTTCATCTGGCCTGGGCAATGTGTATGAGAGGGTTTCAAAAGTGCATGGAGAAATTCTGTTACTATTTAATTCCATTGTTTTTATAAACATTTGAATCTCCTTCATATAGCTACCATTTATATTATTTTCAGATGATATTTATAATAAATAAGTCATTTAGGTCTGAAAAATTCTATTGCATGATCTCTGGTCTCATTTCCTTCACCTAGGCCATATTTTCCAACTGCTTGCCCTTATTCTTTATTTCCCAGTTACACATCCCAATCATTATTAATAATCAATGTATCTTGAGTGCATTGGTAAATACTTCAGTCTCTTTAGCTTTACTATTTGTGACTTGTGTGTAAGTTAAAGTAATTTCCATATTAAGCACTCTTATTCTTTTGCTGAAAGCACTGTATTTCAGGATAGATTTTAAAATGTTCTTTTTGACAATGAACACAAGGCCATTTCTGGCACAGTTTACCTGTTTCAAAATAACCACTGAAACTCACTGTGCCTAGAAGCCTGATCTCGATGGGTTCTATTTCATTTTTGATCACTCCCAGTTTTCCTAGACTCATACTTTGTACATCGATATTCCCGTGATTAAAGGATATTGATAGCTACTTCTTCTCATTTTGATTCATGATATAGCAGCAAATGAAGCTGCTAAAAGCTTGATTCCATTCATGCCATTAAGGTGGACTCTCCTATGGGGAAGCAGCTCTTCCCAGGTATATTTTGATTGCTTTCCAACCTGAACAGCTCATCATCTGGCACTATATCGTCTAATGTTAGGTGATGTTTTATGTTATAATTGTCACCTGCAAACGTTGAAACCACCAATGGATATTGTTATATGCTTTGCTTTAATGTCAAACATATTCTAAAGAACTCAAAAGGAGGACAATAGTTTGATATTACCATTTTTAATTGCTTTTTCCTACTCCTGGTGTTTCAAGTTTCTTCCTTGTATTATTTTGTTTTCTTTTAACAATCCTTTAAGAGCGACTATGATAGCAATGAATTCTTTCAGTTTTTCTTCCTTTGAGCATGTCATGATTTAAGTTTTCATTCCTAAAGTATGTTTCCACTTGATATAGAACTTCATCTTGGCAGCTATTTTCTTGCAAGTTTGAAAAATATTGTGGCCCTTCCTTCTGGCCTCCATGATTTCCGATGATTTTAATATTTTAAATTAAAAGTTAAAGAAGCAAATGTCTTTCGTGTGTTTCATGGTTCAGATGGCTTTCTCTGGCTGCTGAAGTGAGCTGCTTATGTGATGTGAGCGGTCACTTTTCTCCCCCCCACCCCAACGCCCCCCCAATATGTATGAGACCAAGGGTCCCTGGGCTGCTACAAGAAACTAGCAGACAAGGACAGATAAGAAACAACATTACTTTGAGCAGGGGGAATGACAAAATAGCACTTAACAGCTATATTGTAGTCTAAATCCTGCTGAGAGGGGTCACTTTTCATGGCCTTCTTCATCATGGTTTGGTGGTGATCAGGTAAGGCTAAGTAAACAAGGTGCTTGGGACCCACCAAGGGCATTAAGCAACATGCTAACAATAAAAATAAGGTCTATTAATTGTGTGGGCATAGAGCCCTACAAACATGGTGTGCAGAACTCTACCATAGGGTTTTGTCAGTTTTTCCTCCCTGCTAAATTTAAAATGAGCAATCCCAAAGATGAAAATGGTGACCTCATGACAACCAAGAATCAAAAACAGGGCCAAAGTACATCCTTTAAGCATGGGGTTCCTTTGCTGAGAAGTTCCTAAACCAGAAGACAGGGAGCGATTGAGTGTAACAGCAAAGACAGCACAAGATGGCGACAACCAGTGAGAGAGAAAGGGGGGCAGCAGAACTAGTTTACTGAGAGATGGAACAGTAGGCTTCCTCACCCACTATTAGAGCAAGGCAACTAGTATGTGTGCCGGTGACCTACGGAGTGAGTTGAATGCTTTCAAGCAGAAAGCTTTCTGGCAGAATGGGCTGCCTCTGGTCTAGGCACTTGTCGAGGGAGCTAGACTTGTCAACCTATGGAGTGAAAGAATTCAGTGCCATCAGGCCAAGGTTTACTACGAGAGAGAGGAACTCCAAGGACTTGTTGATTGAAGGAATTTAATTCAAGGAATTAAAGAATTTAATTGAAGGAATTAAAGAACTTCTGAACACGTGTCTAAGTCTATGCTAAAGGACTGTGAGGATCCTAAGGCCAGAGAGAAGTTGGCTTGCAAGAAAAACTGAGAGGAGTCTATCCTGATTAAAGAACTGTATCCTGAGTTGTTCCTGATCCTACATTGGTAATAGAGATTAGAGGGCATAGACGTGATATGCATCTCCCTCTTAGGGATCAGTCTTGGATAGGTATTGATGATGGTTATCTCTCATTAGATTAAAGGAGAACCTCTGAGACTCTGCTATTCGATTTCACATATTGTCCTAAAGTTGTCATCAGTTTGATTATGACATATATTAGCATGGATTTCATTGAATTTATCATTTATCATACATCTCTTGAATCTGCAAGTTTATGTTTTCACCAAATTTGGGAAATGTTCATCCATTGTATTTTCAATTATTGTTTTCATTGCTGCATTTTCCCTCTTTTTCTTATGTATAACATAGATTTTAGAACTTTTGTTTTGAGACCCAGAATCCTGGGGTTATATTAATTTTTATTTAATATTTTTTTTCTTTTTTATTCAAACTGCATAATTTCTTTTGCTCTTTCTTCAAGTTTACTGGTACTTTCTTCTTCATATCGGTTCTGCAATTGAGCCTATCTAAAGAGGTTTTCTTCTTCTCCCTTCAGTTTATCTATTAAGACTTAATTATTCCATTCGTTTTATGAATATGTGCTATTTCTTGCTGAAGCTTTTTGAGTAGCATCCGTTTTGAAGTCATCCATATGTCATTTTAATCTCTATCCTGTCTTGACGTTGACACCTGTATATTGTCTTTTCCATGCAAGTTGAAATTTTCATGGTTTTTCATATCTTAGGAAATTTTGGACATGTCCTGGATATTTTGAATATTATATGCCATTTTCTTTCTTTTTTTTTTTATATGCCATTTTCAATCTACTTTATATCCCATGGAAATGTAGATTCAAGCTGCAAGTTCTGGTCTACATTCTCTAGACTGTTGTCCCACCATCAGATTAATTATGAATATTTTTGCCGTTTCAGATATGTTTCACGTGAAAACCACCTGGTAAGCACTTTGGAGTTTGGCCTATAGTTTCAAGGTCTTTAAAATACTTAACCAGTGGTTCTCAACCTTCCTAATGCCTCGACCCTGTCATACAGTTCCACATGTTGTAGTGACGCCCCAGCCATAATTATTTTTATTGCTACTTCATAACTGCAACTTTGCTACTGTTATGAATCAGGCGACCCAAAGGGGTTGCAACCCACAGGTTGAGAACCGCTGTACTTAACCATATCAGATCAATTTATGTGAAACTTGGGTTGTAAGGGTATGAGTTCAAAACTATCTCTAGGTGTTACTTTCATGACTCTCTCTCTAAGATCTTCACACTGTTCTGGGTAAGGAGGGAGAGCAAAAGCAATGAGAGCTGACCTCACCTTCTCGGAGTCATAATTCACTAGGCTGCGGTATAGATGATGCCTCCAAATCTTGGCTCCTGCACACTTGCATTGAAGCGAGTTGCTGTGCCAACATAGGATCGCTTGGAGCCTAGGGCACAGGAGAACCAAGAAGGCAGAGCTGCTGTTTTCTCCCTGAATGCTAGGATCTCCCATTCCTTCTTGGGTCAAGGAGCGCAGGTGATACAATAGTTAAGAATATTACTACTAGATAAAAGATTAGCGGTTCAAATTCACTTAGTCGCTCCAAGGGGAAACACTTAGGGCTCTCCTCCCATAAACATTGCAGCCCAGAAATGCCTATGACACAATTCTACTCTGTCACATAGGTCAGTGTGTGTCACTACCAACGTGCTGACACCAAACAGTCAGTCTTTCCACCAGAACGACAGAACAGGAGAGTTTCTCTGAAGCTCTCAGTCTCTGCACCCTCTTATCCACTTCAGCCACTCTGAGTTAAGGCCAGAGGATACTGGAGTTAACCCATATTAAAAATCATCAGTGTTTTGAATTCTGGTCTTCTTCCCTATCTTCGTACTAAAATTCATCTTCATAATCTTCAAAGATAGAACGAGCTTCCTCCATTTACCAGAGACCAGACATCCTCAATTCTTTTGTAGCACATGTATAAGTCATACAAGTATATTCAACTGTTCCACCATAGTTGTTCTTTAAGAAATAGCTGCTTAATTAATTTGGACTTTAAATGAAGTACCACATGCTATGCCCTACCCTAGACTCTAGGGACATCAAAACAAAAACTAGTCCCTGCTCTGGAGAGGTTCACAGCATTCAGTTCCCCTTTCCTGTGTTTCTCTGGGGATTGATTTCCCCCCACTGTGGGCATTTTAGCTACAATACAACATTTGCTACTTTGGCTTCCTTCTGTGAAAGGGTATGTCCATGAAACAGGTTAAATCAATAGGATGCCCTCTATCCTGAGTCTTGAGAGTAATGACACAAGAATACAAAAGATCAGTCGAAGCTGCCCATTTCCCCTAGTAGCACGTGAATACCTGTGGTGGTCCAATATTATGGGTTGAAGTGCCCTTCTGAAATATGTGTTTTAAATCTTAACCTCTATGCCTGTGTTTATAAACCAATTCTCAAATTGGCTGTCTGTGTTACATTAATAAGACAGGATAAAAGTAGGATTTATTTTGAGTCAATCTCTTTTCAGGTGCAAAAGAGATGAAACAGTGAGGTAAGAGATGCCAAGAACCAGGACGCAGGAGTTAAGGAGACAGTCTTCCTCTAGAGCCGACGGAGAGAGAGATTTCTCTTTAAGCCGACACTCTCAATTGGGACTTCGAGTCTTCTCAACCATGAGAAAATGATTTGGCTTGGGAAAGGCATCCCCTTGTGGTATATTTCTATTACGGGAACATTCGAGAACCAGGACACCAGGTTCTAGGCCTGATTGTCTGATCTTCTATCCATTCTGGCTGGCACCTATATATCATTAGTTAATTCCCTATTTCATTTCACTTTGTGAGAGTGGGTTTCTGTTCTTTGCCATCAAAAATCCTAAAACTATCCAGCCAAACAAAAGGGAATCCCTACACAAATCACTGGAACCAATACTCAGTACTGGAAGAGCAAAAAAATTCCAAGACTATGGAGATGGACTGATTCCTGACAGGAAGGTTATAAATGATTTCACAGAAAAATTGCCATTTAGCTGAAAATAGCATCATCATTTCAAGAAAGGGTGTTTTACCCCTAATGCATTCCTCAAGGGCTGGTTAGAGTGTTCCTTGACAAGCCACACACTTTCATGTGACAACAAAAGACGTGTTTGCAAAGTTTAAAATACATTTGAATTGTTGGATCCTGAGTTGAAATTGAAATTCAGTCTCCAGTGGTTGAAGTTATGTTCACTGCTGGCAAGAGAGAAAGAGAGAGAGAGAAAGAGAGAGAAAGAACTTAAACAAAATGCTCATACGGCATCTTAGACCTCAAATAGCTCTTACAAAACAGCATTTTGATGAGTTAAGTGTAAATGAATCAGAAACAGACGGATTAAATTTCCCTTGAAATACACAGGGGCTTAAAAATTAGGGGAAAAAAGTGCCTGGCAAAACGTGGTTTGAGTTTGGCCAAGTCCTAAAGGTTTAAAAAGCAGTTCAAGATGTTTTGCCGGGCAACTCAAAACATCACTGGGTTCTCCCATTCCTTCAAGAGCTGGTCTAGATATTTTATTCCTTCTGGCTGGCTGTCCTGTCGGGTTGAGGGACAGAGGAGGGTGGAGGTTGAAACACATGTTTACAGCCTTTGTTTCCACTGCTTACATCTTAACAGAGACCCTGATGTGTGTCTACTTCTATCTCCTCTGTGGACAATCTCTTTTGAAATGAAGAATGAAAACGTGTCCCCTGGGGTTATTTGGCAGTGGTCTGTAGAAAAACTTCCATTTAAGATCTATTGAAGAAGAACGTGGGTGATACTGCGGAGTAGGCCTTAGGCTTCTAACCACTAGGATGCCCTTTCAGAACCACTAGTCCCTGTTCCAGTAAAGATGAACTCTCAGAAACCCTATGTGACAGTGTCTCTCCAAATGGGCCACATGTCCTGTGGAGGCCACCGGAATGTTCCAGGGGCCAAAGAAGCAGATCCTTACACTTGATCCTAAATTCTGGGCTACAGATCAAAAATGTTCAATTGCTGGGGAGTAGGGCGGGTGCTAAATTTGTTGTTGTTGCTGTCGTTTTATCTGTTTGTCTTTCTGAAAAGGGTATAGCAGGTCAAATAAGCTGGGAGACTTCTGTATATAGGCTCGCTGTGAATCAGAATTAGCTCAATGGCAGTAGGCTTTCTCACACATTGTCCCAACAATTGTCCCAAGCAATGGCATGATTCCTGAAATAAACAAAGTGTCAAGGTTTTTGTTGTACTGAGATCCACAGGCAACACCACGGAAGCAGAAGCTAAACAATCGAATACCTCACTGCACGAGCAAATCTGCTGGAAAAGACCTCTTTAAAGTGTCAAAAGCCAAGATGTCCCTTTAAGGATTAGGGTACATTGTTGTTGTTGTTGTTGTTGTTGTTGTGTGACATTGAGTTGGTTTGGACTCATAGCGACCATATGGACAGCAGGGCCAAACGCTGCCTGCTCCGAGCATCTTCACAATTGTTTGATGTCTGAGCCCATTGCTGCAGGCACTATGTCAATCCATTGGTCTAGGGCCTTCTTCTTTTTCACTGCCCCTCCACTTTCCCAAGCAAGCAGTCCTTCTCAAAGAACCGGTTGCTCCTAACAACATGTCCAAAATACATGAGATGACGTCTCACCATCCTTGCTTTTAGGGAACTTTGTGGCCGGACTTCTTCCAAGACTGATTTACTTGTCCTTTAGGAAGATCATGGTACTTTCAGTATTTTTTCCGGCACCATAATTCAAATGTATTGATTCTTCTGCAGCTAAGTGCACCTTCATCCTCAACATACCATCGGTGCTTTCCAACACTTTAAAGAGGTCTTATTTGTCCAAGGTCTGATCCAAATCATGGGGTTTTCAAGCACCTCATAGGCACATGAAAGCTAGCCAATTAAATGCCATTAAAGAAGAACCGATCCACTTGGGTTACAGTGTTGGTATATTGAGTGTGGGCTATTATGACTGTCACGGATAATCTTGACTCATTGTGGACAGACATGTCTTGAAGGAAGTACAGGCAGGTACTCCTGAGAGAGACTTCATCTCACTTACCCTGGACAGGCTATCAGATGGGACCACTCTCTGGAGAAGGACATCGTGCTTGGTAAAGTAGAAGGTCATTGAAAGAGGAAGATCCTCAATGAGATCAATAGACAGAGGGGTCACAGGAGCTGAAGCACAGGGACCATTGGGAGGACAGTATGGGACGAGGCTGTAAGTGCTTGTTCTGTTTCATACGTGGGCACTGTGAGTGGAACCGGCTTAACAGCACTGAACAATAGCATTAGTGTATCAAAACTACAAAATAATTTAAGGAAACCTGCTAGTCCTACATACAAAATTCAAGTTATATTTTATATATAATTTAATTATATATCGCTATATACATTTACCTATTATTAATAAATTCCAGTGGAAAATTAGAAATATATCTAGATTATTTTTTAATTACTTTAAATCAAACTAGGATACCCTCAATGATAGATTTTATCATTTTTAAATCTTCTTTTTCATTAGGTTTTATTATGCAAAATTTCAAACAAGCTAAGAAATCTAGAGAATAGTAAAATATACCCCACTTGTCTACTAGCTAGCTTCAGCAATTATCAACATTCTGTTGGAGGAAAAATGGTTTTAATTTTTAAAATTCACAATGTGGTTTTTATTCAGTCAATGAGAAATAAAGCAAGAATAGAATCTGTTCTATATCAGAATGGAATAAATGCTGGGATATAAAGAAAAATAATGTCCATAAATTCAATACCTACAATCTAGGTGGGCAGAGGCAAAAAAGAAAATAATTTGTACAGATAAGAATACATCAAGTGTATGGTATAGGTTATAGTTTTTAAAAAAAATCAACAAGGAGTGTGAACTTAATTTCTGGACCACAGGTACTGAGCATCAGGAATTGACATAAGAATAAGAAAGCCAAATGATAAAAATTACCACCACCCAGAGACTTGGCACAATGGGCAAAACAAATAGGTAACTTACTTTAAAAGTATGAGAGTTAGTCAGAAGTCTTTTGGCTGGGTTCCAGGACATGCACAGATCTTTATTCCAAACACAGCATGTCTTCAAATATGTTTAAATATGTCTCTGTTATAAGTGGATCACCCCAAAACATTCTTTCAGTAATACGCTTGTCTTAATCTCATAAGGGTGGTTTCGAAAAGGTCCAATCAAAACAGTTACGTTCAAAGGGAATTGCAAGGCCAGTACATCCAAGGCAGAGAAGTCAGCTCAGAGAGTTGTGAGGACAGCTTACTGGAATTCTAAAGGAGTCATTTTGATAGGTTTTCTCCCAGGTCATGGAAAATTCACACAAGATTGTAAAGAAGTTTTAAGAAAATAAAACATTGCATCAGTGAGAAAAAGGCCAGGGAATTTGTGTCAAGCAATTTCCCCCACCCCTATCATGACAATGAACCTGGTCACGCTTGGAAAGGAATAAGAAGTAACCTATGAGAAGTTCACAGTGAAATCTTACCCACAGCCGTGCAGGCCTTACCTTGCCCTGAGTCTTCATGTTTAAATTGCCGTTTTGATGTGATGTGGTATAAAGTGAATAGAGTGATTTCTTGGAGGAAACACCACTTCAGAAATATATAAACCTCGATGGAGGAAATGTTCAGAAACAATAACTTCACATCTTGATACATTGTTATACTTTTGTTTACTAAAAGTTTCTTTGATTTTGTAGCAATGCTTTATGACTTACCCTTGTATTAATGTCCTAAAAGAAACATTTCTTATATTGATTTAGGACTCCAAATTATTGTTACTGACCTGAGTTAAGTACTTGAACAATGGCGTTCTTTCTGAAAAAGAATTTAGCTGCTGTTTTACCACTATGAAATATTCCCTAAAGTTCTGAGTAAATTATTGGGAACACATATTCAGGGAGAGAGTCATCTTGAGATATCATTTCCATCAAGGGAGTGTCAAGCTACACAGAAGATGGTATGTGGTGATCTTCAAAGAGTAAAGACCAGATGCATCTTGCATCTTAACTCTCTCAAGAACTTTCCTCTTGGCTGGAGGCACAATTTTAGCAGGGCTGCTTTGAGAGTTG
>NW_022103904.1:7455203-7457964 GCF_000313985.2 Echinops telfairi
TTGGGAGAGCAAGACCTCACAGGTTGGTCTATATAGCATAAACCATCTATGTGGCTCAAGGGAATAAGTGCTCAACTACTTACGTCGGTGCTTCAAGCTCATCCAGGGGCATCTAGAGAGATAGGTTTGGTCACCTGCTTCTATGAAGTTAGACCATTGAAAACTCTATGAAGAGTTCTACTCTGTGCACATAAGGTCACCACGAGGCAAAGTCGACAGCAGAAAGTACCAACAAGCCAATGAAACTGTTGGATATCATACACCCTCCTCACTAGAGAGACGAGTTTACAGGAAGAAGAATGTGGCATCCGAATCAGAGGAAGACTTATTAAGAACCTGTGATATGCAGATGACACAACCTGGCTTGCTGAACGTGAAGAGACTTCATGTACTTGCTGATGAAGGTCAGAGACTAGAGCCTTCGGTATGGATTACAAGCAAAATCCTCACAACTAAACCTATAAGTAACATCATAATAAATGGCAAAAACATTGAAATGGTCGAGAATTTCATCATGCTTGAATCCATAATCAATGCTTATGGATGCAGCAGTCAAGAGATCAAAGGACACATTGTATTGGTAAATCTACAGCACAAGATCTCTTTAAAGGGTTAAAAAAAAAAGGTAAAGTAAAGTAGAGGAAGGTCCTAGACCAAAGCCTTGATCCAGTGGCTGCGACAATGGGCTCAAACATCAGAACCATTGTGAGGAGGACGCAGGATGCAGCAGCATTTGGTTCTACTGTACGTAGCGTTGCCATGAATTGAAACTGATTGAAGGACACTTAACAAAACTCCTTTCAAGCCCTTTTGGTCAAGGAAATTAATATTCTGAGTATCTGGAGAACGTGCAGATTACTTTAATTAAGAACACTTCTCTGCACAAAGAGGTACCTAAAAGTGCATGCTGTTCAATATTTCTACAGAAAATGTGAGGATAACAATCGAGTTGAAGGCATTGGTGAAACGTGTAGATTAAACAAACGAGAATTGTCATCACTCCTGCTCGTTCTACACAGATTAACAGGAGTGATCCGAGATGACAAGGAATGGTCATAGAATAACAATTTTATCTGGTTTCATCTACTCTGATAACATTCTGGCCAAATAAACAGAGAGAGTAAAACCCAATTAAGTATATTCAATATTTGGATTTGAATATTTTGATTAAAAAATAATGTCTAAAGAACCTATCAGCCTACAAGGCACTGTTGACATAAAAAATACCTTTGTAACAAACATGACTGGCCTGCCAAAGCACTATAGTATATTTTAAAATGTGAGCTTAATGCTGTCTTATGTACAGTGAATTAGTCCTGAGAGAACTTTCCTTACAACCCTTTCCTGGAAAGCACATTTTAATTTAAAATCTCATCTGGTGTGTATATGTATTCCCTCAACCGTCTTCATTTAAAAATAGGGTGGTTTTTTTAATCTTATTAAACTGACTATAAGAAGCATTTTGCTACAATGTGTGTGTGTAGCTGCCATGTATGAAGCCATTAATAGTTGTTTACTGTAAGTTGAAAATAAAGTAATTATTTAATTTTCAACCTTAGGATAGACTGTGTAGATGGCAAGATTCACTTGAGTAGAAGTTGCACAGTTTTTAAAGCAAAGTGTTCATTTCATGTAAGAAGACAACTTGTTCTGTGAGTACATAGTTCATATGAAGATCTTTAAATGTACAGGTATGAAATGTAGACTATTGAAAAGGAAACACTATTCAGCTTGATAATGTTATAATCCTACTTTTTACTTGTGGCAGTTAGATTTTCCATCAACAGTGAAAGCACACACCAGTGTGCTTTCCAGGAAAGGGTTGCAAGGAAAGCTTTCTCAGGACTGATTTCCTGTGTGAACGGGTAGGGCTGTGGAGTCCAGCCGTCAACCGGGTTACAGTCTGCTGATGACTTCCTGGGTGTTTGGTCTTTTGGGAGGAGAAACTGTAAGAACTTTTTTTTTTCTCTCTGCCCCTTCATCTTCCAGCTCGCTGAGATTCTGTGGCTGCTCCAAGAGCAGCCCCGGGTGGACTGCCCAATCTGAGGGCTGTCTGAACCTTGCCATGTTTTCATTGACCTTGGGTCCAAGTGACCCTGCACCCACTGGCCTGTGCTGTTTCTGTATCCAGTTTCACCTTTATGTGTCATCGGTCTACAGCTACATGAATCTGAAGAGAGATCGGACTAGCATCAGATTCATGGGCCTAACTAGGACTGGGTTGGGATGCTTTTTTGATACAAAATTATTTCTTATACACATAGATGAGGGTCACTGTTTTTGTTTTTCTAGACAACCTAGCCTAACACATTACTCAATTCAGACTTTTTCCAACTGCACAAAAATACTAAATAAAAATTAACACATAGCCTTACAGGGGACAACACCGGAGACACAGTGTGGGAATTGCACCTGATCTGATCCCACCACACCAAGGCAAAACACTAAAGGGTGTAACAGAAGAGCAAGGGAATGGAGCAGAGAGGTCCCCAGGGAATGCTGAAGGTGGACTTTGAGGCCAGAGTGTGCTGCCCCAACAGACTGGACTGGAAAACACTCCTAAGGGCCAACAAACAATCCTCGAACTAACTACAAGCTTTTCTTTCTTGTTTTGCTTCGGGGTTTTTTTGTGTGTGTGTCATTGGTTTGTTGTTATTGTTGTTTTGTTGTATATTGTTGCTTGGCTTTGCTTTGTCTTGTTTTTGTGCATGTTATTATCTCCACAGGTCTGTCTAAATAAGATAGGCTGGACGAACAATCT
>NW_022103904.1:7460006-7475086 GCF_000313985.2 Echinops telfairi
CCTAAAAATGACCCCAAACCTAGGAAAGCCGTGAAATTCCAAATTGAGCAAAAGCAGACACTATTACTTCCCAATGCCAATTTGCAGCTCATGAAACTGAATCTTGAAATTAATCAGATTTGCCCGCTAACTAGCTAGTCTTGATCAGATGGATGTGCTTGAGCTGGAGGTGAGCTTAGGGTTTCTGAGAACTAATGAAATTCTTGGGGTGATTAAGTAAGCCTCAAGTCTAGCACCAGTATCCTTGATCTGTAGCTAGACTTTGTCATTTATAAAAGGGGTTTTAAAGACATTTCCACTTGTGATATTTTTTTTGGCTGAAAGTGCAGGCTGTATGTTCAGAACCAAAGTTTCTATAAAATTGTGCAATGAAATGCTGGCAAGCACTGCCAGAGCCACCTCAGATTGACTACACATTACTTTTTAAATTGCTTTTTGGTCATTTGGGTACTCAGAGATTTTTACTGTTGCCAATCTTTTCTTAATACCCATGTTCACTTACTGCACATTATATGGCTTCAGAAGATGATCTAGAACCTGGGTCCCTGCAACCCTGGTTAAATTTATTGCATTCCTGAAGATATTTCCCTCTGGCATCCATCCAAAGATCAACAGATATACATTTTCTACTATCTCCAGGATCCAAGGGGTATTCCTTTCATAAACCCCAAGGAAGGAAGCCTAGAACTGCCATATGAAGACCCTCCCTGAGTGAGCGAGCCCTTGGGCCATCATCTCTTCTTCTAACTTTGACAGGTCCAGCGTTAAGTGGAAGGGAACAGGGAAGTGAGCCAAAAGCAGTCAGACACAAAATATTCAGAGTAAGTAGAATCCCAGGAACTAAGAGAATTCTCTAATACATATCTTTCGTGCTGTGATTCAGCAAACATGAAATTAAAAAATAGTATTATTCATTCATTGGTGATATTTTGAGATTAATTTATGTAAAAGTGTGGAATAGAGCCAAGAATAATTTGACAGGTCTAATCCTGTTGTTATTCAACCCACTAGGGTCATTAAGAAAGACAAGAGTAAAACATCTGGGGAAATATGAGCAGATAACAAAATGGATGGGTTTTAGAAAGGCTAAGTGCTATCTGTAAAAAATTAACTTATAAAAAATCCTGAGGCAATAGCCTGAGTTCATACCCTGGTGAAAAGGAAAATCTGATATTTGAGCAATTCTTTCAAGGGGCCTTACGATTCCGTAATATCCTATGTTGGGTTCTCTAGAGAAGCAATCAGAGCAAAGTTTACATAAATATTGATAGAAAAATGTTTCTCTCAAGCAAATAGCATACATGGTTGTAGTAGCTGGCAAGTCCCATGTCCATAGGTCATGTTGCAGGGTAGAGTCTTCTAAGTCAGGTAGTCACAAGGTGTGTTAGGCCGGGTTCTCTAGAGAGAAAAGAAACAGGACACTTATGATTTTATGTATCTATAGGTTTATACAGTGAGAAGGAATATTACAGCTAATTAGTCCACACAGCAGTACAGAGAGTTCAGTTCAACTCACTTCCATGGAACAGCTAATATACTGGGAGTCCTTCAACTCACGTGGGCTGCTGATTCCAAGGTCAAGGAATCAGACAGCAGAGTCCTCCCTTGAGCATGGCAAGCAGAGACTGTCCACAGGTAGCAAGCAGCAGGGTGGGTCACCAACAGTCAGTAGCTCAGGAGCTTAGCAATGCAGGCCTGAATGAGATACCGATGCAAGCAATGCAAGGTGAAAGGATCAATCAGCCTCAAGCTCAAGCAATGTACATACCAGCAGCATGGCAAAGCATGTCTCCAAGGAATCTCCAGCTCTAGTGACATGATCCATGGATTGGCTTGGCCCACAGGTAGTATAACTCACAGGTTGAGGCAGAGAACTAGCTAAAGTAGCAGAATGCTCTCACCCCAAGAGAGAGGGGAACGAGTCTTACAGAGTCATTTACCTCTTTGTTCTCCAAACTGTGATCTGGTTAATCCCACATGTTCCTGTTGACCAGGAACCATAAGACTAGCTATCACTCAAGGGTTGATGAACACAAGGTCAGCAGGCCAGTGAGCAAGCTCCTAGCTAATGACAGATATTCAACTGCTTACTCACAGGCTGGAGAGGCTAAACAATCTCAAGATTCCCAGGTAATAAAGCAGACTGATAACTCAACTCCCAAGAACCAGAGGCCAGATAAAACCTAATGAAGGATCTAGAGTACACAAAAAGCTACCGAGCTTTGCTAGAGTGTCCATATATATTCAACACCAGCCACAACCCTGAGGAAACTCCCTCTGAACTGATTGAAAGCTCATAACTGATCTCATCATGGAAGGGATCACATCATATCAAATACATCATCAGTTTAATTACAACATAACTGCCACATCAGAGAATCATTGCTCAGCCAAGTTGATCCACAAGCTTCACCATCACAGTCTACCCTTTGTTGCCTATAAACTAATATGTTCAGCTAATATGATACGTACAACAATAAAAAATGGATTAGTCGTATTTCCAGCTTTTATTTTGTCAGTGAAGAAAGCAACATATTTTGATGCAGGCATATAAGAAAGAAATAAACATAAAGATTATACTCCTCGGTACTGCAACTAGTTACTTAGTCATAGCTTGTATTTAGATTTTTTTTTCACAAATCAATTTTGTATTTCCCTTGCCCTCAGCAAGCACTAATATTCATTCCCATAGGAATGAGTTATTAATAGTCATGTCAGAATTGGGTTTCTATAGTTTAAACATTGATTTTAATTATAGGGCATGGTAATACTAAATCACATTCTAAGAATTCTCATGTATTTCAACCATAGTCTTCATTACCTTCATTACATAATATTGTGTTGGTTTGAGTTCTCTAGAAAAACAGTGATTTGTATAAATTTATATCAAGAAGGTGGACTACAGAGTTGTCAAAGCAGGTAAATCCGGTCTGGCTCAAATCCATATGCCAGATGTTAAGCGGAAAGGTTTTCCTGACTAACGTAGTTGCTAGGAACTAATGAACCAGGAAGCAGGAAGAAGACCAGGAACAGGAAGACCACAGGCTGTTCCAGGAAGACCACAGGCTGGTGGAGGCAGTTGTGGATGAATCCAAGGTCAACAGGTCAGACTCGGTTGCAGAGTCAAATGAAGTTAAAATCAATAGGCAACATGGCAGGCTGCTGATAGCTCTCAGGGTCAGCTGGCATTATGACAGGCTGTTGGCTCAAGCCCAAAGAACCGTAGGTTGGTGAGGCAGATGAAGGATTTAGGCTAGCAAGAAAGGGGACCAGCTATCCCACAGTCTACAAAAATAAGAACAAGCCACAGCCCAGAGGAAATTTTCTTTCAAATGTACCAGGTCTGTGACTTTAGCAGGGAGGTTACATTCTTTAATCTTACAACTCCTTTGCTGCCCAGAGTATAGCCCGTCATGAAATAGTTTACATTATGGTAGATTTCTTCATAGGAGAGACCTCACCTTCCAAATCTACTGAGCACCCTGGCCCAGTCTAGTTGACCCAAACTCAGTGATTACAGAAGTCAACCCACTTTCCCCTCGGCAATCAGGCTAAAGAACACTAGCCAATACAGCAACACCCTTCCTCCCATGTTAACCCAGAGGCTTGAGTAGGCCGAAGCATTCTTGTGCCTTCTTAGCTTCCAGTTCAATGGAATCACTATTGTGGGTCCAGGAGAGGGCATTCCTCCCTTTTGAACTAAGACCTTCAGACCCAGGAAACATAGGGGCTCTGGCCAGTAAGCAAAATTAGTTTGGGCGGTCACTGAGGTAATAGTAAATGGTGCCATTCCCATTTGCAACCTGTGAGTTCCGTCTGTTAGATAAATAGCACCATATGGGGTGCTACATTAGAGCATATACTGCCTCCTTCAGAACATTCCTCGAACCCTGCATGTTACTGCCAACAAGTTGGTGCAATTTTTGTATTTTAGAAGGCCTTTTCAACATTCAGTAAGCCAGATGCTTCAGGGTACTGGGGAAGATGGAAAGACTAGTGAAGGCTACAGCCGTAGGATCCTTTCTCCAATTCATTTGCTGTGAAGGAGTCCCTTGGTCCAAGTTAATGTTGTGAGGGATACCATAATGCTGAATAGGCACACTCTACGTCCACAGATGCTTGTTTTGGCAGAAGCATTAAGTGCAGGGAAGTTGAATTTGTGTAAAGAGTAAATGTTTATTCCAGAAAGAAGAAATTGCTGCCCTTCCCATGGTGCAAATGGTGCAATATAATCAACCATATACTAAGTTATTGAATGATCAGCCTACGGAATGGTGGTATATTGCAGACTCAGTGTTAGTCTTTGCTGCAAATTTGAATACTCAGCTGTGGTAGTGAGACCTTGCTAAATCCATGTTGCCTTCATTCCTGCCACTGTGGCCACTTTGTTCATGAGCCCATAGAGTAATGAAAGTTGTGGCTGCAGGGAAAAGGAGGATTGGTTTCAACAGAATGTTTCATCCTATCCACTGAATTGTGAAAATCCACTTCTGCTGAGGTCATCTTTTGGTAAGCATTCACATGTGACACAAATATCTTCATTCTTTTGACCCATTAAGAGAGCCTATCCACAAACATCTTCCCTTTACCCTCTTTTCTTCAATTATCCAATGATGTTCCTTCCAAGTCCCTGGCCATCCAGCACAAACATTGGCCATCACTCATGAAGCAGTATTCAATCACCTGACTGCCCATTTGTCTTTCTAAACAAATTCCACAATTCGTTTCACTACTCCAAGTTCTGCCTAATGAGAGATTTCCCATCAATGTTATTCAGGGAGGTCTTACGTTTTCAAATCCAGCTTGAACCTGATCTTGTACATCACACTTCTATTTAATCATGGCAGTTGTATATGACTGGCTATGATTCTATGAGTAAGACAACACAAACTATATGGTGGCCTACCAGGCCACTTGGTGAGTTGATGGCCCAAAGATAGGTATTCAATCTATCCTAAAGTCTAGTAATGGAGCAAAAGCTATGTCTAAAAATAAGAACAGTTATCTGAAGAGGATGAAAGAGCTTTACTCTAAAATTCTAGTGTCCACACTGTGATTCCCCAGAGAGGCCTCCCAAAGACTCCAAAAAGCTTCTTTATTGGCAACTGCCATTTCAATCACCACTGCATCAGTAAGATCATGTGGCCCCAGTGACAGCTTGCTACATGCAAGCAAGTCTTCTCTTGTTATGGGCCCCCATTAAGTTAGCAACTTTTTAATATAACTTGATACATAGGCCAGAGTAGCACTTCCAATTGAAGGATGTTGACTTCAAAATCCAAAGTGACTCATTAGACCTTGTGCCCCCTTTTTAGTGGTAGGATCAGATGCAAAATCTTCACTTTAGAAAGACCATCACTACATGCTCTACAGCCCTGAATCCCTAGAAACGTCATTGGAATGGGAAAAAATCTCAATCTTTGTCAGATTAGTTTCCCACTAGCTAATATGCAAATGTCTACAGCCATTGATATGTATTCCTTAGTAGGTCAAATTAGCATACTGCCATCAATATAGTGGATTGATCACATTGGCATCTAATGGACTGAAAATGTGATCAAGCTCTCTGCAGACGATTCATGAGATATTGTTGGAGAGTAGATATTTCTATGAGGTAGGACAGTGTAAGTATATTACTGGTCATGGCCGCTGAAGGCAAATTGTTTCTGGTATGCCCTCAAAAGTGGAATTAAGCAAAAGGCATTGGCCAGCCTAATCGCTGCATATCAGGTACCAGAAAATGTATTAATTTGTTCAAGCAATGAAACACATCTGGAATACCAGCTGCAGTTGGGCTAAGTGCTTGAGTTTATGATAACCCGTCTTTCTCCAAAATCTATCTTCTGCATACACTAAATAGGTGTTAAATGGAGATGTGGAAGAAACCACTACTTTTGCCTGCATTCCTCAAACCCTTTATAGTGACCCTAATCCCTACAATTCTTTCAGGAATATGGTATTGCTTTAGGTTTACTATTTTCCTAGGTAGGGGCAATTCTAATGGTTTCAATTTGGCAATTTCTACTATAATAGCCCTAAATTCATAGGCTAAAGATACAATTTAGATGTTCTTCCAGTTGCTGAGTATGTCTATGGCAATCATGGATACTAGAACTGGGTAAATCGCTACAGGATAAATTTGTGGGGTACTCAGTGGACACATTGTGAGAGAGAACTGAGCTAAAACTCCTTTAATAACTTTACCTCCATAGTTTTCCACTCTGAGTGAAAGGCACCAGTGATGTCTGGAGTGTCCTGGAATTAGTGTCCATTGTAAGTGTGTGCACAATTCCCCCAAAGCACCCCCCTTTCTTTTTTCATAATGAACACTCTTGTTAAAGGCCTAAGATCCATTGGGAGAAAACTGGGATAAAGATGAACAGTATTGGAAGTGTTGCTTAAGAGGATCCTTCCTGTCCTTCATTCAAGGGTCAGTTTGGGTCAGTAAATGGGCTCAAGTCTGAGAAATGATTGAAGTGCTGTTATTCTGTATTCTGACAGTTTAAGTTAGACTGTTGTTTACTTGACATATAATTTCTCAGTGACACATAAAATAAACATTCAGGATAATTCCAATGTATTTCCTTCCTAGTCTAAATAGCCAGGGTCATAAATTCATACAAGTCAGACTATTCTGATTGCTACTTTGGCTGTGCTTTCCATTAGGTTAACCATGCCCACCTTATCTGTGTCTATTAAATATTGTCACTTAGTCCCTCCCATTACTGGGTCCAGTTAACACCAGTGTAGTTAGATGGCTTAGTTCCATTATTACAGTTTCTACTGGTAAATCTGACAAAATAGCAAGCTTAAAAAAATGCTAGTTTTCCCTTAAAATTTTTGTTCCCCACAGCTGTGGTAAAATATGAGTCCTCTGAGTGCGCCATATGTGTAGATGAGTCTATCGTGACAGATCCAGTCTTACAGGCAAGTTCTCTGTGATTAGGACGCCTTCATCTACAGGGTGCCGAGGAAGGTCTAGTAGGTTGACGTGATTGAGTGTCGGCTACCACATGCTTTAGTGAACCAACCAAGTAATCTACTAGCTCCTTTCCGAACCCCTTGAATCGAAACCTTGAATACCTAATTCTTGTTTATTGTTATTGGTCAGTGCCATTGAGTTGACTTCAACTCATAGTGATATCAAGTACAACAGAATGAAACCTTGCCCAGCCCTGCATCAAGCTCTTTCTTCTTAGGTTTAGTGTCGTGTTGTAGCCACTGTGTCAATCCATCTCATCAAAGATATTACTTTTTTTTTTTGATGACCCTCTACTTTACCAAGCACCATGTTCTTTTCCAAAGACTGATCTCTTTGGAGAACATGTCCAAAGTATATGAGACAAAGTCTCACTTCTACAGAAGATTCTGGTTGAGCTTCTTTCAAGACAAGCTTCTTTCTTGGGTCCATCTATGCTGCTTCCAATACTCTGCCAGCACATAAACCAAATGCATCCGTGTTTCTCTGGTCCTCCTTGTCTGGTTTTCTCATGCATATGAGGTCATTGAAAATATCATGGTTTGAATCAGTGGCACATTAGTCCTCAAAGTGACAGTTTTCTTAAGAAGGTCTTGCGCAGTGTATTTGCTCAAAGCAATACAACATTAGATTTCTTGATTGGTCGTTGGATGTCTTGACTACTGCTTCCATGAGCATCAACTGTGGATCCAAGCAAGAGGAAATTCTGGACAACTTCAATCCTTTCTTCATTTATCACAATGCTGTCTGTTGGTGCAGTTGTGAGGGGTCTTGTTTTCTTTGCATGGAGATGTCATCCATACTGAAATCTGAAGTATTTCATTTTCATCCGCAAGTAATTCAAGTCCTTTGCACTTGTAATCAAGATTCTGTTACCTGCCTCCCAGCCCAACCCAAGTCCTGATGCTAGCCAGCATCCTCTCAAGACTCCGGGAGCAGCAGGCAGATAGCACGGAAAGGTGGACTGGGAGGCAGGCAACTCACAGACTAGTGGGTGCAGTTTCATCAGTCTAAGGTGGATGAGAACATGGGAGGGTGTGACAGCTTCCAGCATGGCTGCCAGGGTCAACAGCCCACATAGGTCACCCCCAGAGGCAGACACAGAACCCTAGCAAACCAGGAAGATGAAAGGCCAGCGATAGAGGTTCCCAGTGTCTGTTATAAAAAGGTTCCACCCCCAAGGAGGAATCATTAGGCTATCACCTGATTGACAGGTTGGATTCCACCCCTACCTCCATACAGGTTACAATAAGTTGACATAAAATCTTACCATCATAACCATATTGCACTTGCTCATTCTTTGAGGGCAGCAAGTGATATTCTGCAAGAATTTCATTGGAAAACCTTATCCCATATTCCCTAAAGCTCTGATCTTGTTCCATCAGGCTTAATTTATTTCTCAAAACCCAAAGTGTATTTTAAAAAGAACATATATGTACCTTGGAGAAAAAACAAACAAACTACGTTTTAATGTAGCATAAATCAAAACCTTTGGGGGAAGTGCTAGACAAATGGAAATAACTACTATTAGAACTATATTGGATAGTTGGACAACGAAGACCTGAATTGTATCCGAGGGTCTTATCTTCAGTGATTTCTGCTGTTATTTTAACATACTGTTCTGTCCTACTGTGTCATGCAACTAGTTTCTATTGGCAAGTAGATTTGCTAGAAAAAGGCTATGTTCCCAAACAGTGGCACCTAGCCTATTGTGGGCCAGTGCCATGCATCACTAGTAACCATGTTGGTGCGCATATCTTGAACTGATGTGATAACATTCCCTGACAGATAAAGTAACTCTTCACACTGGGAGTGGCTGAAGGGGACGTAGGAGGACCAGAATTGCCACCTCAGCCTTGATACTGCTTTCCTCAGGGAAAGGACATTCCGAAAAAGAGTCCCTGACCATATCTCTGTAAGAGAAATAGAATGATTGAAGCTCTTTTATAAGTCCTTAACTTTAGGGCCCATGAAACAACTGATCCACAGAGCTGAGTGTTGTTCTCTAACTATTTCCACCCTATTCCTATAGGTTCTGAAGCATACCCTTTAAGGACAGCCGCTGATCATGTTTCAGTTCTTGAAACTAGCTCATCATATGGTTCGATTTCACGCGGAAGAAAATACACTGATTGAAAATAAGTAAAATATCATTGTAAGGTCATTTTCCTAATTTTAGAAATCAGTAAACCAAGACTGTATTCAAATTGTCATCCTAATAGACCCATTTAGACAATTGGAATATGTGCTTGAGGCAGAGAAAAGACAATAGGAATCCGGGGACTTACAGTTGCTAGAACAATATACGTCCTCTCAGAAAAAGTCGAACTTTTTAAACAAACAATTTTACCCCAGATCGTATTACCTTGGCCTCAAAATATTACTGCATGAATTTGGTCCCTGTTGTCCCCAGTTTGTGTACATGAATTATATAGACTTGATCAATCTTTATGTTATTCCTCTGCTATCATTTTGGAACACCATCTGTGTTTCTTGACTTCTGGATGACAAGCTATATTCATCTCCTTCATCCGTGGTTTTCCAGAGGAGTCCTTTAAATAAATGATACTGCTACGATATTCATCACTTCCTGTTCTAGAAATATTACCCCCCAGAACACCAGAAACTGTCTTCAGTGATCTACTATGGAGCTCTGACTCATTAAAAAAATTGTGAAAAAATTGTGAAAGAGAGTGCAAATACGGCAAGACTTAGTAACTTAAAAGTAGCCATATTAAGCCAATTATGATGGTGTCTTGAATAGAATTTTGAAAGAAGTATCCATATGAAGTACAGTGGTTTGTGTGACCCTTTGGGAACTGTAGATATGAATGAGGTGTAGAATAGCAGAAATTTGTACAAATATAGTCTGTCACTATTGGTAAACATCAATCTTTAACATTATTGAACAAAATACTGAAGAATATCCCACAAAATTATTGTAGGAAAAGATGATGATATTTTTCTCTCCACTACTAAAGATGTCGTGGCTAAACTCTTGAGTTCTTAAAAATAGCAATTCTTCATGAAAGAGTGGTATAAAGCACCCAAAAGTGAAACCACATTGATTTCCACCAAGTCAGTGTTGACTTACGGCTTCTCCTATGTGTCAGAAATGGTGAGCCATAGGGCTTTTAGTGGATAGTTTCCACCCCCCCTTCTGGCCCCGCCCCCTCCAACAAGCCCCTCCCCTCCTATGGCTAGGTTTTTTTAAGTAGATTGCCATGACTTCCTTCCAACATGCCTCTGGTTAACCTCTAACTTCCCACCTTTGGGTTAGTAGCTAAATCCATTAACTCTTTCTACCCCCAGAGATTCTTTCCAATGGTGAAAAGGGGGAATAAAGAAAGAAAATCCTTTATTTGGTGTAACTATTGAGGAGATTTTGAAGAGCTACAAGCACAAACTTGGAATCAACTTGGGTTTTGAAAGTTTAGATTCATGGTTCTCTTGAATGATGACCATTCTTAGGCACCTGAAACTTGGAGAGGTGGCGTGATTGTCCCAAGGCCACAGAGCTAATGAGCAGTGGGTTGTAATGGGTCCTTTCCCTCTCACTCAAGTCCTGTGTATTGGTTCTTTCGAAGCAACAATGATTCAATTTGAGTCACCACTTTCAACTTGCAATCATTTTAAAGACTGAAACCATTAGTCTGACCTGGATTATTTCTAAAATGTGTGCTAATCATCCTGATGTTATAGTTACCTGCCATTTCATGAACTCTGACCCTTGGTGACCTTTCATGTAGTAGGATACAATGTTGCCACGTCCTATGTGAGCCTCATAGTAGTTGTATATTTAAATTCACTATGCTGGCTATTGTGCTAGCTCATTTTAGCAAGGGCCTCCCTCTCCTGTGCAGGATCTCTACCTGGACAAACAAAATGTCCTCCTTTTGAAACTTTTCTTCCTGATGACATGCCCAAACCAAGAAAGTGGAATAATCTCCTGATGTGATCCCTAAGGCTTTCATTGGCTGACATTCGGAAGTCGACCAGGCTTTTGCTCCTAATCTTAGTCTAGAACCTTTGCTTAAATTGTCCATCTAGGAGAACCCTGATGGTGTTTGAAGTATCAGTGGCATAGTTTTCAAAATTAGAGCAATATACAAGTCACCACATGGCATAAAATTGGTAAAAGGGTGGTAGGTTTATCAGCATATATTTTTTAAATCCCCATTTGTTATTAATCACTCTACACTCTGACAATGTATCATCTTGTCACTTATCTGTGATCTACACCTAGCTTTTACATATTAATTTGTACATTGAAACAATGGAATTCTGTACTCTGAAATTCTTATCATTTTAATTCATTTTACTTTAGAGAATTATTCTTTATTTAATAAAGATATCAAATGAAACCTGTATTAATTAGCTAGTGCTACTATGACCAAAATATTACAAGTGGTTGACTCTAACAAACTGATATTTATTCTTGGGTAACTTACAAGGTTAGAGGTGGAAATTCAGGTCACCAGCTATAGGGGACAGTTTTCTCTGTCCTTTGTCCCTAGAAGAAGGTCTTTGTTTCCTTTTAACATTTACTCTGGAAGCCGAGCACTGGAATTCTAGATTGACAAAAGAGGAATTTTGTCCCAGGGTGAAATTTAGACCTGAAGTTGATTTAAAACTTTTCAGATGATATGATGGGATAAAGTGTTTTGCATGTGGGAAGGACATGGATTTTGGGAACCAACTCATAGAACGTTATGGATTGAATTGTGTCTCCCCAAATATGTATCTACCTCTCTAGGCTATGATTCTCAGAATTATGTAGTTATTCTTCATTTTATTATCTGATATAATCATCCTGTGTGTTGTAAATCCTAAACTCTGTGATGCTAATCATGAAGGGTTAAAGACAATAGGTTAATGAGGTAGGCTACAATCTACAGAAATAGTTTGCATCTTGAGTCCATTTCTTTTGAGATATTAAAGAGATGGAAGTAAGTGAGCAGAATGATAGAGAATGTCAATACCACAAAGAAAGGTGAGCCTGGAATAGAGGTCCTCCTTTGGACTCCGGGTTCCTGTCCTGAGAATTTCCTTGTAAAACCGGACTGAAGATTATGTCTATCCTCCTCTAACTTCTCGTGGAGGGAGAATAATCAACGTCAGCATCAGCCCAAGGCGATTCCTATGAGGTAGAAGTCAGACATGCCTCCACCCTCCAACCTTTTAATCAGTTCTAGTACCACTCCTCCCTCCCATCACACTCTCTGTTTCTTTGCTGGGTGTGTTAACTCATTGCAATGGCCACCCAGAATTCAGACAATATTCACAGCTATGGTCTTTACTAAGGAAATGACTACAATTCAAGTCCAAGAACACTCTGAATATAGCTCTTCAGTCATGCTCTTTCAGCCCCTGCTCTGCTCAGGCAAATGTTAACAAATTTTTGCAGCATTCAACTTCTCAGTCCCATGATGTCTCTGCTGATGATGGGCTCAAGACATTTTATCAGTAAGCTTGACCTGAAATTACATAGCTCCAGCTCCATGGGTCAGCAGAACTAGTTTTTAATCATTTATTTTCTTTTCCATGGAGGATTTACAAAAAATTGATTTCACTTTGCTATTATTGTTAGTTTCATATTTTTAATGTTTTCTTGTATATGAAACCCAGGCTAGATAGATCTATAGAGATAGTCACTGGATTAATGGTTCCTTGAGGTTATGGCAGGGGTGGTTGGGGTGGGGGGGAATGGAGAGCTAATATTGATGAATACAATAATGAAGAAAATGGTCTCTAGTTGATTGTGTGATGATTGTATGACTCTTCTTGATGTAACTCTCACCATATGACTATGTCAGACATTGCAAATGTAAGATACTACAACCCGTGACTGGGATTAGATACATTGTTATTACTATAAATAAGGTACATAACACCTTTTTGGGGGGAGAAATTGCAAAAAAAAGGGTTTATGAACCCTTATCAAGGAATTGGTAAACTTGTCATCCTGCTAAGCTTAATGAGCCAGGCCAGAGGAAGATAGGGAAAATCATACCCTCAATTTAGGAGGCAAAAAGCTGACACCGGACATGACGGGAAACAGCAAGACACAGGGCAGAAAATCTGCAGCAGCAGCACAGGAAGCAGAGTACCTGCAGGACGGAGCCTGCTGTGGGGCATTTGTCTGCTTAGCCAGTGTTTTGTTTTGTTTTGTTTTTCAAATGAGTATATTTTATTTTTACATAAACTTTCTGTACCGTTTAGTAGAGATTATTATTTTCTTTTCACTTATCCTGGTTTCTGTTCAACTCCACTTTTCCCCCACGGTCTCATTGGCAAATAATTCACGTAGCATACCATTCCATCGTCCAAACGCTTCTGTTACAAATGGGAGAATGTGGAAGACAAGAAGGAATAATGGACACCCACCCAGTAAGAACGTCAGCATAGGTTCTCAAGACTTAAGAAGAATCCACTACCCTCTAAGCCCCTAGGTAGGAACCCTTCCAGGTAGACCCTGGATGTTTGTCATGCTCTGAATTTGGTGTGGAGAGTCCTCTGCTGTGGGACACAGCTCTGCCTTCCAGGCCCACTGGTATGGCAACTCCGCTCCACTTTCTTAGGTGACGCCACTGTCTTCGTCCACTTGAGCGGTGACTCCACCGTCTCAGCCTTCGCAGGTCAGTTCCTCTCGCAGTGGCTCCCAAAGCCCAGAGCATACGTGAAGGGTCACGCCATAGTCTAGAATAGAGTTGATGAAGAACTGAATCTTTCCAAACATAGCAGGGTGAATCTACCCTTTAACACCTATTAGGGTTCCACATTTTGAGACCCCAGAGGTCATGGCTTTCCCTTTTGAGATCATACTAGCTCGGTTTTCCCTTCTTATTTCTTCAACTTCTGCTTCCTGGTTCCTTGGTCTCTTGGTCCCTTGGTCCCTAAGGTCTCTTGAACTGGACCAGCCTCTATCTTCCCCGGGTAAGTGTCACAAAGCTCTTTAGCTCTACCAACTCTGCTTTGAGGCATTGCACTCTGTTAGGAAGCCTCCTACCTGAAGACACTCAGGTGCGAGTCTCCCGATTTCTCTGCTTCTCACCATCTGCACCATTGATGGCGCTATCACTTTTCCGCACTTCCTTCTGAGTTGTCACCATAATTGTGTTTGATGTCCATAATTCCACCATTAGTCTCTTCAAAACCATATAAAGCTTTTAATATTAGACCTCTTAAAACTCTTGCAGTTTCTATTCATGACTCATTTCCAAAACCACTTCCACATCAGTTAGAGCAATATTCCCCTCCTGACACAAAACAGTCTTCGCTATACAAAGTTGCTATGACATAAATACTGCAACTGGATGGTTTAGGGGACAGACATTTATCCTTCATAGTTTAGGAAGCTGGAAGTTTGAACTCGGGTTTCTAGATGAAGGGACTGGCTTTCGCTTTTTGTAACTTTGGGGGGAAGGTCCTTGTTTCCTTATCTTCAAGCCCATTGAGCCTTAGATAGCTTCCTGTGTTTGGGTATCAGAATTCCCTGAGGACTAGGAGATTCTCAGCATCGTGTCCAAAAGAAATACTCGTCTCCTGTCTCTTCTTTCATCATGACATTGAGGTCTCCCATCTCTTCTCACTTGTTTAATCTCTTTTATATCCCAAATGAGTTTGATCAAGATGCAACCTAATCCTGTACTTGGTACCCTTCCTTACTGACATAATTGCCTCTAATCCTGCTTTGTTGACATTATAGAAGTCAGGATTTACAACAAATAGAATAATTCCATCAGATCAGTACATGAAGGAAAAGTACATAGCACTGATAATCGTAGCCTACATAAATCAATACATGATCTTGGGAGAGAAAAGAGACACAATTTGACTCATATCAGGCCTTAAATCTTAAAACCACAACTTTTACATCAGAGTAAATAACATTTTGATCCTACTAGATATTGATTGATATTTTATTTAAGAGGTTATTTACATGTTACATTGTACTTTTAGTTAGTAAAAAATAAGGGAAATAAGAGGAGAGTTTTTCTAGAGCTTTCCAGAAAAGATCTCTAAAAATGTTAATTCAGTAGAAATGAATTCAGAACTTAAAGAATGAGAACTGCCTGGCAGAAGCCACAGTGTAAAACCA